>NC_090802.1:41925624-42262499 GCF_036512215.1 Solanum lycopersicum
CCCCATATAAATAGTGTCTGCATTGCTTTAATGCAAACACCACCGCAGCCAATTCCAAATCATGGGTCGGATAGTTACGTTCATGCACCTTTAGTTGCCTTGAAGCATAAGCAATCACACTCTTCTCTTGCATTAGTACTGCACCCAAACCAGAATAGGATGCATCACAATAAACAATGAAGTTCTTACCCTCTACTGGCAAGGTAAGGATAGGTGCGGTAGTCAACAAAGTCTTGAGCTTCTGAAAGCTTTCCTCACATTCGTCCGACCATACAAATGGAACATTCTGCTTAGTCAAGTTCGTCAATTGGGAAGAAATAGAAGAGAATCCCTTGACAAATCGGCGGTAGTAGCTAGCTAACCCAACAAAGCTCCTTATTTCTGACACGTTAGTGGGTCTTACCCAATTCTTCACCGTCTCAACCTTAGAAGGATCCACCATCACTCCTTCCTTAGAAACCACGTGCCCCAAGAAGGATACTGCATCTAGCCAAAACTCACACTTAGAGAACTTGGCATAAAGCTTTTTCTCCCTCAACATTTCCAATACCATTCTCAAATGCTCTTCATGTTCCTTCTTGCTCTTTGAGTATACCAATATATCATCAATAAATACGATCACGAAGAGGTCTAAATATGGCTTAAAAATCCCGTTCATCAAGCTCATGAACGCAGCAGGGGCATTCGTAAGACCAAAAGACATCACTACAAATTCGTAATGCCCATACCTCGTTCGAAAAGCAGTCTTTGGCACATCCGTTGCCCGTATTTTCAATTGATGATAACCGGATCTCAAGTCAATCTTAGAGAAGACACAAACACCTTGTAACTGATCGAACAAGTCATCAATGCGGGGAAGAGGATACTTTTTCTTTATGGTTACCTTGTTTAGTTGTCTGTAGTCTATACACATTCGAAAACTCCCATCCTTCTTCTTCACAAACAAAACCGGAGCACCCCAAGGAGATGCACTTGGTCTAATAAAGCCTTTGTTTAACAACTCTTGAAGTTGGGCTTTTAACTCTCTTAACTCCGCGGGAGCCATTCTGTAAGGGGGTATAAAAATGGGGCGATTACCCGGTTCAAGGTCAATACAGAAATCAATATCCCTATCTGGTGGCATACCAGGAAGATCTGCAGGGAACACATCTAGAAACTTACGGACCACCGAAACCGACTCAATCGAAGGTACTTGGGTAGTGTCGTCCTTGAGATGTGCCAATAAAGCTAAACACCCTTTACTAACCATTTTCTTAGCACGAAGAAAGGAGATGATACACACCGGATTGAAAGTGTAGTCACCCTCCCAAACTAACGGATTTGTCCCAGGTTTGGCTAACGTCACCATTTTAGCAATACAATCCAAGATCGCAAATTGCCGAGAAAGCCAAGTCATACCCAGAATTACATCAAAATCATCCATTTCCCAGATAACCAAATCTACATAAGTGTTGCTCCCCACAAATTTCACCAAACAAGACCTATATACCTTTTCAACTACCACGGACTCACCCACCGGAGTAGAAACACGAATAGGTGTAAATGCGTAAGCTAGCAAAGAAAAACTCAAAAGATCACGAGTAAGAAGACAACAAGAAACATATCAAAAGACACAAAGATTTAACGTGGTTTGGTCAATCGACCTACATCCACAAAGAAGATGATCAATCCACTATAAATATGAGAGTACAAAATACAGAGAGAAACAACCTCAACTAATTCACTCAGAATACATGGGAGGTTCACACAAGTGATAACGTATCTAGCTTGTGATCCACAAATTTTCCCCCTAACCCAAACTCTCAAATCCCTTAAGACTACATTGTGAATACTGTTTAAGTTAGAAGGAACATGTCTTTATTTATAGAGTCCTAAACCTTTTCCTACCAAAGAAAGGATTAATCAATCCAAAACCTTTTTTAAAAGGAAAACCTATTTATGGTAAGAAATCAGGGCAAATAAAATCCTAAAAATCTCCCACTTGGCCTGAATTTCTGACAAAACAAATTTGTCCACCTTCTTCACTTAATCTTCGACAACTTGTTTCTCCTCTCTATAATCTCCTTTGAAAAATTTATGTCTCAACACAGAGAACCTCCCTGAAATAATTTCTCCAACAAAATCTTCATTACTGTCAAAAAGGTTGCGGCTAGAACTACACCCGCCAAAATGAACATCTCCTTCTAACCTGGATCAATCATCGATTATCGAACCATTAAACTCGACTCCATCATTGAATCTGGCTCTGATACCACTTGTTAGGATCGAAAGTAACTAGGTGTAAATGCGAAAGCTTGCAAAGCAAACCTTGATAGATCACGAGTAAGAACACAACAAGAAATATATCAAAAGACACAAAGATTTAACGTGGTTCGGTCAATCGACCTACATCCACAAAGGAGATGAGCAATCCACTATAAATATGAGAGTACAAAATACAGAGAGAAAAAACCTCAACCAATTCACTCAAAATACATGGGAGGTTCACACAAGTGATAACGTATTAAACTTGTGATCCACATATTCTCCCCTAACCCAAACTCTCAAAGCCCTTAAGACTATATTGTGAGTACTGATTAAATTAGAAGGAACATGTCTCTATTTATAGAGTCCTAAACCTTTTTCTATCAGTAAAAGGATTAATCAATCCAAAATCTTTTCTTAAAATAAAAACCTATTTATGGTAAGAAATCAGGGCAATTAAGATCCAACAAATCTCCCCCTTGGCCTGAATTTATGACAAAACAAATTTGCCCACCTTCTTCACTTAATTTTCAACAACTTGTTTCTCCTCTCCATAATCTCCTTTACAAAATTTATGTCTCAACACAGAGAACCTCTTTGAAATAATTTCTCTAACAAAATCTTCAATACTGTCAAAAAGGTTGTGGCTAGAACTACTCCCGCCAAGATGAACACCTCTTTCTAACCTGGTTTAATTATCGATTATCAAACCACTGAACCTAACTCTATCATTGAATCTAGCTCTGATACCACTTTTTAGGACCGAAAATAAGTAGGTGTAAATGCGGAAGCTAGCAAAGCAAACCTCGAAAGATCACGAGTAAGAAGACAACGAGAAATATATCAAAAGACACAAAGATTTAATGTGTTTCGGTCAATCAACCTACATCCACAAAGGAGATGAGCAGTCCACTATAAATATGAGAGTACAAAATACAGAGAGAAACAACCTCAAACAATTCACTCAGAATATATGGGAGGTTCACACAAGTGATAACGTATCAAACTTGTGATCCACAAATTCTCCCCCTAACCCAAACTCTCAAATCCCTTAAGACTACATTGTGAATATTGATTAAGTTAGAAGGAACATATCTCTATTTATAGAGTCTTAAACCTTTTCGTATCAGAAAAAGGATTAATCAATCCAAAACCTTTTCTCAAAAGGAACACCTATTTATGGTAAGAAATCAGGGCAAATAAAATCCAATAAAGAATGCTATGCTACAAATAAAAGAGAAAACATGAAGTGTATCTATAAGAAGCGTATGGCAGCTCTTTAACACAATACTATTATATTGCGAACTCAAATTACTACTCTTATTTCACATATGATATAAGAAAAATTTAGTAGTCACTAGCTACTCTTGAAAAACAAACTCTTATTTGATAGATTAAAGAAAAGAGTTAGCTAGTCTTATAGGATTATTCCATTACGTGGACATTTTATTACTCTCATTTCTCAATTTTTTTTCTAGAGTCAACATTATTACTTGATAGATTTCTTATGTTCATTTTTTTCAGGATTGATTAGATGAAAAATATTTTTAACATTATCAATTGCATCTTAACCAATATAAATATTCATGAAGAAGAAACTTCGAGAAAGTATAAGATCATATGACAGACATCTAGAATTCATGAAAAAGAAACTTCGAGAAAGTATAATATCATATGACATCTAGAACTCAATCTAGTAATAGAATTTGCTAAATTAAAGTATCAGCTTTTATGCAAGAACAACAGCTAAAAATAAATGCAACATCAACATCACAGGCCCTTATCAATAAATAATACATAATAGCGAAAAATTCAGTTCTCAAAAGAAAACGGCCAAAAAGTTTAAAGCTTCTTAAGAAAATGTGGAATGGTACCTTATGTTAGGACCGAAAATAAGTGGGTGTAAATGCGGAAGCTAGCAAAGAAAACCTCGAAAGACCACAAGTAAGAAGACAACGAGAAATATACCAAAAGACACAAAGATTTAACGTGGTTCGATCAATTGACCTACGTCCACAAAGGAGATGAGCAATCCACTATAAATATGAGAGTACAAAATACAGAGGGAAACAACCTCAACCAATTCACTCGGAATACATGAGGTTCACATAAGTGATAACATGTCAAACTTGTGACCCATAAATTCTCCTTATAACCAAAATTCTCAAAGCCCTTAAGACTACATTGTGAATGTTGATTAAGTTAGAAGGAACATGTCTCTATTTATAGAGTTCTAAACGTTTTCCTACTAGAAAAAGGATTAGTCAATCCAAAAGATTTTCCTAAAAAGAAAACATATTTATGTTAAGAAATTTAGGACAAATAAAACCTAACAAATCTTTCCCTTGGCCTGAATTTCTGACAAAATAAATTTGTCCACCTTCTTTACTTCATCTTCAAAACCTTGCTTCTCCTCTCCATAATATCCTTTGCAAAATATATGTCTAAACACAGATAACCTCTCTGAAACAATTTCTCCAACAAAATCTTCATTACTGTCAAAAAGGTTGCAATTAGAACAACACCTGTCAAGATGAACATCTCCTTCAAACCTGGATCAATCATCGATTATCGAACCACTAAACCTGAATCTATCGTTGAATCTGGTTCTGATACCACTTGTTGGGATCGAAAATCAGCAGGTGTAAATGCGGAATATAGCAAAGCAAACCTCGAAAGATCATGAGTAAGAAGACAATGATAAATATATCAAAAGACACAAAGATTTAACGTGGTTCGGTCAATCGACCTACGTTCACAAAGGAGATGAGCAGTTCACTATAAATATGAGAGTACAAAATACAGAGAGAAACAACCTCAACCAATTCACACGGAATACATGAGAGGTTCACACAAGTGATAACGTATCAAACTTGTAACCCATAAATTCTCCTCCTAACCAAAACTCTGAAAGCCCTTAAGACTACTTTATAATTTAGTACAAATATAGGGTCTATGGAAAAGTCAGTGGGTTCGTCTGAACTCCCATCGTCTACTATAGCTTCTCCTCTGTTATTGACACCTCCTTGTCGTCAGATTTCAAGTTACGATATTGATTTTATGGTGTCGATCCTTTTTCACCAGAACGGGAGGCGGCGATGGGGTTTATTGGTACAACAGAGAGGATGAAGAAGAGAGAGGTGGTTTTGTTTATTGGTACGACAGAGAGGGTGGAAAGTGAGGCGGTTCCTAGTGGCTCGTCGGGGTCACCGGTGGTGTGTCGGCTTAGGGTTACTGATGGAGTCCCAAATTTTGCTTAATAAATTTAGAAATTATTATGTTTATATATTATTTAATAAAATTTTGTTTAATAATTTTCAAAAAATTAAATAAGAAATATAATTATAACATGTTATTACATTATGCGACATGGATTTGATATGTCATCTATTAAAAAGTGAATGTGCTACACACATTATAATAGGGATTTAAAAATATCAATTTGATTGAATTTAAGGAGTTAGTTGATAAATGGTTAAGTAGAAGAGTTTACAATGAAAATTCAAATAAGTATAAGAGTCCACCAGATAATTTCGCCAAAATTCAAATAATTTTTTTTTTCAATTAAAAGTTTTTTATTAGCTTCTCTTAAAATTATCAAATGACTTTTTCATAGTTTATCACTGTCTAGTGGTAATAAAAAAAGAAAAGAAAAGATATCATAATTTATAGACCTAAAAAACAAAACCTCTCATTTATATTATATTATTATATATACTATCATAGAAGATAAATAGATTATATTGGTAGCGATAATAAAAAAAATTGCTACCCCTAACGTTGATAGAGTTGTCCAATTGCGTAAAAGCAGGGATTACCGCCGATATGGTTGCCACGTTTAAGAGCATGTGGGGACCTTCTGAAAAATCGAATCCACGACGTCTATAACGTTAGCGTCTGCCCATACTTGGTACTATTATATTCTGCAGCATCATACAAAAATACAAGCCAGACGTGGTAGTACTATTTTTTTTCTTTTTCCTGCTTGGTCGACGGTGACATATTTGATCTCTATGTAAATGGTAAATATTCCATGGCTTTTATGGAACAATTTATAGAATGTTTGAGATGATTTAGTATCTTTTATACATACGTGAATGCGAATTACAATTTAAAACTGAGTTTCTTAAAGAATTATAATTGAATTGAGTACATATTGTTAAATCCCAATTCGAATTGAATGTAGAGCCCTACCATGTCTACGATGAGATTATGTAAGTATGGACAAAACTTATAACTTAATTCATATAATCGATTTAGCCATGGAAATTTTTATTACTTTTTATATTTAATCTATTTATCCAGTTTTTATATGACGTGATTATTTTTTTTTATTTTTTTTCTTTTAATCATGTGATCTTATGTCAAATATATGGAATGTTATTCAAAGTTCAATCTTAATTTTTAACACTTCAAATGAAAATAGAAATTAAAAATTTATTGAGAAACAAGACTGCTTTGGCTTTTGTTCTTTTGAATTGACATGTTAAGTACACGTAAGTTAGGACGCATTGTCATATCTTATCACATAAAGAGTCAATTCTGGTTGCTTTTCACCCACAAGAAGTGTGCTAACTCTCCACTACTTCTTTTTCTTATTCTTGTATTTATTGATTTGATTTTTGAACAAATATTGGAAGAAGAGTTGATTTAATTATGGAGGAGGGCTCCTCAAATATAAGAGTGCGTTTACTAGACAATTGTTATAACAATAACAATGATGGCAGAATTGAAGATAATACTATTTCAGGACCAACCTCTTTTTCAAGAACTTGTTTCAATGGACTCAATGCTTTGTCAGGTTTTACTCTTACTACTTTCTATCTTTTCTTCTATTTAAGTATAGGCCGAACTAGCTCATTCATCCCTGCGTCAATCAATTCACCTAATTTTGATTAAAATTCTTTATTTACATCAAAGAAGTTATTAAATATGTATTCGTGTGACATTATTTCTTTTTTGTCAGTCTAAAAAAGAATGTCACATTTATTTATATGATAAATTTTTAAAGGTATAAATTATTTTTTACTTTGGTAGGTCGTCCCACTTAATTTTAAAGATAGAAATCTTATACATTTATAAGGAGAGATAAAAATGAGTTTATTTTTTTTAAGGACAATTTGATAAACATTTTAAAGTTTTCATTATTTCTTAAATTTCATGCCCGATAAAATATTGCCACATAAAATGATACAAAGGGAATATTAATTTAAGACTCAATAAATTTGAAAAAAATTAATTCTCGAACCCATAAATCTTTTCTTTACTCTTCCTTTCAAATAGTTACGCTTCTACTCTCGTAAATCTTTTTATTTGTGGTTACTTTTCAACAAATGATTTTAAAGTTTTTTTTTTTAAGAATATAATAGTTTAATTGTAATATTTATTTTTTGTTTAATGAGATCAATAGACTTTTCTTTTAGAAATTTAAATTTCAGACAAAAACAATTGGGATAGAGATTATTACGTAAACCTATATAAACCTTTCATTTTATTTAATTATCTGGTTCAACTACCAAAACTAAATTTTTATCATTTTAGCCTTATTTATATTTTGCTATATAATCTGTTTTTATTGAATACTTATTCTCAGAGGCAACCAATAGACAATATTATAGATATTTATGGTTGATTATAGAGTACTAAAGGTAAAAGTATATGTTAAAGGATTATAGGTAATATGTTGGGTGGGTGGGGGTGGGGATAGGTAATATATTGATTGTTGAGGCTAAAATAATGTCTAAGTTGTTCATTTCAACCTTGCAGCTGTGGGTTCGAACCTTGGTGATTGCACTATATTGACATTTTTTTATTTTGCAATTATGTAGACTTTTATTAAGTAAAACAGATAAAATACCCTGCCATGGCCTTATTTTTGTAAAAAAAATGTCTTTCTCTACACGTTTTTGTTATTTGAGTGATTAGCCTTTCGCATGTTCAGGTGATCTTGGAACAATTCTTATACTCACATTGTTTCAGTTTGTCAATTTATTTAGCTTTTTACAAAAATGGTACTCTTTAGTCCCAATATTATTTATTATATAAATAATTTATCAAATAATTACGTAAAACTGTTATTTTAATTATTAATTCACATATATAAGAAAAATTCAACAATAACTGTATTTAAAATTTGTAGAGGGAAATATACTAGACTTTTTTTCTTCATAAGTTCATGTGACAGATTATGCCAAATATGGGTTGTGTCATATAGCACACTCCTAATCATATCTGCTGTCTCTGTGCCTTTTTGTTTGTTTGTTGTTTTGTTTTTAAGTAGACCTATATATACCTTATTTGACAATTACAAAAGATAAATTTATGTTTTCAAGGTTTCGATCCAATTGGCTGATTTAGACACGTCTTAGTATAATATTGGCAGATTATGCCAAATGTGTTCTCTAAATTAATAAAAATTTTATACCTAAGCATTTTTGTTTTTTTTTTCTTTCTAAAGTGACAAGTAAAAGAAAATAAGATAGTAACTATTAGATGCTTTTTTTGGTCAGGAGTTGGTATACTTTCAGTACCTTACGCATTAGCATCAGGAGGATGGTTAAGCTTAATTTTTTTCTTGATTATCGCTATCTCAACGTATTACACTTCCTTATTAATTCAAAGATGCATGGACATTGATCCAACCATAAGAAATTACCCTGACATTGGCGAACGCGCCTTTGGAACTATGGGAAGAACGCTTGTCTCCACGACGATGAACATTGAACTTTATATGGTTGTAACAGGTTTCTTGATTTTAGAAGGAGATAACTTGCAAAACTTATCTGGACAACTTCAAATATTTGGACTTGATGGAAAGCAATGTTTTGTGATTATTATAAGTCTTATTATTCTGCCTACAGTTTGGTTTAACAATATGAGCATCCTTTCTTATATATCTGCAAGTGGAGTACTGGCATCTATTCTGTTACTTGCATCCATTTTATGGGCTGCTTTATTTGATGGCATTGGATTTCAAACAAGTCAAACTCACTTTATAAATTGGAAAGGGATGCCAACTGCTATTAGCCTATATGCCTTCTGTTATTGTGCTCATCCAGTTTTCCCAACCTTATATACTTCCATGATAAATCCAAAAAAATTCTCTAAGGTATATAACATCACATTTTCCTATTTTTAGTATAATTTGACATGTTACAACATATCGTCTGTTTTGCTTATTATAATTTTACAAGTTATAACATATATAGTTTAACTTTTAGCATGTTGTTAATTATTTACCATGTTACTAAATTTACTACAACTATAGAAATTATCTCTTTTGTTTAAACCTACGTGGCCCTAGCCAATTTGATGACATTGAAATTTGTGATCTACAATATTACTATTTCTTTGATTATAAATTATTTCATTAAGAGTTAAATTGTTTTTAATTATAAAAATTAATATTCTTTTAAACGGATTAAAAAGTAAAATATTCTATATAAATTGAGACTAATGTTGCAATTTATAATTATCTTTTTAGGTGACTTTGATAGTCTAAAATATTATGCTTCTAGGAAATTAAATTCTTTTTGGGATGACTTATAATTGCAATTAAAATGCTATATATTTATTTATTTGTTTAAGAAAAACTAAATCTTTCCACAATTAGGTCATAATGTATGTATCGAACATAAACTTTGTTATTTTTTGTCTTTTATATGGCGAGTAAGTAGTCATCTGGACCAAATTACTTGTTCATTTTTTTTAGTTTTTCCTAATTATTATTTATTTTGACGAATCAAGAAAGGATAACTACTTTTTACCCTCAATTAATTACTTTAAAAAAGATAAACTTTTTGAAATTTTTAAGGTTTTAATTTCATATAATTTATAATTAATACAAGTAAAATGGTAATTCATTATGTCAATAATTATTTTATGTCAATTCACAAGTGACAGTTAATTAGGGGGACAGAAGGAATACCTACTAATTAATTTTGTTGCTAAAAATCATTATTTGCAGGTGATGTTTGTGTGCTTTCTACTTTGCACCATCAGCTATGCATCAATGGCCATAGTTGGATATCTGATGTTTGTTCCAAGTGTACTGTCCCAAATAACCTTAAACCTCCCCATCAATAAAATCAGCTCAAAAGTTGCAATTTACACCACATTAGTCAATCCAATTGCAAAGTATAGCTTGATGATAAAACCACTAGAAAATAGTATGGAAAATCAACTTCCAATTCATTACAAAACAAGGGTATGCAGCCTACTTATAAGAACAATTTTAGTAATCAGTACTGTCATTGTAGCATTAGCTATCCCCTTTTTTGGATATCTCATGTCACTTGTTGGAGCATTTTTGAGTGTCACAGCTTCCATTGTACTACCATGTTTGTGCTTCTTGAAGATCTCTGGGATTTATCAAAGACTAGGATTTGAGCAAGTATTTATAGTGGGGATTGTGATAATGGGCATAGCCATTATGCTTGTAGGTACTTACACTTCTGTCTTACAAATTATCAGTCATTTGTAAGTGAAATATTTCACATACTTACTTTTCTAATGGATTTGATTTTTATATCGATGTCCTAATAACTATTCTCTTCCTTTTAATTTGTACTTTTTACTTTCCGTTTTGAAAATAATGTTTTTCTTTCTTTGTAGGCAATGTTCGGACTCCCTACATACACAAGTGTATGCGGTCATCCAAATAGTACAGACTGATTTAGTCAAAGTATCTTACCAAGAGACTTGTGATTTAACAAAAAATGAATTAATCTAGAGAGAAATTTAAATTTTATTTCTTTATATGAGTAAAATTTAATGAAGAAAAAACAAATAAATGTTGTAATCACAATTCGAGAGAGATTCCAGGGTTACATCTTTGTTTCACAATCATTTAAGTCATTTGATTTCATCAACTAGTTTATTTATCTAGTTGTTGATTTACAGGGTTAATAACAAGATTATCATCTTCCAAACCTACAATTGACTATATAGATTGAGCTAACACCCTACATCATTGGGCGGAATTATGGTAAACCATCCTGAATGCATTTATATTTGTTAGGAAAGTCATAATTGTATAGTGATAAGAAAATATACTCTTTCTTATAATAGGTCTTATTTTACATACTATACATACTTAACATTAATAAACAGTCCTTCCTAGAATAGAACTCTAACCCTAACTATACATATTTGTTTTCTATTTTATCATTAAACTAATAGAGAATATTATTTAAAAAATCTTACGTACCTTTAGCATAGTATCAAGAACCACCGGTTAGTATTTTTTTTCCGGTGCTCTCTGCTTTCTCTACACAATTACCTTGCTACTGTCTTGTGTTCCTCTTTTCTGTTTGTTTCTTTGTACAAGTATCCTGTAACTTATTTTTCTTCCGCAGTTGTACTTTGCTTACTCAATAAATTCACAATCATCTTCACACGATTTGCTCTCCACAAAACTGGATGGTTCCAATTTTTCACTATGCAAATATCACTTTGGAATTTTTGTTCATGGAAAGGTCCTTTTTGGATGGTTTGATGGTTCTGCTCTTCCACTGACAACTGCAAAAGAGTTGGATATGTACCCGGAAATTGAATAATGCAGATGTAATCACTTGGATCCTAAATTAGGTACATGTTGATATAGATATGGCACTTGGACCATTTAGTTTTGATCTAGAGATGTGAGGATTAAAATTGATGTTACATAGGGGTAATTGTGTTGTTCAATAGTGCTAAACATTCATGGGTAGGCTAGGTCATCTTCAATAACACTAATCTATTTTCAATCTCATAACATCGGTTCATAGAATCTCATTTTAGTCTCATATATTTGCATAACTAAACAACCCAATACCTTACACTATTCTCTCATTCGAGCATAATCAAGGCAAATATATCCGACTCATAATCTTTTTCAAGCAAACTAAAGATATCAAATCTAAATTACAAGTATAAAACTAATTATGCACTCAGATCTATCTCTTTCGAGCATCAATCAGACATCGAAAATAGGATTCAATTTGCAACCTTAACCCATCAGTTAACCTCCAGCTAGCCCAACACTTTGGGGTTTTATCCACTCATAGCAATAGAGCAAAACACAAATCCACTACATTACATCAATACTCAATCACATATTGCACCCCTACACTTTGGTGTTCTAGCCGCCCATCACAAATGTAAAAAAGATACTCGCTCTGTTTAAAAAAGAATGTCCCTATTTCCTTTTTAGTTTGTTTTAAAAAGAATGAACCTTTCCTTTTTTGGCAACACTTTAATTTTAACTTTTCACGTGACATGTTTAAGACTACAAGATTAACGGACATTTTGGTACATTTAACATAACTTTAATTTAGAACCACAACATTAAAAAATCTATTTTCTTTTCTTAAACTCCGTTCTAAGTCAAATTAGGCCATCCTTTTTGAAACGGAGGGAGTATTCCTTTTTTGAAAGTAGTCATGGGTGATATGAAATTAAGTAATTATGAGCAACACTCACTTTTATTTCAACTTCAAATTGTAAATTTCAAGAGTAAACTTGCAAACACCAAAACTAAAGATATTCATCACAAGGTAAGATATTTCTCTCTCTAGAAAGGAAAACTCTTAGGTAAAGACTAACTAAAAATTCCCTTCCAAAAACTCTTTTATGAGAAACTCTCATTTTCTCTCTTCTTTAGGATATTTATGGTTTTCCAAAATTTGTCTTAAAATTCACTGTGTGAAAAGTTCAGCGACGTTAGTCAGACTCGCCAAACTAATTTGGTGGATCATCATTTGCTTCTTAGCTCGCAGTTCTTTTGCTTTAGGCTTCATCAATTTGAACCTCATTTGGCGAGCTCATTTGACTTTGTCTTTCATATTTAGTGAATTATCGAGTACCACATTTGTTCTCCCTTTAAGCCTTCACTTTTCCTCCAAGTCCTATCACCTTTGGTGTTGGTCATCATGTTCACTCTTTGAGTTTGGAGAGTCGTCTTTCCTCTTTAATTATGTTTGCCGATCTGCCTCAATTAATTCAAGTGTTCAATACTGTAACTTTGGGTGAGGTCCTTCCAATTTGTGACGAGTAGTAGATTTGCACTCATTTAATGTAAGATCACACAATTTGAAATTACTAGGGAGAAACTAAGAATAATAAATAGTCATTTTTGGAAAGAATGAAAATCTAGAAATTTTGTTAAGTTAGGAAAAATTGAGTTTTTTGTCAACTTCAAACGAACATAACTCGTATCTCAGGATGGCTTAGACGTTCTTCCAGATATGGTAGGAAAACTCTTGAAATATTTCCAATGCTGCCAAGTTTGCACGATTTCGTATGAGTCAGATATGCCCTTTGAAAGTTGAGTTGTTCTAATAACGACTAATCCGGATTTTGAAAGGGCGTTTTAGTATTTCCTTAACAAATTGTTTTATTTCATTTTTGATAATTAAGTTACGTTTAAATAGAATTGGATCAGTTTACGCTTTTGAATAATAGAGTTAGAGTTTCTTTTAAAGAAAGAATGTAAGAGGAGAAGAAAGGAGAAAAGAGCTAAGATCGTCGTTCGTTTTAGCTTGTGGATTTCGTCAAGGGGTGATCCCTACGAGGTATGTGAGATCACATAGCGGTGGGTTAATTCACCCACGTGCCAATCATAATTTAGTTTAGTGAATTTAAATCTCTGAAAATTTAAAAATTGAATTCTTGATGGGTTTGTTGAAGTTTCTTGAGTTTTTGATTGGTTGAAATTGTTGAGGAGTTGTTTGATATTGATTCATGTTTTCGAGTGAAATTTTGAGTTGAAGAACAATGGGGAAAGAACCAATTGCGTTTAGAGGGTTTAAACTTGAAGAACAATGGAGGAAATTCTTAAAAATCTGGGGAAGGGGGTTGGGGCACTGCGCCTCTCAACGTGCCCAAAGAAGTCACTGAATAATGAACTCTAGGGCGCCGCGCCATCCAGAGTGTCGCAAGTCAGTCTTTGAAAGTTTGAGGCTAGAGCCTCGTGCCTCTAAATGCACCAGGGATGCCGGTTCTCCTCATCTTTTCGTACTAATTCCTTAGCGATGTACCTATATTTTTTGTTAATTGCAACACTCTAAGATGCATCTAAACATCATGAAATCATCTATAAACATGATATCATGAAACTTGAATCCATTATCCAATTCAAGAAAAGTTAAGATCAAAGTCAAGAGATGTAAGAGTCAAGTCTAGAGGTTAAGAAGCAAGGCAAAGAGAAGTTATAAGTTTTAAAAAGTCTTTCACGAATGTTTTATCCTTGTTTCAAGACTTATAGTTCAAGTTGAGTAAAAATTAAGGAGTAAAGTTTGAAGTTCATTTCTTCGAAAGAGTATAATGGGAATATGTATTCCCATAGAGTAAAATGTTTTCACATTTAAACAAGAAAGGAAATATTTATTTCGAAAGAGCCTCTAAGCTAGTTTTTAGAAAAGACTAATCGATTTCTAAATAAAGCAAGAGAGGAAACTATGATTTCCAAGATAGCCTTTGAGTTAATTTTTTGAGCAATTATATCAAATTACAAAAAGGAGTATGCTTTTAAACATAAGAGACAATATCATATTTTTGGGAGTAGTACTGAGAACCGATATGGGGAAGAGTTCAAACAACTCACATCCCTTATAAACCATGTAGCCGTTATGGGTAAAAAAGGGTGATACTTTTTAGATAATTTCTGTAGTGCTTTTAGCATAGACCAGTGGATCATCTTAGTAGTTCAAAATCTATACCCTCGTCAAGATGTAGGGTGACCCTGGCAGCGTGAGGCAAAATGTTGTATCATCACAATAGCTCTTACATGTTGGTTGTCGGTTAGAGAAACTCTCATAAAAGTAATTGTATTTTTATATTGAACATAGTTTATTGTATTCTTACATACATTCAGAGTTATAATGTATTTTTGCATACACACAGAGTTGACATCGTGTTTTAAACATATTTTCTTTATATCGCACTTGTTTAAAAATTGTCTTATATTGAAATAAGTTCATTTATGTTGAGTTGAGTTTAGTCAAGTAAGTTCTTCATATTCTTTTCAAGCCTATCTTGTGTTTAGCATTCCAACTCATATACTCGTACATTCAATATACTGATGCGAGTTGACTTGCACTTTTTATGATGCATACGCATGTAACCAGGATCATCACGTAGCACCTCGTTGATCCAGTTGACCACTCTACTTCCAAGTCAGTTGTTAGCCTCCATGAATTTTAGAGGACTCTTTCTTATTACTTCAGTTCTTTTATTAAGTTCATTAAAATATCATGGGATTTGTCCCGACATCCATCTATGTTGTTTCAGAGGCTTCATAGACAGTCATATAGTTAGTAGTACATTTGTTTTTACTTTATCATTAAGATGTTGTTTAAAGAGTAAAGTTGTCATTTTGTATAAGTTTTATATCTCTTTAAAGTTATGTTTTGAGTTTCTCTTGTTAAGTTAAGTCTTCCAATGAGTAAGTAAGCCATGCCAATGTTTCTCTTGGGGCTAGAAATGGTTCTCGAGTGTCAGCCACGTCCGGGGTATAGGCCCAGAGCATGACATTTAAAATCCATTTAGTTTAATAATTAGTGTGCTCAATATCTAAATTTGTCCTATTATGATAGAATTTTGATGATTTGAAGCTATGAAGGAAAATGGAAAAGGCAAGGACTTATGTTTGAAATAATGGCAAAAAATACAAAAAATAGTGCAAAGTAAACATTGTTGATCTCCTAAAACGAATAGTGGATCACCAAATGAGCAGGACCTAACCCTAATTTAAAGTGCATAACACTTGTATCTTTCAAAGAAGCTTGGTGGACTCTAGTAGAGATGGGGATGCGTCAAATGTGAACGACAATCCTGATGCACATTGCCCAAAGTAAAGTGTGTAACACAAAAATCTAATGCTTGAAAGCTGAACCAAGGTGATACTTTGTGATTCGCCGAACTTGATAAAATGAATCAATTGAGTTCTCCAACTAAGGTTCAAATACCCCCAAGCCTAGAGCATCATAAGACGAGCTAAAAAGAGAATGACAATTCACCATGTTTGGCGAGCCTGACTGATGTCGTTGAGTTAGTCGTAAAGTTGATTTTGGGCCAAATTTGCCAAATTATAAATATAACAAAGGATGCAATTTTTAGAGAGTTCAAAATATAGATTCGAATATCACTTTTTAGAGTTGAAGAGAGTCTAAGAACACTTTACCGTTGAAGAACATTTTTCTGGATTTTGGGGTTTTAGAATCTGGAGTTTGAATTTGATAAATTGAAGTTGAATTCAAATTGGGGTTGTTCGTAATTGCTTGATTTCATTTTACCTATAATTGCTTTCATGAAAGGTATATTTTCTTTACGTTGTGTGATGTATAACTAAAATTCCAAGATCTAGGGGTACAAAAATGAGGTCGGGTGTGGATTTAATACAGTGAGTATTGTGTTATGATTTATTTTGTTGTTTTTCATACATGAGTTTGGCCTAATTACCATGGGGTTAACTCAAGGGTTAAAATTGTAAATTTAATTCCTACTTCTGATTTTTGATTGATGCTCGAAAGAGTTTGATTGGAATGGGTAATTGGTTCAATACTAGCAATTTGGTTAGATCCCTGTAACTTGCTTGAAAGAGAGATTATAGGTCGAATCTATTTTCATTGTTCTTGAAAGAGAGAATACAATAAAGTATTGGGTTGCTTAAGATTGACATATAGATAAGACCGGACAGAGATTCAATGAATAGATGCTTCGAGATCAAAAGAACATTAGCGTTAATGAGGATGTCTTATACTATTCATGAATGTTCATCATTCTAGAGAAACACAATTATCCTTTTGTAATATCGATTTCTAATATCCGCACCCCTATATTGTTTGTTCCCTCTAGATTTCATCTAGTTTTTTTAAGTTTAATTACAGTAATTGATAACTAAAACTTTATATTAAATTGTGATATCATCCACCCAATTGTTCTTACTATTACAAATGATCTAAAATAAAGTCCAAATATTTTGATATGGAAATGTCTATGATATACCATTCCCAGTGGAATTCAACCTTGACACTTTGTTGGTTATTTTACTAATTACGATCACTCACTCATTTAGTTTATCTTAGAGGGTGATTTGGGTTTTTTCAATAATGGAGTCGTTGTTGCGGAGAGGTGATTAAGAATTCTTGTAACACATTGAAAAAAATCCAAGACGTGTCATAAAGCCTAACGTAGGTGTCATATGGTTTAAGTACTGTTTCAAAGTCCATTTTTAATGCATATAGGTCATTAGAAGGTTTAAGAACCAAAATATCCAAGAACGTCCATGACGTCCGGGAAGTTGGTTCAAAGGGGTGTTAGTGTGCTTTAGCCTATTTGACTAACTTTTAGGAGTAAAAAATGTATGAAAAGTAGTGGAAAGGTAGGTAATAGGTGTTTGAGTTGTTTAATGGTTGAAACTTTCAGGCACAACTACCTACAGACCAACCAAGGGCCCTTAAGGAGGACCCTTGTAGTTTGATGCAACACTGCCTGGCAGTGTGCATCGACGGGACAGAAGACGGATTGTGTGTGGATCGACGGGGCGTCGATGACACCGTCCTCACACACTTAGTCTGGTTGATAAGGTCTCTTTACCCACACAACCTCTGAACTCATCGACGGAGTGCAGAGGTGCAGGCTATGGTCCGTGTGTGGATCAACGGGGCGTCGATGCCACCATCGTCCCACAGTTAAACAATGCACGGAAGCCCCTCGCCTGCAAAGTATTTGAAATCATCGACGGGGTGCAAGATGGATGGGTGAAGGAACATCGACTCACAGACGGCCCGTGGATCTTGGTTTTATCCATGAGGGTCGAGTTTTTTGCCTAATTTAAGTTGGTCTAATTTAATTAGTTAGGGGGTTAGGTGGTTTAATTAGTGGTTAATGGAGTCTAATTAAGCTTATTTAAGACCCAATTTAAATACTCCCAACCCTCATTAATCTAAATAAAACTCTTGGATAAAATCTCTTCTTTATTTCTTATTTCTCTCTCTACTTGAATCTCACCACTAAAGACTAGCAACGATTAGGGTTTGGGGGCTGGAAAGGGACGAACTCACAATAAAATTGTTGCCAAACTTTAAGGTATGGGTTGTATTCACCTTTGAGACTCTTTCCTCAAAGGGTTCCTTCAAAATAGATATCAAAAGTTGAGTTTTCTTATGGGTTTCATTCAATTACGAAATTTAAGTTATGAATTGAGTTGTTAATGATTCCTTTAGGTTATATTGAGTGTATTAACATGTAATTTAACTTGTTTATAGTAATTGTTGACGGTTTGGTCTAAATTGAAGAATATGATCCTATATTCCTAACCCTAGATTGTGATCTTGACCTACATTGTATTGTGATCAGTCAATGAGTTTGTTCTTGATTAGATTACTATAATATGATGTTATTATGATTAAATTAAGATGAATTATATGACTATCATGCTAGTTCTTGAGATATGATATAGGTTATAGAAAGTAATGTTAAATTAGCCTATGTATCTTGTCTTAAGTTGTGAGCTAGTGTTGAGTTATGTTATAGAAATGAAATTGACCTTACTATTTTATTGGTTATCATTGTGTGATGATGTTACTCCCCAAATTGGATTGAGTTATGGGTTTATGGTAAGACCTTGATGATAGACTATGAGGAGGACTTGGTAAGTCTTAGAATCTCTATTTTTATTTCCAATTGTGATTAATTGTTGTTAAGTCATGATATTGCATTGAAGTATGTCTTATATAAGGATTATAGGGTGGTATGATGTTGAATTGAAATGTCTTGACTATGTTGTGAGTTTGATTAAGGTGTATGTGATATAAGGATGGTGAAAACTATCATATTGATATGCTATGAAATGCTAATATGTTAACCTCACTTATATGAATTGTGATGAAAGGACTTATACTCATAAAATTCTTATTGAGCTATTGAGGATGATGATTATACAAGGGGTAGACCCTATGACCTAAACTAAGCTATGATAGATAATTAAAGGCTTAAAGACATTTCAATAAATGGACTTAGCTTAGCACCGAGTGAACTTGACAATGGGAGGTGATGACTTCTCAAAGAGGAAGATTCGCTTTATAGTTCTATATGAGATGTTGACTTCCCAAAGAGGAATACTCATCCAATGGATTTCCATGAGAGGATGCCCCAACTATCAAGTGGTATCAAGAGGGAATATACTATCTCTTAGTTCTTGAACTATGTTTTCCCCCATAGGAAGACTAGCTTGTGGATCCACCTAGAAAGATACGTTTGTGTTTGGTTCTACTTTGGCTGGTAGACCACCTTCCATTGGTGTAAGGGTTTACAACACCCAATTCCACACTAATCTCATGTGGTCTATGTCGGTTAAGGCAAGTGTTCCCTAAAGTAAAATAAAGTAATGAAGTATAAACTAACTAAGGTGAGTTGAGAGGTTTAACTAAGCCTAGGTAAGGGTATGGAACTCTACGTATGCATTGCACTAGTTGACTTTGATGGAAGCTTTAGGAGGTTGATATTATGTAAACATATTATTATGATGTATATGATGATAATATGTTGATAGTACAATGTAAAAGTCTATAAATGATGATGATTATCCTCTTGATATATGTAGTTGGACTATATCTTTGAAGTTGGACATTGGTTATGTTTTCTTGTTGAGTTTACTTGGTTGGGGAAAGTTATGCGACTTTGCTTGATCATTGCACTTGTTGACTTGATAAGGATTCATGAGTAATTGTCTTGCTTATTATGATGTTATTTACTCTTATTTATTCTTGTGATATTATTCCTTGATGATAGGGTTGTAGTGAATCATGTTCCAAGTATGTTGCGATAAGTATTACTTGTGAGATGGTAAACATGTTTGGTTGGTTGATACGACTTGGGTGACTTTGCATTAACTTTCTAAAAGGGTAAAATGGCATGTTTTTAACTAAAAGTCCCTCTTTAGAATGTTTTGCTTGTATATGTGCATAAGGTCTCATACTTAGTACATGTGGAGTACTAACCCCATTTTCTTCCCTTTTCCCAAATATTTTAGGTTCCGGTCGTTGAAGAGTTTGGTAGGCGACATTGTTGAAGGCTTGGATTCTTCCTTTCATCTAAGCTGGGTAGGTCTTCAACTTTCGAGGGCAATGCCATCATCTAGCGTACGTACTTGTTATGAGCTTAATGACTTTTTCATTTCTTTACTTTTCAATTGAGTAGTATACTTTTGTATGACCTGTACGTGGTCTTGTTGGATTGATGTAAGAGCTATGCCAATATTGTGATAATCATTTTGATGGTATGAGATGAGACAATGGTTGAGATTATTTCTATATTCTATATATATGTATGTGGAATAAAAGTAGAAGGCTATGTGACCTTCCTATACGAAGGGCCTATGTATACTCGATATGAATATATATTATGTGTATGCAGAGGTCTATGTAAACCTCCAACTAGTGATTATGAAAGTTTTAAATTTTTCAGCATTTTCACCTATGAATGGAATGACATGAGACTAGGAGGCTAGTCTTAGTTCTTGAAAAGGACGATAACACCGGTTACATCTAGGAGGTAAACCCGGATGTAACAATTCTAATTGAGAAATCAGTTTTTAATCTTGTTTATTTGGAGTCTATTTGTTGTATGGTGATATTATTGATTAATTTGTAGGTTGACAAAATGAAAGACAATGCAAGTGACAAGGATAGTCACTATGGTCAAAACGACAATACGGGTGATTTAAATTACATGCCCTTTAATGTCATTAAGACCACATTATCAAACCCGATACCCATTACAATTGGGAAGAGTGTGTTTCACTTAACTGAAACCATGATATAATTACTCGAGATAAAAGGAATTTTTGGGTGTCTACCTAATGCGGATCACATTAACACCTTAGGAAATTCAAGGAGGTAGGTGGATAATTTATTTCCAAGAATATCTCCCAAGAATTCATAAGTTTAAGGTTAATCTCATTCTTCTTAAGGGGAGAGTCTAGAACATGGTTGATAGAGTTGCCAAATGTATCTATCATTTTGTGGGAGGAGCTAAATGATGCCTTATTGGAGAGATTCTTTCCATGCTCGAAGATAGTTAAATTTGTATCCAAATCCAAAATTTCAAGAGGATTGGAGGTAAGCCTTCATATGATGCATGACTGAGGTTCAAGAAGTTGATATTTTAATATCCAACACATGGCATTATGAATAATTTGTTGATGCAGTACTTCTATTACAACCTTGATTTAGTCAATATAGGTGTGGCTAATCAATTAGTCCATGGTGGGTTATGAATAAAATCGCATGATTTAGCTGTTTTGTTGCTTGATGATATGACTTAGGTTAACCGATCAGAACATATGAGAGAGGACAAAGTGCCTACTACAAAAGTGGGTTAACCAAAGGACAAGTCCATATGGACCATGAAAGAGAGAGAAACATGGACAAAATGGTAGCCTAAATCGATTTGTTTTCTAAACATGTCATGGGAACTGGAATTAAGTTGGTAAATGCGGTTGTAACCAATAGTGGGCAGTGTCCAATTTGAAGCTAAATTTGAGGCATTATACAATAAAAGAGTTCAACACTTAGGAAATCAAGTTAGGGGAGGGGGGGGGGGTTCTCAAACCAATTATCAACGACAAGGTGGGAACCAAGGTTGGAACGAAGATAAAGATGATGGTTGGGAAAATGGCTAATGGAAATTAGAGAGATGGGGAGATGGAAAAAGATAGGTATTGTGCCTCCCCATGATCGTCCATTCCTAAAGAACTGTTCCAGAAAGGAGAAGGAATGAAGACATACTTGCAAAGATCAACTACAAAGTTCAAATATATGATAAGGTTTTGAAGGAATTGAGAAATGACTCTCCACTCTACCATAGACACTGACTTCTCACTCAGTTTCCATTTAAGCAGTTGGAGTCCCAACTGGGTCGAATTATCACTCATCTCAATCCAAGGAAAAAGGGAACATTACCTAGTGACACCATTCTAAACCCTAAAAATGATTGTTAAGTTTGAGAAGTTTGTCGTACCACGACATTAACTAAGGCACTTTTTGGGAGGAAACCAAGTCTTTTGTTTTGATTTGAAGTTCTTTCAAACAATGTGTGTTATGAGTGTAGGTTGAGAAGACGTTGAAACATAAGCAAAGGAAGAATAAGTGATACCTAGACCTAAATGGTGATGCACCGAAGGCCGTGTGCGGACTTATTCTTGTCTGCATTTTAAGCTTGAGTAGATGAAAAATTGTATTGTCAAAATCGGCAATCTAAACACTAAAGGGCGATTCACCAAAGTTCACTATGCGGACTTTATTAGGTCTGGTGAATCAACATTTCAAGTTTTGTGTTTCTTCATGTATGTTTTGCGATCTTAAAATCCAATTAGCGATTCCCAAAACATGTTTCTCCACATTAGTCGAGATCGCCGAACGGCCCGAATATAAAAGGCCAAGCGTCTTTTCAAAATTCAAAAATCAAAGCCTCTGAAATTTTAGAGCTTTTCTAGATCTCTCTCTTTCTTTGCATATATTGATTGTTTGTGAGTCTCCTGTGAGTATTTACAAAGTTTGAGGTGTGTATTTACTTGGAGTTTCTGTCAACCCAGCCCCGATTCTATTTTCTCAATTATTTTCAACATTTAGGTTGGTTTTTATGGATTGTTTGTTACCTTGTATACTAATGGACATACATGTACCATAATATTATCCACCGACCCGACATTAATTAAATATCAGATCAATAGATAAGTGCACCATGTTCCCCTATTTATTCTTTCGTTATAGTAAATGGTTAGGGCGGAGCAAAGGGTATGGAAGGGTGGTAAGCCGAATACCCTTTTCCGGAAAATTATATCGTGTATATAGGTAAAATATTGTGTAATATTAGGATATATAATTAATTGAACACCCTAAGGTATGAAAAAGTCTAGTGGTCTGGTGGTAAGCATGTTCATTTGTGTGTGATAGGTCTGCGGTTCAATCCTCAAATAACTGCCCCGTATCTTCTTTATGTTTCTAGTCTTTAATTGATTAACCTAATAATTAAGATTTTATTGTTTTCTACATATTTTTGATTTGTATTAAGTGCATTATTAGGTATACACATTCTCAAGAATTTTTTTAAAGATAAAATTAATTTTTAATTATTTCTAAACTATGTTTTTAGAAAATGCAAAATAATTAAGAATCTTACTAAAAAAGGTAAATATGGAAAGTTTTTTCGATAATTTTCCCAAAGTTCGAAAAATTCAGTTATTTGAATCATAAAAAAAGTCTCAATAATTAATTTAATTTGAACTAAGCAAAAATTGTTTTCGTGGTTTTTGTCCATTAGTTTTGATTTATACCATCGATAGTTTTATTATTTAAAGTTTTCGTATGACTTAGTTACTAAGTGATATGCAATTTAATTTTTTGCTCATCAGTAAAAAAAATAAAATTGTTCACCCACTTCGCTAAAATAAATTATAGACTCTTTTAAAGTTTGAACACCCTTGGCGATGTTTCTGGCTCTGCCACTGGTAAAAGGCATATATGTTCTAGTTTTTTTTACGACAAGGACACTAATGTCCAAAAGCATGACGGAGCGGATCTACATACAATAGTTTGGGGATATATTTGTCCCTTAAATATTTAATAAATAATAACTTTTTATTTAAAGAGATGGACGACATCACTACTGATAAAACAATGAAATATTAATTATGTATATATTTCACAAAAATATGCACCAGAAAATGACGAACATAGAGTCATTGTCTGTCATTTCTTCCAAAAAAAAATAAAAAATTAAAATTATGAAAGTCACTTTTTCGGAGTGATGTTGTCCATCTCTTTTGACTTCGTAGTTTTTAAGCTCTTTTTAGTAGTGGTAACTTCTTGTTGGGTTCATGCGTGTTTTTAGGTTGTTTGATGCGTGAGGAAGTCAAATATTCATTATCAATTTCTAGCTACTCTTTCTTTGAAAGAAAGTTATATCTTTTATTTCTTTAATTTGTGTAAAATCGAATAAACGATGTGATGAATGTAGAGAAGGGTAAATGTCCAGATGCCTACTTTAATTATGGTAAGACAAACAATATAAATCACTTGAATGTTACATTAAGCTTATACATGATAAAAATATCATACAATTCCTACTTCACATAATTGTTCATGATAAAATGATATTTTTGATACTTGTTTTGACAAAACTAATTTTTCTTTTAATTATTCTTTTTAAAAAAGATGTTTATTTGTTTCAAATCTTTCACTTATAAATTTATATTTTTTGGCATTTCAAACAGTATAAGTTGCTCCAAATATAAAAGATAAAGTATGAAGTCGAACTTGGCAAAATTTTATTATATTTCATGCAAATCCGTTTATGCAATTCTAATCAATTGGAGTTCTTTTTTCTTTTAATCTTGTGTTAGTTAAAACAATGCGACATAAATTAAAAATGAGAATTCACTATATTATCATATTTAATTATCATAATCCATCTCATTCATTGTAAATTGAATAATAATATAGTCACAACCAAAGGGTACCCCTAGACGTTACAAGGAACATAGAATCCTGTAAGGCCCCATGAAAGCCGCTTAGAATATCATAACACTAAAAACATTAGAACAATAAGAGTAAGACACATTTCAAGTCTTAATTTTTTTTATAAAAGCAAAGTGAAAGTCTAGACTTTTGTCAATTAGCCATCTATTCCAAAATTTGAATCAAATTAGGACAATCCATATAACATAATCCGAAAGTCAAATACAAGAATGAAACTACTAAATGGAAACATCCTTCCTCGAATCATGAGGACTCACTAACAAGCAAGGAGAAATGAGTAAACCAAGCTCTGGAGACAACTAGAACCACCTTGAGAACCGAACCCTAAACTTGGGGGAAAATATATGAAAATATGGGTTAGTACAATAATGCACTACATATGATTGTCATGCATACAATCATGAAAACGTGCTAAAAGGGAAATTTTAGTTGAATACACACAATTCAGTAAGCACCATTTTGAAGTTAATGGAAAGACATAAGTTATAAACATACTTAACTCATAGATCATCATATCTTATGAAAAATCACACATATCCTCAAAACATACTTGTGCAATGGATGAATAAGATCCCATATCTCACCCATACTAAGTATAGCCTCTTGAGTAACTATATCTCATCATTCATACTCTTGTTCATACTATTATGATAATGGGGAATAAGACTTAACTGATATTTTCCATGTGAGCTTAACATGGAATCTGGTGTCTACCCTACACTGAAAAGAGGTTTCCTACTTGCCTAAGGTAGAGCTATACTCTTTGTTCAGGTGGATCCACTAGCTAAATACCTATGAAGGCACATAATTTATGGGATAATGAGATTGTTTCTAGAAATTCGAACCTAACTAAGTTAGAAGGTTGCTATTTCATGAGATACATACTTTGGAAACCCGAAATTATATAAGGTAGAAAGAACCCATATGGAAAGCCGGACTCGACTAGTGTAAAAACATTAATTGAGAAGCCATACTCAACTAGCGTATAAGGTTCAATATCATATTCATATCCACTTGGTGTTAAGCATTCATTCACATGGATTGCATATTAAGTCTTGATTTAAGTTCATATTGATGGAAGAATGTCTTGACACTCAATCCAACATAATTCATATAACAGTTCATAGATTCAATAGGTGAGAATAGCCTTTCAACCTTAGAATCATCATGTTGTAAAAGAAAATCTTTCACATAATATCATAATCATACATAAGTGTGTATGAGGACAACCTTCCAACAACACAACAACTAGATCATAATCATAATCACTTTACCCTCAAAGTGTTCATAAATCATATACATAAATCTCGTAATCATGCATAATTCTCATACTTTGTCCTTCAAGGACCATGTATCGTATACCCATCAACACATCTATAATTAGTTCATTATAAAGGGACAATAGCATTATTCCAGTAAACCAACTATCACAAGTATAATCTCATAATATTCTTATTTATCAACAAACTCACATCACATGATCATAATAGAGTAATTTGGGGGTTTTATGAGTTCTTGGGGATTTCAACTTAAAAACCATAACAAATCATCTATTCATCATAATATAAACTAAATCAAACATTAGATCATTTTTGAAAGGAACTCATGAATTGTAGACAAACCCTAAATTTTGGAGAATTTCTATCTTTGATATTGGGGTTTTGAATGGACTCCACAGACGAAGGCTTTCCTTCAATGAAGGACTAACATACCTTAATGATGTAATCCAATGAATTTGATGAGAATATTTGTTCCTTGAACCCTAGGTTCAACTTCTTCCTTCTTCTTCTTCCTTGAAGTTCTAGAGAAGGAATTTTTGGTGAGGAGACGAACTTTATGGAAATATTTTGATGTTGTAAAAATATGACAGTTTAGGCGAATTTAACTTAAAATAACTTGTATAGTGACCTTAAAATTACCCAAAAAGACTTCACAGTCATAGGACATAAACCTAAATACCCACAATAACCCTCACTTAAAGTGAGCTACCAGGTACCACGTAGGCGCTATGAGCCGTAGTCATAACCACGAGTTGTGGTCCCCTTTATGTATTTAGGCAGTGGATTGGAATACGTTCCCATATCTCACAAGTCGAACATATTTTCACGAGGGGTTTCACGAGCCATGGTGCAATCCACGAGGCATGGTCCTTCCCGTGAGCCTTGAGGTAGTGGCTAAGCCACCCTCTATCAACCCTCAACCACTAAGACATGTTCAAGGCAACTCCCACGACCCGTCTAAGGCTATACGATTTGTGAAGTGGCTCGTCTAGTTGAGACAATTTGAGGCAGCCTTAAGGAGGCTACTGCCTCCACCGCCACAAGTGACACCACGACTCATTGTGACTACCACTATATGTAAAATCCCTCATCGTCTTAGGGCAGTGGCCCCTTCCCCTTTGCCCTAGGAACTATGCCACCTCCATGAATCTAACCCTCAAATGTATATCTAGTTTAACTTACTAGTTTTTGAGGTGTTACAATATCTTCCCATAGGAGCATTAGTGTTTGAATGACGATATAGACACCTTACGGAAGTAAAGACATACTAGCATCCCATCATGCATACAACATCAAATAATGCACATCTGAAAAGAGGAAACTTCAATTCCATCCCAAACATAATTAATGCAACACAACGAAGTAAGAGCTACATCTAACAACCCATTATTCATGAAGCTCAACATTTCTTATGTTTATAGGAGGAACTACCTTCTCAAACTAGAAGTATTCTCAACAAGATATTATGGAGCCAAAAAATAATTACTCTCGAAATCAAAGCATGTTCATCAACTCATCTCATGAAGTCAAATAGGCAACTCATACAAAATTCACAACGAGATGAGGAGCATAGATCATGAAAACTCATTTTCTTACCAAATGTGAATTCCTTAAGAATATGCATATTATAAGTAAATCATGGAAAAATTCCTATAACACACATGACTCAGAACATACTTAAATTTAAGAGGAACTATTTACCTCAAGCTTGAATAAGAGTAGAGGGAAAGAAATAAGAATATTAAGACTTCATACCGGCTTCTGCCTCCCAAGTATCACCCTCTACCTAATATTTTCTCCATAAAACCTTTATGGAAGCTAATTCCTAGTTTGTCAATCTCTTGATTTGTCGGTGTAGGATCTCTACCGGAACCTCATCATAGGAAAGTCTTTAATTAACTCCCAACCCTTCTAGGGCAATAATGGATGATAGGTCTCTAATACATTTCTTAAGCATAGAAATGTGAAATACCGGATGAACCGAGGCCAAAGCATTTTGAAAATCCAACTAATAGGCAACATTCCCAAAATAATAATTCTTTATGGGACTGTATACAAGGGACTAAGTTTCTCTTTGTTGCCAATTCTCATCACACCTTCATGGGTTAGATTTTAAAATAAACCCAATCATTAACCTCAAATTCTAGATTCCTTCTTCTCATATCGGCATAAGACTTTCGTCTACTATGAGCCGCTTTCAACCTCTCTCTAATAAGCCAGACCTTTTTAATGGACTTATAAACTAGCTCGAGACCTATCAATGAAATTTTACCCACCTCAAACCAACCAACTAGTGACCTTCATCTCGTACCATACAAGGCTTCAAAAGGAGCCATAACGATACTTGAGTATATTATTGTAGGTAAACTCTATTAATTATAAATGGTCATCCCAATTACCCTTGAAATCTATAACATATTCCCTCAACATATCTTCTAATGTTTGGGTGGTACACTCTGCTTGCCCATCAGGATGAAAATCCTCGCTAAGCTTAACCTTGGTACCAAGTCCTTTTTGGAATGACTTCCAAAAGTTTGAAGTAAATTGAGTACCTCGATCCAAAATTATAGATAAAGGGATCCCATCCAACATTACTATCTCTCTTGTATTCAACTTGGCATAGTCTTCCGACGAAAAAGAAACATTGACGAGAATAAAATGGGCTAATTTTGTCATCCAATCTATAATGACCTAAATAGAATCATGTTGCCTTAGGGTTCGAGGCAAACCCACAATATAGTCCATATTTACATATTCCCATTTGTAAGTGGGAATACTTGTGTTTTGCTACAAGCTCCTGGCCTGTGATGCTCAACCTTAACTTGTTGCAAATTAGGACATTTGTCTCCAAATCCCACAATATCTCTTTTCATACTATTCCCTCAATAGATTTTCCGTATGTAACAATACGTCTTGTGGCTCCCAGATGCATATAATGTCTATAACTATGAGATTCCTCTAAAGAATTTTCCTCAAACCATTAACTTACGGAACACATAATTGATCTTGGAACCTAAGCACCCCATCTCCCCTTCGGGAGAAAGACACAATAAACTTCTTGACTACCGACTTTTTCAAGTCAACTAGTAAAGGATCAAGATCTTGCAAATAGACTTCACATCCATAATAAAGGATGATTCATATACTTTATGAACCATGATACCATCCTTGGTGGAATCCACTAGTTGGACATCTAGTCTAGTCGGTCCAATCTATGCACCTCACAAACTAATTCTTTCTTCTCATCCTTTACAAGAGCCACACTACCCATGAACAATCTACTAAGTGCCATTGCAACAATATTAGCTTTATCAAGGTGATAAAGGACACTTATATCACAATACTTCAAAAGTTCTAACCACCTTTGTTGTCAAAGACTCAAGTCTTTTTTGCTAAATACATATTGAAGACTTTTGTTATCGATGAATATATGCAAATGTACCCATATGAGTAATGTCTACATATTTTCAAGGCAAAATACCATTGCCGCTAATTCAAGATCCTGTGTAGGATAATTCTTGTCATGGGTTTTAAGTTTCCTTAAAGTATAGACAATCACTTTACCAGTTTGCATGAGGACACATCACAACCCAACTCTAGAGGTGTCACAATATACCACAAAACCATATCTACCCTCTGGTAAGGTTAACACCGGAGTGGAAGTAAGTCTATGTTTCAACTCTTGGAATCTTCTCTCACAAGCCTCCAACCACTCAAACTTAGTCTTCTTTTGAGTCAAATTCTTCAAGGGAGAAGAAATGAAGGAAAACCCCTCAACAAACCTAGTAACTTGCAAAACCTAAAAAATTTCTTATGTTTTAAGGAATTAGAGGTCTAGACCAACTCTTGACTGCATTCGTTTTCTTAGTATCTAACTCAATACCCTCTCGTGACACGAATGATAAAGGAAAGATACGGACCTTAACCAAAAGTCATACTTCCTAAACCTTAGAAAAAGTTGTTGGTCCTTAAGAACTTGCAACAACTTGGCCGGAGCCATTCTATAAGAAGGAATGGAGATAGGTTATGTATTCGGTAAAAGTTCAATACTAAAATTTATTTCTGCTATGTAGGAATACCAGGAAAATCATGGAGAAAAACCTCTGGAAACTCATTCAGTACCAGAACCAACTTTAGAGATTGGGTTTCACACTCAACATCCATCACCCTAACAAGATGGTAAATACATCCTTTGGAGATTATTTTTCTAGATTTAATGCAATAAAAAAGTAGACCTCTAGGCATAGAATTTCCCCCTTCCACTCTAAGATAAGCTCATTTGGGAATTAAAATATAACCACCTAGGTCCTATAATGATAGAGGCATAACATGCATTCAACCAATCCATATCCAAAATCACATCAAAGCCTAACATGCTTAACTTCACCAAATCCACCCAAGTAACTCTATGGTATAAGAAAATGGGACAATTTCTATAAACCCTCTTAGCCACTGCTGAGTCACCAACCGGGGTAGAGATAAAAAAAGTTTCTACTAAAACTTTGGGGAGTATTTCAAACTTCATGTCCACAAAAGGTGTCACAAGGACAAAGTAGTACTAGGATCTAACAAGGCATATGCATAAATAGAAATGACATTTAAATACAGGTCACCACATCCGGGGAGCTCTCTTGGTCACCCCTGGATTGAAGAGTATAAAAGTGGTTTTGCTTTTGGGAACTGGAGTTTGAACCACTTGTGGGAGATTGTTATATTCAATTTCCTTAACCTTGAGCACCAGACAATCTCTCATCTTGTGTCCAATATTTCCACAACTAGAATACCCATCGGTTCAAACTAGGAACTTACCATCATGCTTTCTACAACATTTTAGACAATTAGTCCTATCAATAGAAGAACCTCCACTATTACCTCCTTGAGGTTTTGGGTTGGAAACCCCATCCTTGTTTTCTCTTGGAAAACTAGAGGAGCCTTGGTTGGAAAGACTTTGTTAAAACCTCAGTTGACTTTGTCCATCAAACCTAGCGTTGGAGAAGTTCCAATCACCAGTTCTAGCTCTTTTCACCTCTTTATTCTTTTTCTTGAATTTTGACTCCTCAATTTTTTGAGGGTACGCCATAATCCTTGAAATATCCATGTCATGATGGAGAATTGTTGTACGACATTCTTGTTTAACCAAGTTGGAAACACCAGCCAAAAACATACTCATCTTATATGTTAAATCTACCACCATAGTCAGAGCATACTTGGACATTTGAGTAAATTTTAAGAAATACTCTTTCAAGCTCATACTTCCTTGATGAAGGTTAATGAATTACTCCTCCTCAGCTTCAGTCAACTCTCGTGGAAAAAATCTTTCAAGAAATTTTGATTTGAATATTTCCCATTCAATCGTTCCCACTCCTATGGGTCTTCCCCTTTTCCATAGATCATACAATATTTGGGCAACATCCGTTAGTTAGTAGGCGGCCAAATCCTTTTTTTTCTTATGAATACACCCTCATAATAACAAGAACTTTATAAACTTCATCGATATATCTTTGGGGATCCTCTTCTAGCTTAGATCCATGAATTTGGGCGGGTTCATTCTAGAAAAATCCCTAACACTTGAAGAAGCGGAATTCACATTACGGTTCACCGGAGCTACAACTTGTTTATTGGCTGGAGCCATCACGACTTTTCCAACATTTGGGTAGTAGACCTAAACACCGTATGGGTCATATATTCAACCAAAGGATCAACTAGAGCTTGATTATTTTCAAGAGGAGCTCCTTAATTCACATTTTCCTATTCCACCCTTCTAGCGTTAGCCTTTTGTGTATTCACATCCTTAAGACTTAAGAAAAGTATTAGGAGAGGAACTTTATAGAGTTAAATTCTAATGCACGACTTTAGAGTAATGAAATAAGTGTAGTTTCCTGATCATCTTATAGTCTCTCATTCATAAGTGTGGCACGCTTCATACCAATGAAAAGGCTACTAGACATGGCTTATAAGACATCATCCTAAAATTATTCTAAACCTTATGCTCTGATTAACTAATTTGTCACGACTCAAGGCTACCCCTTGATACGACCCAATTTCAAAAACAAAGGTTTCGAAACCATTTCATAACTTTGGCAATTTATTAATTTTTTGGAAAAATAACAATTTTAGGAGTCACCACTTACTTTTTTTACGAAAAATTCAGAAAAAACATTTAAAAGGGTAATTTTTGAAAGAAAACATTCAAATAACCACAGTCAGGTAAGGGTTCCTATAATATTCAGGGTTCCTATAATTTTCTAAGAAAGGGTTTAGGCATCTCTGTTAGTATATCCGCTAATATGCGCTTGACCAACAAATTGAAAAAATTAGTTAATTTTTAAGGAAAAAACTTAAATTTACTTGTGAAGAATCTTGTATGAAAATGATAAAAGTATTTTGATACTCATACACTCAACTTATTCCAAGTAATGAAATAAGTCAAATGTGAAAGTTCCAAAACAATAATTTTAATTTAACATTTTATCCGAGTTAAGGTTTTTTAGTTGAAAAATCAACACAGTAAATTAAACATAGATTTAAAAGCTAAATTATAACTATGAAATAATAGGAATAATTCTCAAGTTAGTCTGAAAGCTTAAGATCCCCAACTTAAAAGTGGGGTTCAAAAATTTGCAATGTTAAATGAACTATCTCGTAATGAATTCATATAAATTAATTAAAAGAATATGTTAAAATCAATGATAATAATAATAAGAAAATATAGAAAAACAATAAATAAACCAACTGGACTTTCAGCCCATATCAAGTCCTTTTTGGGGCTATATTCCCAATTTGTTCCTTCGTCAATTTTGGGTTTTTAGCCCAATTTTTTCTTCTTACTTAGTTGTTGTTGGTGTTATTGTATAAATTGGACTTGTTAGAGTCCAAGAGTTCTCAATTTTAGTCCCTTTGGAGACTGCTGCTACTACTTCGGTTAAATTGGACTCTTTTAAGTACAACATTTCCGGTTTTCATCTCCTTGGGAGTGTTGTAACACTGTTGTTATGCTGCTGGTTCTGGGCAGCGACTAGAAATCGATCTTTGGATGCAATGCACTTCACCACCAAAATGTAATTTTGACAGTCGAGAGGAGACAAAATCTTAAACTACGAACTAAGAGCTCCCAAAAATCTTTCCCAGGGTGCTCTCAATTCTTGAGCTCTCAAAAACTCGTCCTCTTGAACAATGAGAAAAGGAGGCTATTTGAAGGGATTGAGAAATCTAAAAATGATAGCCCAAAATCAATGTGGGACTGTGGGTAATTTGAAACTCTTCAGAGGACAAAGAGTGAGCTGGAATTCTGTACGATGTTGTACGATTTTGATCGAATTCGAATTGAGAGGATAATGAACATTATGGAACCTTATGAGAATATTCCACCAAATTGAGCTCTTGCCTAGAGCTCTTGAATGTCGATTCGAAGGAACTAGGATGACGTCGTCCAGAGAGAAACGTTTCAGAGCTAGTTGGTTTTGGTTTGTGAGATTGTGTTGTCTGGTTTAGCATTTCTGGAGTGAGGTATTGTTGAGAGGAACAAAAAGAGTATAGGGGTTAATTGGTCCAGGTCAGGTGATTTTTGGTCTGTAGAATTTGGGTCTTCTTTTTTATTTGGATTGACACATATAGGGTCAAATTCAACTTCAAAGGAAGAAGGCCCCTTAGGTCACATTTTCACCAAATTCGAATTGTTCGTTCAAATTTGATAAAATAAAAACAATATAAGTTATCAATCTAATTAATTATTTAATCTTCTTAACTTCGACAACACAAAATATTTATTTTGAAAAGAAAAATATTTAGAAAACTGTGATCAGTTTTAAAGGAAATAAGATGTGTACTTGATTAAAACTCTATTGTTGGTAATAGGATTAACTAACTATTTATTCATATTGAAAAAAAAATATAAATCTATATATTTTAGGGATAATGCACAAGTACCCCCTCAACCTATGCCCGAAATCCCAGAGACACACTTATACTATACTAAGGTCCTATTACCCCCCGAACTTATTTTATAAGTAACTTTCTACCCCCTTTTAGCCTACGTGGCACTGGTTTGAAAAAAAAGTCAACCATCGTTGGGCCCACAACATAGTGCCACGTAGTTCGAAAAGGGGTAAAAAATTATTAATAAAATAAGTTCAGGGGGGTAATAGGACCTTAGTATAGTATAAGTGTGTCTCTGAGATTTTGGACATAGGTTGAAGGGGTACTTGGGCATTATCCCTATATTTTATGTATATATATATATATTTTATAGCAAAATGAAAAATTACCTTGAAAACGATTTCGAAAGCATTTTTTATTTTTTTCCAAAACAATTACTTCAATTTGTTTGAAATTTAAGAATCTTGGAAATTAATTTAGTAGTTGAGGGTCAATATTGGGTGTCAACTCCCCCTAGACGTAATAAGGAACATAGAACCCCATAAGGCACCACGTAAGCCACTAGAACAATAACAATAAAACGCATTTCAACTCTTCAAATGTTTTTCATAAAAGCAAAGCAAAAGTCTAGACTTGTATCAATTATCGATCTATTACAATACTTGAGTCAAATATGGACACAACTCATACAACATAATGCGAAAGTCAAATACAAGAATGAAACTACTAAACAGAAGCATCCATCCTCGAATCACGAGGACTCACCAAAAAGAAAGAAGAAATGAGTAAATCAAAGCTCTAGACACAACGAGATCCACCTTAACAACCATACCCTACAATTGGGAAATGTATGAAAATACGAGTTAATACAAAAATTCACGAAATATGGTACCCATGCATAAAATCATGTAAACATGCTAAAAGGGATATTTTAGTTGAATACATGCAATTTGATAAGTTAAATCACCATTTTGAAGAAAATTGAAAAGCATACGTCATAAACATACTTAATTCATGGATCATCATATCTTATGACACATCATACATACCCTCAAAACATATTTGTGTAATGCATAAATGACATCCCATAATCTCACCCATACTAAGTATAGCCTCTTGAATAAATATATCTCATCATTCATACTCTTGTTCATACTATTATAATAATGGGGAATAATAGTTAAGTGATATTTTCCATGTGAGCTTAACATGGAATCTGATGTCTAGCCCACACCAAAAAAGGGTTTCCTACTTGCCTAAGGTAGAATCATACTCTTAATTTAGGTGGATCAACTAGCTAAATACCTACGAGGGTACATAGGTTAAGGGATAATCAGATTGTTTCTAGAAACCCAGAACCAACTAAGTTAGAAGGTTTCCATTTCATGAGATACATACTATGGGAACCCGGACTTAACTAAGGTAGAAAGAACCTATATGGAAAGTTGGACTCGACTAGTGTAAAAGCTTTTGTTGAGAACCAGGAATCAACTAGCGTATAAGCTTCCATCTCATATCCACTTGGTTTTAAGCATTCATTCCCATGGATTACGTATTAAGTCTTTATTTAAGTTCATATTCATTGAAGAATGTATTGACCCTAAATCAAACATAATTGATACTATAACTCATAGATTCAATAGGTGAGAATAGCCTTTTAACCTTAGAATCATCATATTGTGAGAAAACCTTTCACATAATATCATAATCATACATAATTATATATAAGTATAACCTTCCAAAAAACAACAACTAGATAATCATAATTACTTTACCCTCAAACTGTTCATAAATCATATACATAAATCTCGTAATTATGAATGATTCTCATACTTTGACCTTCAAGGACCATATATCATTTATCTATCAACATATATATAATTACTACATTATACATGGATAATAACATAATTCAAATAACACATCTATCAAAAGCATAATCTCATTTCTTTATTAATCAGCAAACTATCATCAAAAGATCATAATTGAGTAATTTGGGGGTTTCATGGGTTCTTGGGGATTTCAACTTAAAAACCATAAAAAATCATTAATTCAATCATAATATAAACTAAATCAAACATTAGAATCGTTTTTGGAAGGAACTCATGACTTGTAGACTAACCCTAACTTTTGGGGGATTTGTCTCTTTGAAAATGGGGTTTTGAATGGACTCCATAGATGAAGGCTATCCATGGATGAAGGACTACCATACGTTGATGATGAAATCTAATGAATTTGATGAGAATATTTGTTCCTTGAACCCTAGATTCACCTTCTTCCTTCTTCTTCTTCCTTGAAGTTCTAGAGAAGAAATTTTTTGTGAGGAGATGAACTTTACAGAAGTATTCTGATGTTGTAAAAATATGACTTAGTTTAGGCGAATTTGACTTAAAATAACATATATAGTGACCCTAAAATTACCCAAAATGACTTCACTTTTATTAGACTTAAACCTAAATACCCAGAATAACCCTCACTTAATGTGAGAGTGCTATGGACCACATAGGGCTCTACGAGCCATGGTCATAACCAGGAGTTTTGGTCCCCTCAGTGATTGAGGCAGTGCCTAGGAATAAATTCCCTTAGCTTACAAGCCCAACGCATCTTCATGAGGGGTTCCACAAGTCGTGGTGCAAGCAACGAGCCATAGTCCTTCTCATACGCCTTGCAGCAGTGGCTAAGCCAACCTCCATCAACCCTAAACCAGTAATACATGTTCAAGGACACTCCCATGAGCCGTCTAAGGATATAAAATTTGTGAAATGGCTCTTCCGGAGGAGACAATTTGAGGCAGCCTTAAGGAGGATACTGCCTCCACTGTCACGAGTGATACCACGACTCGTTATGACCATCACTGTACGTGAAATCCCTCGTGGTATTGGGGCAGTGCCTTTGACCCTTTGCCTTTACCCATGGGACAAGGCCACCGCCATGACTCTAACCCTCAAACGTATCTCTAGTTTAACCTACTAGTTTCTTAGGTGTTACAATATCTCCCTCTTAATAACATTTGTCTTTGAATGACGATCTAAAAACCTTACGGAAGCAAAGACTTAAGACTAGCATACCATCATGCATACAACATCAAATAATGCACATTTCATAGGAGGAAACTCTAATTCTATCACAAACATAATAAATTCAACACAAGGAAGTAAGAACTACATCTAACAACTCATTATGCATGAAACTCAACATTTCTCATATTTATTGGATGAACTACCTTCTATAATTGGAAGTATGCCGAACAAGTTATTATGGAGATAAAATGAAATTACTCTTGAAAGCAAAGCTTGTTCATCAAATCGTCTCATGAAGTCAAATAGGAAACTCATACTAAATTCACAATGAGATGAAGAACATGGATCTTGAAAACCCATTTTCTTTCTAAATCTGAATTTCTCAAGAACATGCATAACATAAGTAAATCATTGAAAAATTCTTATAGCACACATGACAACGAACGTACTTAAACTCAACAGGAACTATTTACCTCAAGCTTGAATAGGAGCAGAGGGAAAGAAATAAGAATATCGGGACTTCATACCGGCTTCTGCCTCCCAAGTATCATCCCCTACCTAATATTTTCTCCATAAGACCTTTATGGAAGCTAATTCCTTGTTTCTCAATCTTTTGATTTGCCGGTATAGGATCTCTACCGGAACCTCTTCATAGGAAAGTCTTTCGTTAACTACCAACCCTTCTAGGGCAATAATACATGATGGGTCTCCAATAAACTTCTTAAGCATAGAAATGTGAAATACCGAATGAGCGGGGAGAACTCATTTTGCGAATTCAACTAATAGGTAACCTTCCCAATATAATAAATAATTTTATATGGGACTATATACTGGGACTAAGTTTCCTTTTGTTGACAAATCTGATTACACCCTTCATGGGTGAGATTATAAAATAAACCCAATCATTAACCTCATATTCTAGATCCCTTCTTCTCATATCGGCATAAGATTTTCGTCTACTATGAGATGTTCTCAATGAGGCTACTGCCTCCACCTCCGGAGGAGACAATTTTAGGCAGCCATAAGGAGGCTACTTCCTCCACCATCACGACTGAAACCAGGACTAGTTGTGATTACCATTGTATATGAAAGCCCTTGTGGTCTTGGGGAAATGCCTTGGCCCCTTCCCCTTGTCCCTTCGAACTAGGCCACATTCATGACTCTTTCCTCAAACATATCTCTAATTTATCATACTAGTTTCCGAGGTTTTACAATATCTCCCCCTTAGGAACATTTGTCTTTGAATGATGATCTAGAAATCTTACGGAAGTAAATACTTAAGACTAGCATCCCGTCATGATACAACATCAAATAATGCACATTTCAAAGGAGGAAAGTTCAATTCCATCACAAACATAATCAATGCAACACTACATCTAACAACCCATTATACATGAAACTCAAAATTTCTCATGTTTATAGGCCAATAACAAGTTCCAAAGTAGAATCTCAACATAAATAGGACAATGAAAGAAAGGATAAGTAAACATCAGACTCCAATATAGGAAACTCCAAGCGATGTGATGGTTCTGATTGTTGTTGTCCTAATATTTTAGTCTAATAATGAGTTTCAAAGTAGACACTCCATATCACGACAACAACCATCATGATTGGAATCCATACTAACTCTGCGTTGTGAAACCACTACTATAAACCAATCCAAACAATGAAAATAATATTAAGGCATTTAAGTTACGGAAGCAAGTTAATACTAAGGAAAGAAATAGAAGTCCCATAAAATCCAAAAAAAGTATAACAATAAAACTAACATTGCTGAAGTAATGCCAAACACCTGAAAGTCAATGTACCAAAACATCTAAAGTTCAACAAGTCAAAACAAGAATGGATGCAACCCCAATCTAACGAACTACTAACTAACTCAAAAATGTCTAAATTCGTAAATGGTGGACATAAACGAAATATAATTCCATGGCAGCCCAAAAAAATGGTTCACCCTTGAATTTGAAAAGATGACCATTGATATTCTAAGCAAGGTCTGTCAATAGCCGCTTGAAGATGTCGTATATTCAACAAAAATAGAACCAAATGCAGAATCAGTTCACAACCAAAGTGTAACTAGTATGATCATACGGCTATCCCATTAAGTGCAACATAATCAAGTCAAACAACATTATAATCAAATGAAGATATATCAACATATACAATGTCATCAATATTTATGAACAATGATCTACTTCAAATTTCTCAACGTACACAAATATATCAAGTAGTTGGTCATCTCATATAACCCTAACCCAAATCCAAACTGATAGCATACCTGAATATGATACCCAATCCCATAGTTATGACGGAAAGTGACAATTCAATCCCATTTTTATGTCGGAACGTGGCAATCTGATTCTAGTTAGATATTCCGGAACGTGGCAATTTGATCTATTAACACACCACAATCAAGTCATAAAATCAAGAAATGATTCATGGCGTATAGTCATTCGTCTATCTCATGTGCAACAAGTGTGATCAATAATGCAACATTCATATACATAAAAGTATAATAATGAAACAAGAACATACATATATCACACAATCATAAAATCATAATCATTACCTACCTAGAAACACACTTGAAACCCTAAATCTTTCCCTTTTTGGATATGTTTCTCTTGTTCTTGGTCTACAAACTATAATAATAACACGTGAATCAACGAAAAATCACTAATTACCTAAAACTATAACAATTCTATGAATCCTATATCATGCCCATGATCTCAATTTATCAAAATTAGGGTTGTTTCCACCATGTAATTTACATCAAAACCCTACGCCATTAATATTTACCCATTCTATTACATTCTATGGATCGAAAAATGGATTCGAGGACTTAAAATCTTACCTTTAGTCTCAAGAATGGTGAACAACGTGTAGGAGTTGCCTACGGTTTGTTCCTTAGCTCAAAAATCAAAAAGTGCCAAATAATATCGTTTAGAGGATTACTAACGACCTTAAGTCGCATCGAGCCCGCTACAATGACCCTAACCCCGCTGTAGGGACCCCGCCAGAGCGACCAAAAATCTGCCAGGGAAGCTTGCACATAACAATAAGATATTTTAATAATACCAAGACCCCCATTTCCCAAAATGCCTCGAACCAACAATGCTTCAAAATTACTTTTAACTCTCAGATCAAGTATGGGAGTTCTACTCACCCAAATTCAATTTTGTAAAGTTGTATGGGTTCCTCAGTGAATTATCTAACTACTCTTGTACTAAAAAAACGTAAATAATTCACTCAATTTTTACCCAATTTTTACCAAATTTCCCTACGCCTTATTACTATGATTTTATCCAAATCTGTACTAGGTTGGGAAATTTCAAACTACTACCAAAAAGTTTTCCGACCCAAAAGTCTTCTCGTTGGCTTTTTTATAAGTACGAAACCCTATCATAACAATAGATACTAATTTACCCATCACTCATTCTAGAATCACAAATTTAGGAAAAATAGGCTTAGGAAGGAATGGAGTAGTACCTAAATCGACAAACAATTGGGGATACTTGTCTCGAATGTCTCTCTCGGTTTCCTAATTGTGTCCTCAAGTGGATGATGTTTTCATTGAAATTTCACGGACTTAATCTCCTCGGTCCTAAAGTTGCATAAATCACGATCAAGAATTGGAATAGGTTTCTCCTAATATTGGTGGTCCTTGTCTAACACAATTTAGTTCCACTTAATGATATAATCTTCGTCACCATGATAACTCTTAAACATGGACACATGAAATATCGTATGAACACTCGATAGATTAGTAGGTAAACCTAATCTATACACTACCGGCCCGACACACTCAAGAAATATCAAAGGGACCAATGTTCCTAGGACTTAGCTTAGCTTTCATACCAAATCTCATAACCCTTTTGATGTGTGATACTTTAAGAAGAACATTTTCATAGGATCGAAACGCCATGTCTCTTACCTTATGATCCATATGCTTCTTTTGACTACTCTAAGATGCTAGAATCTTATCTTAAATACTCCTAACCTTATCTTGATCATCCATCACTAAATAAACTCAAACATTTCTGATGCTTATTGTGACCAACGGCACTAACCTATGGTATGAGTGTCTATGATAATCGATAGTTTAGTAACCCAACTAAGGGTTGGGTCGTGAGGGAGCGGTTTTGGGAATATGTAGATAAACTAGAATTCCTTTTCTAATTAGTCATAGGTAAATAAATTTTCAAATAAAAACATGTCAAATAAAAGAGTCGACACAAAAGTTTCTAGTATCAAAGGGTGGGTTTTCACAAGTAAAGTAAAAACGATAAAAATGAAAAAGGGGAATCAAGTATGGGGAAAAGTTCATGGGGTTTGACCGCAATACATGTTGAGATAAATAGTTGGGTACATGTTTTTAATAATAAATGTTCAATATAATAGTTACTAGGCTAAGCTTTAGATGGAAATAAGTTCCCTTTCGCGCAACTTACCTCGTTTCAAATGTGTTCCTCTCGGACACCTATTTGTCGAATGAAGGCCAGCCTATGACTTAATCCACTCACTCTCTCAAGCTGAGTGTCATGATATGTAACTAGGGCTTACCCTCTCAGAATTAACCTCATGTCGACCAACTTCTTAGGCTATCAGTCTAGCAGTCTCAGTTTCGTGACCTCCCTCTCGGGCAAGTCGAAAACACATAGGTGTTTTTGTATTTTCAAATACAAATACATCAATTAAGAAACAATCACTAGGTTAAAGAAACATTAAAATACATCTAACCTATCAGCAAGCAAGACCTTACAATAATATCAACACATATTGGCGAAATCACACCCAAAGAATGGGGGTTTTTAACCACACATCAAGAAAAAACAAATTACACCTAAAATGATAATGAAATCATATAATAGATTAAACCTTAATATGAACATATGAATAAGCATAGAGAAGACCCACTTCCATCTTGGGGAAGATTAAACCCTTCCTTCTTCATGTCTCCCACAAAACCCTCTCCAAACTTGAGAGAAAATACAAAACGTAGAGTTCTAAAAAGTAAAACTTAATGATAATGTTTGAACTCTTAAAAATAATGACTAAGACTAATATTTATAGTTTTTAGATTTAGTGTTGTGGTAGATTAGTTGGCGAGGTTAGTCGCGATTGCCGAATAACTCGGTGAATCACACTTATTCTAGTTCATCGTTGTTTTATGCTTGCCTTCAGCAGTTTTGTGTTAGAACTATTGGGCGGTATAGCCTTGCTACTCGAACATATTCGTCGACTGCTCCTTTCATCGCCTTTTGATCCACTTCCTTCAGGGCTTTGCATTTCGTAACAAAGAGCGGAGTACGTCCACTCGGCAACTCACCAAGTGTACTTGGTGATGCTTAGACTTCAGTTTCTACTTTCTCTTCAGCCTCTTTATTCCTTTTTGCGTGTAAGTGTCCATGCTTGCACTAAAACTTCAATGCCTAAAACTTAAGAGTTTTCAACAGATATTGAGGAAAAATAAGCATTTCAGGACACTATTTCTATCAAAATTAATCCCTAAATGAGTCCTATTTGTGGACTCATATGTTTCACATCTCCAGCCACAAACCATTCGATGGGTGATCTACATCCCTTCCCATAGAGTGACTCAAATGGTGTCAGATTTATGTTGGAGTGATCACTATTATTATAAGAGAAATCACATAAGGGTAGGAACTTATCCCAATTCCCTCCAAGATCAATCACACATGCCCTCAACATGTCTTCTAATACTTTTGAATAGTCCTCTCTGACTGCCCGTATGTCTATGGATGGAAGATTATAGTAAAAGTGAGTGTTTCCCAATTCATCGTGGAATTTCCTCCAAAACTGGGAAGTGAATTGGGTATCACGATCTAAGATAATGGAAAGGAGCAGCCCACACAACCTCACTATCGCTTTCATATACACCTTAGCCAATTGTTCAACATTATAATCTATTGTTACCATAATAAAATGGGGACTAGCATAGTCAACATATCAACCACTAATCAAATAGAATCAAACTTTTGCAAAGTCTCCGGAAGACCAACCACAAAGTCCATGGATATCCTTTCCCATTTCTACTCCTGAATTGAAATTCTTTGAAGCAAACCCGCATATCTTTGATGTTTATACTTCACTTGTTGACAATATTGACACTTCGACCCAAAATCTGCTATTTTCTTCTTCATGTATGTCCATCAATAAATTTGCTTCAAATCTCTATACATCTTGGTCACACCACATGAATAGGATATCGTAAACTATGAGAATCTACTAAAAATTTCTCAATCAAGTCATCTACTCTAGGAATACATATTATCCCTTTAAAATTGAGTACACCATTCACATCAATAGTGGTCTCTTGTGCCTTACCTATTGTAGTCTTCTTTCTAACCTCATCCAAATTTTCATCTTTAAAAGGTTTTGCCTTAATATCTTCAATGAATGTGGCTCTAACTTCAATGATAACTAATACTCCTCCTTTTTATCCGATGCCCAACTTCATGATTTTATAGTCCAAGGTTTGAATTCCTTAGACAAAGTTCAATTGGATACACTCAAGCAAGCTAAACTATCCATACTCACCACTTATTTTCTCAAAGAGTCTGTCACCACATTAGCCTTGCCCGGATGGTATTGGATGGTGAACATCATAATTTTTGAGTAACTCCATCCATCTTTGTTGTATTAATTCAGATTCTTCTGAGTGAACACATGCTGCCAACTACAATGATCACTTAACATGTCACACTTAACACTATAGAAGTAATGCGGCCATATTTTAAGAGCAAACACTACTGCTGCCAAGTCTAAGTCATGTGTTGGATAATTCCTCTCATGCACCTTCAATTAATGCGAGGCACAAGTTATAGCATTCTTATTCTACATCAACACAGAATCCAAACAGAATGTGATGCACCACAATAAATAATAAAATCCTTACCTTCCACCGGTAATGCTATGATAGGGCGATGTTCAAGAGAGTCCTGAGCTTTTGGAAGATCTCCTCACATTTTTCGGTCCATACAAATGGTATCTCCTTTTTGGTAATACTGGTCAAGTGAGTGGCAATGGAAGAAAAATTCTTAACAAATTTATGATAATAGCTAGAGAGAACGAACCAAGTTCTTAACCGCCTCAATCTTTTGAGGATCTACCATTACCCCTTCTTTTGAAACAACATGCCCCAAAAATGTAACCTAATTCAAACAAGAACCACACTTAGAAAATTTTGCATCCAACCTTTGTTTCTCAAGAATACCCCAAAAAAATACAAAGATGTTCGGCATGCTCTTCCTAACTTTACAAATAAACAAAGATATCATCAGTAAAGACTATTACGAAAGCATCAAGAAATGGCTTTAACACCCCATTCATTAAACTCATGAAAGTTGCAGGCGCATTAATCAATCCAAATGACATAACTAAAACTCATAGTGCCCATAGCGAGTTCTAAATTCCATCTTGGGCACATGCATCTTAGATCAATCTTAGAGAAAATTGGTCAAAGAGATAATATATTCGAGGCAAAGGATACTTGTTTCGAATAGTGACTCTATTTAATTGCCAGTAGTCAATGCACATTCTCATACTACTATATTTTTTCTTAAAAACAAAACTTGAGCGACCAATGGGGAAGAACTGGGATGAATAAATCCCTTATCAACAAGTTCTTGGATTTGAGCCTTAAGCGCTCTAAGTTCTGCTGGAGCCATGCAATATCGAGGGGTGGAAATGGGGTGTGTACCATGTACTTTGTTAATGTAAAAATCTATATCTCTAAGCATACCAGAAAAGTCATTAGGAAACACTTCACTAAATTAAGACAACACCGGAATAGACTCAATATAGAAGCCTCAATCTCAACATCCCTAATATGAGCCAAATTAAGCCAAACAAACCTGCTCTACTAATTTACTAGCCCGAATGGATGATATAATCTTAGCTTTTTTAGGATTGCACACCCTTCCCACTCTAATTTTTCCCGTATTACAATTAAGCACAACATAATGAGGGGACAACCAAGTCATGCCTAAAATTAAGTCAAAGTCAATCATATCCAAAATTACTAAATCAGCCCAAGTACGGAATCCCATAAACAAAATAGGATAACCACAATAGACAAGGGTAACTATGACTGACTCTCCAACTAGGGTAGAAACATGTAAGGGTCATTAAGTACATCATTAATCATTAAAAACATGGAGACAAATCTGTTCGGTTACATAAAAATAAGCAAAACCCGGATCAAATAAAATTTAGCCATCTGGTCACAAATATGAATAGTACTTGTGATAACCGCGTCAGATGCTTCTGCCGCATTCTTGCCTTGAAAAGCATAACATTACGTCCAATCATCTTCACGAGCTACTTATCTAACTGGTTGCACATTACACCAAACTTTGTTATCATTTTTTCTACCTTTACGACCTCGCTGATTACTTCCTGGTCCACCTTGTGGATGTCCTCTCCCATTATTACCATTCCCCGTGGGTACCACTGCTCTAGATGACTATTGTACGGAATAAAACACACGTGGATGGGGGAATTATCTCCTTATATGGCCAGGTTCTCCATAGTTGTAGAATGTACAATCAAAAGATGGTTTGTTGTCGTCGAAGGCGCGACCCCTCGGCTCTCCTGAAAATTATGAGATGGAGATCTTGAGTAATTACCTGTAAAGGCGGGTATATCAGACTAAATTAGATTGGCTCCAAGTGTTGGCCTTCCTGAACCTCTAGAATAAGAAGCTTGAAAGTTACATGAAGTATTGGCCCTTTTTGCCAATGCCTTAGCCTGACTGTCTCGCCTCACCCCATCCGCTTTCTTAACATAATTTGTCACCTTATTAAAGCTCCTCCCTGCAAAAGTCATATGGACCGGTAATACTTGCAATTCTGAATACAATACCCTAATAAATAAGTGGTTCCTCTCCTCCTCAGTAGTCACCAGTTGAGTATCATATCTATATAAAGCATGAAACTCGGCCTCATCGGCAGCCATAGACATACCACCTTGTTCCAAAGACATAAATTCATCTTTCTTACGATCCCTCAAACTTCTAGGCACATATTTATCTAGAAATAGAGCATGAAATTAGGTCCATGCAATTGGAGGTAAAGTAGAAGATATGCACTCCATATAATCTTCCCACCACTGCTTGGCCTCACCTTGATGTTGGAAGGACATAAAATCAACCACATGTTAATGAATAATACCTAATTTATGAAGCATCTCATAGTAATTTAAGATAAACTCATAAGCATCCTCATTTTTAGAACAATAAAATACCGGAGGCTTTAGCTTCAAAATTTTGGTTAAGCATGCCGTGCTCATTATCAATCATCACTGAACTACGTCTCTACCCTCCTTAGGAGTAATGATAATAATAGGGGGATTACCATAAGCTTGATTTGCTTAAATAAATAGAAGCACTTTAGGACCACCCAACCCCTTCAAGAATGATATAATCCGTGCAGCTAACACCTGATCGATGTGAGGAACAATTGTAGTCTCTGCTGGAACCTCTTTCTCTTGTCCAACTTTCTCAACATCCCCAAGCTCAATATCCTCTTCTATATTCTGATTATGCACGGGAGGCGCCTCATTTTGGGGAACATTTTCAGTCGCCACCTCATTCTCAATAGGCGCTACTCTTCCGCAACCTCTACCCCTAGGTTTTCATGTACCCCTGCCTCGACTGCAACCTCTTACTGCAGGGTCCTTTGTGGTACATTGATAGGAGCTACGAGCCTGACGTTGTTATATCTAGTGTTAACCATTTAGACAAAAAGGTGAAGGAGATTAGATACCAATATGAATCGATAGCTACCAATTGGAATCAAGTTATAGCACAAAGGAGACAGGAGAATACAGAGAGATTTCCAAAAGTCCTATAGCCTCTCAAAGAAAAGTAAAGGTGTACCCGTACCATTTTGAGAGATTATACTAGACTCACTTTGGTACATCAAGATAAATGAAACTACGGATTGATAAATGAATTATGGGATTCAAAAACTTATTTTTTGCCACAAGAATGGTGAAAAAAAAGCAGGATTCGCCTGGGGTTCGTTCCTTAGCAAAAAAATGAAAATTGCAAAATAAAGTTATTTAGGGGTTTATTAACAATCTTAAGTAGCATCGAGCCCGCGAAGCGACCCTTGCTCCGCCATAGCGACCCTGCCAGAGTGACCAAAATTTCTCCAGAAGGTTTGCACGGAAATATTGAGCTATTTTAATAATTCCAAGAGCTCCATTTCACAACACACCTATGACTAACAATGCTTCGAAAATAGTGACGCTAATATCAATTTTGGGAGTTCTACTTGCCCCAAATTCTATTCCGTAAAATCGTACGAGTTCTTTGATGACTTATCTAACTACTAACGCAATCAAAATCATAAATAATTTACCCGATTGCTACAAGATTTCTCTAAATAATAATGGCTCCGATTTCATCAAAATATGGACTAGGTTGGGAAATTTCAAACTACTACAATAAATTTACCGACTCAAAAGTTTTTCCCATTGGCTTTTCTATAACGATGGAACCCGGTCGTTACACTTCAGCCCTCCAATTGTATGCAAAAAATATGAGAAAGAAAAAAATTATAATCCTGTTCCAAATAATAGCATGTTTAAATAGTGAACATATGCATTTTTTTATAGTAGGATAATAAAACTTCAATGGATTTCTATTTAATATATTCATATGTTAAACACGGGAGCATAAACCTTGAATATGTTTTCAAAAATTTAGGAGACACATGACCTATTAATAAAGCTTGCTCATGCTAATAATAAATATACAAAAAATAAACATTCAAAATCTCCATGAAAAGTTCTTACACATACAACAAGTCACAACAACAGCTCATACTCTTTGATAGAATTAGGATTAATTAGAGCAAGAAATTACCATTTATGGTCGCTATCTTTAAAGTGAAAAAATAGTCAATTTTCGACACATGAAACGTGGATTTACTTTTTTTAATATATAACAACAAGCAAACAACAAAGGTACAACGAGAAACAACAATGTCACTTTGAGCAGAAAACAAAAGAGAATGCTAACAAGAAACTAAGGCAAACTTTAAATACCAATCACATATTCAACTAATTGAGTTCGTAGTTAATTTTTTAACACTAATAGCTTCTTTAAACATGTTGTAAATTATTTCTTTTAACTAAACTATAATGAGACAGATTTCAGTACCCATTTGATTAGGACGATTAAACAAAAATGAATGTTCCCTATTTCAATAACAGCAAAAACAATCAGTCGACAAAGTCAAAGATTTTGACCATTATATAAGCCAGAGCATTCTTTCCTACATGAAAGGAATTTATAATTTTACTTTTAAGTTAATATGACATCGTAATGAACTTGGCCTGGACTTCCAAAATTATATACTATATATCAAATATAAATCTGGTTGCAAAAACAACTATAGTTTCAAACAATGATGAGATGAAATCATACTATTCCTCATTTTCGATTGTTGGAGAAACAAAGAGGCGAATAATAACACATATGTGAAAAAAAATAGAATAGATTACACACAACATAACACCCCTTCACGTGACCATAATAAATGACAATAAAAGAAGATGAAAATAAATGAGAGAAAGAATTTCACCCTGTGTTAAGAAACAAACTAAGTGCTTTCATGTCAAGTTTCAAACTTCGAAATTACTCAAACTCAAGTTCAAAACAAAAAGGGATGGAGATGAAATAATCTTCTGAACTCTTTGAAATATGTATTGCATTTTTTTATTTTTGTTTGATCTCTTTGTGATTTAAGGATGATGTCTGAGATTTTCTCTGATCATTTTTAATGGGAATAAAATGGATATTTATAGTCGATTTAGGGATACACTCACAATCAAAAACTCATTAGATTAAGGAATAACCAACAAAAATCAAATGATTCTTTGCATCCCTCAACCTTTTAGGTCTTGCAATGATGATAGTAAAGATTTTTAGGCCTTCTTTGGGTCAGAAAATTAATTAGAAAAGATATAAAGTTAATAGAAAGGGGGGTTGTGATTGAAGAACGACAGAAGGGGAAGAGGTGATGCTGGAGACCTCCAGATATTTTTGTATTTCGGCAGTTCATTGCTGAACTTGATAGGAGAGGTCAAAAGTGGCATGGATAAGGTGAGCATGCAGACATCTGAGGAAGGAGAAGAAAAAGTAGGCCATCGTCCTTTTTTTGAAAAAAGTGGAGAAATACGGTGGAACGAGGAGAAGTTCTAAGGAGTGTCATCCTTTTTCTAAAAAAGGTAAGAAAAATGACGTTGGGGTCTTGAGAAGTTGAAAGATTAGGGGCGGTAGAGGCTATACTATTTTTGGGAAAAGATGAAAAAGGTCTTATTAATTAAGGTTGTCTGATCATTTAATTGAACTTAAGACAAATCAGGAATTAAAAGGGGTTTCTCTAGCAAAGTCGCCAAACTCTCGCACCCTATTTTGAACTAGCCAAAACAGTATGCAACATAATATGACTGTCACTCTGATTTTTGGAAAAATTATTTTGTGTTTGATTTAAAGGCTCCCCTAAATTGTATGAAAATAATTAGGAATATTATTTTTTAATGTAAATGTAAACTGTGTTTATATTTGTGAAATAATGAGATTTTGAGTAGAGTGTTTGGTTACTCAAGAGTAAGGTGTTAAGCATCTCTCAGAGCCTATTCCTATGATAGTCGTTAAACTCAATTTAAGAAAATATGATTAGAAAAACTTATTTATTTATTTACTTTAAAAATCAATGATATGTTAATTAGCTTAAGAAAAAGAATTATATAAGGTACGGCATATATATGTCTATTAAATAAAATTAATAGTAGTATGATTGAAATATAGTAAAATGAATAAGTAAAATACATATATGCAATTAAAAGGTATGCCAGTTTTTACATGCTAGAAAATATAGATGTATCCTAGGCAGTCTTATCCTATATATGTTAATTTTGCAAAAAGTTATTGTTTTATTAAGACGTGAAATAAAAATGAGATAGTAGATAAAGATAATAAATTATGTAGAGAAAATATAGAACTTAAATCTTCATGTGTATGACATATATATGTATATACCTTGTATTTTGAACATGTTTGCATATATAAAATCTTGAAATAACATGTTTTAAGAAATTAAAATATTTCAACAAGATTTGATTTTTAGAAATAGAGATAATAATAATAGTAAATATAATTTCTTTATAGAGAGGTTGATCTAAAGATTATAAATATGCTTCTAACTATTGAGACTTGTTATCTAGTTATATTTATTTTGTTAAATATATAATCCTAATTTCCTACTTATTTTTTTAAAAACCATATGTATGTCTAAAGTTAAATATCTTAGCCTAAGTAATTTCTATTATTCTAGCCTTTAAACTAGTTTCAAATTTATTTGGGGGTCCTAAGCGATGAGTGGACTTATACGAATATTAGTTTAGCCCCTTTGAAGCTTCATTTGGAAAATTTTTTAAATTATAAGCCCCCACTATTCAACATAAAATGTCCAAAAGAATGTTATAAACAAAAATGCTAACCCATTTTTTGAGGAAATATTTTTGTATCATCTGTGCTAAAAGTGTTTCATCTAAAATCATAAACAAATAATTTTAGTTCACGTAAATAAACTTCAAAAATAAAAGACAAGCAATATATCAAAAACTTGTAAGTAAAAGTTAGCCAACATATCGAAACAATATAAATAGGATAATTAAAGAAAGGCTAAGAAAACACTGGACTCCTAATTTGCGATACTCCAAGAATTGCGATTGTCCTAATTGTTGATGGCTTAATATTTTTAGGACAATAATGAGTGTCAAAGTAGAAACTACAGCTCTTCGATTATACATGAAAAATATGAGTAAGAAATAGACTAGAATCATGTGTCAAACAATAGCAAGACTAAATACTGAACATAACATTTTTTCTAGTTAGGCAGTAAAACTTCAATGAATTTCCATAAATTTATTCATATGTTGAACACTCACATGTGGAACACTGTAGCATAAACCTCCCATATGTTTTCGAGAATTTAGGAAATACATGACGTATTTATAAAGCACACCAATTAGAGAATTTTGTTTTAAAATACAGGGCAAAACATTCTCTTTCATACTAATTGCTCATGCTAATAAAAAATATACAAAAATAAACATTCAAAATCTCCATGAAACTTTCTTACACATACAGCAGTGCACAATAGTTCATACTCTATGATAGAATTAGGATTAAATAGAAAAAGAATAACCTTTACAGTTGGTATCTCTAAGGTGAAAAAATAGTCAATTTTCGACATGTAACATGGAATGATTTTTTTGATATATCACAATAAAAAGGACAATAGTTCAAGAGAAACAACAATGACACTTTGAGCAGAAAACTAAAGAGAAAGCTGACATGAAACTAAGGCAAACTTTAAATATCAATCACATTCAACTAATTCAGTTTGTAGTTGATTTTGTAACACTAATAAATTTCTTTTAAAATGCTAAAAAATTTATTTTTAACAAAAATATAATTAGACGGATATCAATACCCATTTTATTTGGAGGAATAAACAAAAAAGAGTGTTCAATATTACAATAGCAACAAAAGCAATTAGTTGAGAAAGTGAAAGATTTTGACATTTTTATTACATAATCCAGAGCATCCTTTCCCACATGAAAGTAAATTATAATTTTACTTAAAGTTTGATATGTCATTGTAGTGAACTTGGCCTGGATTTCAAAAATTGTATACTATATATCAAATGTATCTCAGGATGCAAGACAACTATAGGTTCAAATTAAACAAACACTGGATGAAATCATATTATTCCTCATTTTTTATTCTTGGAGAATCCAAGAGGTGAATATCAACACATACATAAATAAAAATTGAACAGATCACACACAACATAATATCCCTTAACATGACCAAATTTGATGACAATAAAGGAAGAAAAAAATAAATGAGAGAAAGGATTTCACCTTGTGTTGAGCAGCATACTAAGTGCTTTCACGTCAAGATTCAAACTTTAAACATAATCAAACTCGAGTTCAAAAGGGAAGGAGAATGAGTTGAGATAATCTTTTGAACTCTTTGAAATATGTATTGTGTTTTTGTCTTTTTGCTCTATCTCTGTCTAATTTCTCGATGATATCCGAGATTTTTTTTCGATCTTTTTCAATGGGAATCAAATGGATTTTTATAGTCAATTTTGGGATAGACTCACACTTTAAAACTTATTAGATTAAGGCATAACCAACCAAAATCAAATAGTTCTTTGCGTCTCTTGCTTTTAAAGCCAAGCAATAGTGGAAGTAGAGATTTATATGTCTGCATTGGATAAGAGAATTCATTAAAAAAGGTATAAAGTTGATAGAAAGGAGGTTGTGATTGATGGAAGGTGGATGGGGGAAGAGGTGATGTTGGAGACTGCCGGATATTGGTATTTCCGACGGTGCATGGCCGAACATGATGAGACAGGTTGAAAGAGGCATGGGAATATGGGGAAGGTAAGCATGCAGATGCCTGGGGAAGGAGAGGAAAGAGTGAGGTGTCAACCTTTTTTTGAAAAAGTGGAGAAAAACTTTGGGAAGGAGGAGAAGTTTTGAGGAGCATCGTTCTTTTTTTTCTAGAAAAGGCGAGGAAGACGACGTTGGGGTCTTGCCAAGTTGAAAGATGAGGGGGGGGGGGGGGTAGGGGTTGTACTATTTTTGGAAAAAGATGAAAAACATCTTATTTGATTTAGGCCGTCCTATCGTTTGATCGGACGGTTAAGATATATATATATATATATATATATATATATATAATAAAGGTAAAAACTTAATTAACTAGGAGCGTTAAATTTAATCGTATGGTTAAGATTTAAGCTAAAGAAGCACAATCCTTGTGCTCACATACGTGGCATACATGGATTAATGAGTTTAAGAGGACTTGGATTTCCAAAATTTCTCAAATTAAAATAATTAAAATTTTAACTACTTCTTTATTAAATAATCATAATTAATAAAAAATTAAAATAATTCCTTTGCAAGATTAACTTATTTTATAAAATTAGTCACTCTTTAAATTTAATTAATATAAATTAGTAATTTATTAATCAATTAAGCTTTCTACTTTGTAAAACATGTATTAAAATTATCTATCGCAACAAAAGAATTTAGTTAAATGTGGAGAGTCAAAATTGGGACTCAACAACTTACCCATTTCTTTTCCCATGGAAGAGAGTAAAGAAGACATGAACAAAGAAATATTGACACAATCTAATATGAGGCGGCCCATAAAAATACACTTTGAGCAATAACTTAACAAGAATGTTTATGGAGTTATTGTTGAACTCTGGCTTTTGAATTACCTACATATCTCGGGTTTCATTTGAAATCAGGTCATATGTAGTTCGAAAATAGCAAATTTTATTAAAAAATTTCCCAGTATCGAATTATGGTAATATTGAAATCTTTTGGTGGTGAGGTATAAAAATATTAACACGAATAGAGGGACGAGATATAGTTCAAAAGAAACTTGAATAAGAAATACTCTGTATTTATTTCTACTAAAGACTTACCGTAGATAGATGAATTTTCAAAATAATGATCTAGTGTTGAGTTATAATGAGTTGAGACATGATAGAGTTATAAGTACGATTTAAGTCAGAAATTTTGAAAATCAAGTCGAGTTGAGTTTTGAAAATGAATCGTTGACGTAGCTAGTGATGCTTGACATTGCACTAACTTGCCCTAGTTTGCTGCTTAGAGGGAGTTCCTCGTTGTAATGTGTTGTTCTACAAAACACACAAAAGGGTGAAAAGTCACTGTTGTGGTTGCAAAAAATTATAAATCAAAATAGTTATATAAAGAGTAGAGTGTAGATGTCCAAATGATTATTATGTCTTTTTTTTGTGTTGTGAATGTGATGTAGGTAAAGAAAACTTGTAATATAGGGGACCTCGACTTGCGAGGTTGTTGTAATGTAAAAACCAGGTTGTGTAAAGCTTGTAATGTTAGATTTGATTAATGACGTATAACAGTGTCACTATGCTTGCATGCCCCCGATTGGTTGAGCTTTGGTGATGTCCCTACGATATTACTCTCTGATTGACAGAGTGTTGCTTCTTTTGGTTATACATAGGCTCTAATTGGCGGAGTTCAGTAGACGTTGTGCTTGCATGCCTCTAGGTCGGTGGAGCTTTGGTGAGGTCGCTATGATCTTAGTCTCTAATTAGTGGAGTGTTGCTTTGTTTGCTTATATATAGGCTCCCATTGGCAGTGTTCAGTCGATGTTATGCTTGCATGCAACCGGTCGGTGGATCTTCGCTGACGTCGCTATGATGTTAGTTTTCGATTGGCAGAGTCTTGTTTCTTTTTCATATATATAGGCTTTGACTGGCGGAGTTTGGTCGACACTATGCTTGCATTCCCCAGTTGGTGGAAATTTGGTGATGTCTCTACGATGTTAGTCTTTGATTGGCGGAGTTTTGCTTCTTTTTCTTATGTGGAAGCTCCGATTAGTGGAGTTCGATTGACCTTTGATACGTACTTCCTCCGGTTGGCGGAGTTTGGCGAAGTTTGCTATGTACAACCTCCACTTGGCGGAGTTTGACAATTTTTGCGATGTGCTATTTTATTTGAAAAGAGAAAACTTTTTAGAGTCGCCACTTAATTTAAGGTAAAATTAAGAAAACTATATTTTACAAATGATTAAAACAAAAATCTAATGAAAATAAGAAAGTGGGGTTCGGGGTTCCTATTAGCATTTTGTGAAGGATTTCAAAGCATCCAAAATGCCCAATAACATGTCGTTATCCTACAATTAACTGTTTGGCTAAAATATAGGCATGCTTGACTAGTTATGAAATAAACAAATTTATAACTTAAATCATTTAGAGAGGAATGAAATATATTATCTTAAATGACTAAGTAGAGAAAAATTTCTAAAATTTTTAGGAATCAATTTGGAAAAGACAAAGTACACTTAGTTATTTTAAGATAAAGTAATATAAGTTAACTAACTCAAATGAGTGTCTTTTATGGAATTATGAGTTAAGAACCTTAAAATTAATTTAGCAAATAAGCATGGACTAACAATAAAATTAACGCTAAATATGTAATAAAGAGAGGGAGATTTGGGCACATTTCTGCTGCTTTTGTACCGCGTATACAACTGATGTATATCAGCTGTATCGCCCAGTATATTCTTGTAAACCGGCGTCCAAAACCTGCAAATCAGTGTATAGAGAAGTATATAATTCATATTTTGGACTCCTTTAAACCTGCATAACCGTTTCTAACATGTATTTCAATACTTGAATCTGTATATCAGTTTATACTGTGGTATACAACATATATACAACCTATTTTGAGACGTTTTGGAGACGTATGTTTCAATTTTCAGCCAGCATTTGCTTACAAGGACCCTCTCAATAAAGGGATTCATTTGGGTTTTGAACCAGCTCAAGCTGCAAGAAGAAAGGAGGAGTCCAATGGACTTCATGCAAAACAAAAAATGATAAGAATTAGAATGGCTAATTAATGAAATTGAATAAATAACTAAGAACCACTGAAATGCAATGATTGACAATGAATTTAAAGCAATTTGTAGTGACAATACTGCAAGAAGTCACATGTTAGCAACACATAAACAAGGAAACAAACACACTACCACTCAAATTTGTGAAAATTGAATCACTCCCAGAAGACAAAGCTTAGCACAATAACTTCAATTATCATAGATTAACTGACACATCCATAACACGACATTAAAATTTCCAAGAGGGGAAGTTGGCAGTGATGAAGCAATTGGGAGCAATTTTCCAAAAGAAAATCGAAGATCAAGCATGTACTGATTTAAAGGAAGGAAGAAAAAAAAGATAAACATGAATAATAAATTTGACTAAGGAACCGACCGAGGCCGACATAGGTCGTCTACGTATTTCATTCTTGAGAGTTCAGGTCGAGCGTAGTTAGATTACAAGAAATGTGCGAAAAAATGGAAATAATAAGATTGAATATGCATTTTCAAAATAAATATAACAATAACTTCATATGTAAAATTCTTGCCGAAACTGGGAATACTTCTTTTCAACCTTTGATGATGAATAGTTCAAATGATTCTATTCTGAAATGTCTCTCAACTACTCTTAAACATTCAAGATGTTATCATTTGATAAAGTTTCCACAATATTGGTTAAATTATTGTTGATTATGTTTTAAATCATGTGTTTAAGGGTTGAGCAATTCTCTGCGTCGTGTCCCACAACTCCTGAATGATAAGCACATTTGTGGTAACACTTGTAAATTTTTTCAAAAGATCAGATGGTCTTCCTTCTATAGGATGGAGCAAACCCATTGATTTCATCCTTTCATAAAGTTGAGTTTGATATTCTCTTCTTAAAGTTTGGACGAGGGAATCGTATCTGTTTGACATTGTGATTTCGGAATTTCCTTTGTGGAGCTGATCGCAGACCATGAATATATGTTCGTCTTTTCCTTTTATCCATATGACTAATTCTAATAGCTTTTCAATTAGCTCGCTATGCGGTAAGGTTTGTGACCTTTCCGGTCTTGAAACCATCTTCCAAAGTTTCTCCCACTTTGACGATCTCGGTAAATTTTTATCCCATTATACATAATGTTCTTTCATAGTATCAGGCATTTGAATTTGGATAAATATTTCAGTGATCTCACGTTCCGACAAGGGAGGTTGAACCAGTCTTTTTTCTGCAATGAAAAATGTACTCTCGTTATTTTTCTGTAGTCTTTTGTTTGATCTTCTCCAAATTACATTATGTCTAAATCTTTAATTTAAATCCTTAGCGAGTGCTTTCCAACTCGTTCATTGTTTTAATTCTTGCGATGTAAACCACTCAAGAGTTTCTTCGTTTAGACTTCGACTGAACAGGTGCATCAGTAATGTATCATTTTTTCCAACTCCCACGAGTGGATCACAATAAACTTTCAGATGTGCTAGAGGATTTCCAGTTCCATTAAAAGTGCAAAACTTTGACACTATGAAGCCCTCCAGAAGGTTCGAATCTGGATGAATGCATAAATTTTTGTAGTTTCAGCCCTACAACTTCTGAAGAGTAATCGAGTTTGATCTTCTTACTTTTTACCTCTTTGGCTCTCCACTCACTCTCCTTCTCTTTGTAGTCGTCAAGTTCGGAATAACCAGTATAGTAAAGGTGTGGTTCGGTATGTCCTGGAATATGAAAAGTTACTTTTGGATGTAGGATTGAGCGTTGCGTGGATTTTGAGGGATGTTTGAAGAATGTTGACATTTAAACTTTGAAATGGAGGAAACATTTGAGAGTTATCTGCGTTTAGGTTTTCAAGGGGAGTGAAATATTGAGGATTCGAATTAAAACTTTGAAGGGGAGACGGTGGTTGGTATGAATTGTTGGTCTGATTAAGATTAGAGGTAGTTAAATTGATAGTTGAGGGATTTTTAGTAAGGTTAGAGGGTGGGTTATTCAATACATGTTCTGAGTTGATTTCAGAGGAGAAAAAATGGAGTGGAAGCCTTCCATCAGCTAGAGTGCTGATATCAACAATCGAAATTGAAAAATATTGCTTTATTCGGAGCTCAAACGTCAACTCAACAATTTGTTGCATCAAATTTTCAATTAAGTCATTTTGTTCAGAGATAGAGGGCTGGACTATAGCAACCTCGGTCGGACCAGTATCTTCATTGTTATCAACCATTATCATTTTGCTTTTCATCAAATCTCGACTAGTAAGGAATCTGTGGGAGCATTAAATGTTCAACCAATTTCTCAGCACAAATAAGTTTTGAGTACCTGACAAAAGAAAAATAACTCAAAGGTAAACATGTTACTTCCCGAAGGTGATAAAGAGTACAAAATATCACATATTGGTGCAAACACATAAGATTTGATTCATTCGAGAATAAACTAGCCCACTGATATAAAAAAATGACTAAATGTACAAGAATTTGTTTATTTTATTTTGGAATGAGTGAATCAGTAACATTGACTTGCGTTGAGCAAAGGCTTTCTTGTATCTTTTATTGTTTTACTTCTGATTTTTGATTTAACTCTAATTCTTTGCAAGGGTTGGAAAAGATAGAGCTTCTAAAAAATGGGGATGGAGCCTTGAAAGTCTGCCTACATGTTTTCTGGAAGAGAATTTAGGTCCTACATAGTTCAACTTTCCTTTTTGACTAGAGACAAAATAAGCGACCTTTTCTGAGATGGGAGAGTAAGGATTTGAAAGTGAGGTTCGAATTTTGTCAAGAAATTAAAGACTCGAAGTGTATTTGGACGCAACTATTGATAATGACTTAATGTTTATTCTTAGGGGTTTCTAGTAAATTCTCAAAAGAGTACGGTAGAACATCTCTAAATAAAGCAACATAATCATACAAGCAATTATAACAAATAAATAGTCATTGTGCGTTTTAAATAGGTACGTGACCCTTTTGTGCCAAGGGTTACGCCTAAGAATTTGAAAGATGTATAATGTCATTTGAAACATTCCATTAACCCCAAAACCAAACTATATAAATTTTAAGAATAAAATAAATGGAAATACAAAACACGAAAAATGGGATACAAATAATCAATCCCACGTAAAAGGTCCTTTGCCCTTGATCTTTTGTCATATCACGATGTCCACACTTTTGAATGGAATAACACCTTATACAATTCTTTATTCGATTAGAGCAAACTATTGAACTCCTAAACCCCAAGCAATAATGGAATGCCACATGACGTACACATTTTTCAAATTGAAGCACGTAAGTATGATCATCCATTTAGGTCGTTGCCCATTTTTTACTTATGGTTGTATTTGTAATGGGCCCAACACGCCTTGGGTGTTGGGTCATCTTAGGTCAATACACTAACTTTTGGGATTAAGTATTGCACTACACTAGTTTGACTAAGAGTGAACTTCATATTTAGTGGATTGATAAATCAAGCGGACTACTTGGACTGGGGCATTTAACGATCATTGACTATCTAGTAGCCAAGTAAATTCATCAGGGTGCCCCGAGAAAAATTTGGTTAACGAACGACTGCAACCCACATAATAATCCTTTAAGTTAAAATCAAAGAAGTATCGTTCAACGGAATATGTCATGCCATGAATTCAACAGTTAAATACTGTAAGAATTTAAACAAATCTACATATATACAAACATACATTAGCCAAACAGTTTAATTTTAAGGTTGAAACCCAATTCAAGTCCCAAGCAGAGTCGTCATTCTATTTTATTTAAAAAGACAAAATGATGATTTTAGAGTCTCCACTAAATTTTTAAGGTAAAGCTAAGAAAACTAATTTTTTTTACAAAACATTAAAATAGAAATCTACCGAAAATAAGAAAAAGGGGTTCAAGTTTCATATTAGCATTTTGGGAAGGATTTGAAAGCACCTGAAATACCTGCTAACATGTGGTTCTCCGACAATTAACTATTTGACTAAAATATAGGCATGCTTTACTGTTTATGGAATAAACAAATTATACAACCTAAAATCATTTGGTTAGGAAAGGGAATATATTATCTTAAATGAACAAGTAAAGAAAAACTTCTAAAATTTTTAGGAATCAATTTGGAAAAGACAAGTACGCTTAGTTATTTTATGATAAAGTAATATAAGTTAACTAACTCAATAGGTGTCTTTTGGGGAATTATGAGTTAAAACCTTAAAATTAAGAAGAATATAAGCATGTACTAACAATAAAAGTTAGACGAAGTATATAATATAGAGGGGGAAATTTGGACACATTTTTGCTGCTTTTGTACTGCGTATACATATGATATATATTTGCTGTATCACGTTGTATATTCTTGTATAGCAGCACCCAGAACCTGCAAATCAGTGTATACAGACGTAGACGTGAGTTTGTAGACTCGTGTACACCTGCATAACCGTTTTCCGCCTGTATTTCTATACTTTGATCCATATATCAATGTATACTCTTTATACAACATGTATACAACCTATACTGGGACGTGAATTTTGTTTCAATTTTCAGCCAGCATTTGCTTCCAAGGACCCGCTCATCGATTCTTGTTGTTGGATGACTCAATACAGGGATTCATTTGGGTTTTGAACCAACTTGAGATGCAGGAGAAAAGGAGGAGTCCAATGGACTCGAATTGAGGGAATTCATGCAAAACAACAAATGATAAGAATTAGAATGCCTAATTAATAAACTTGATTAAATAACCTAGAACCAATGATACACAATCGATGAATATAAATTTAAAGCAAGTTTCTGTGACAATATTGCAAGAAGTTACATGTTAGCAACACATAAACACGGAAACAAACACACTACCACTCAAATTTGTGAAAACAGAATCATTACGAGAAGACAAAATTTAGCATAATAACTTCAATTATCCTAGATTAGCTGACACATCCATAACTAGACATTACAATTTCAAAGAGGGGAAGTTAGCAAGTGATGAAGCAACTGGGAGCAATTTCAGGAAAGAAAATCAAAGATCAAGCATGTACAGATTTAAAGGAAACAAGAAAAAAAACAAATAATACAAAACTTAAAATCTCATGGAATTCAGTATTGAATAATACAATCACTTGTAAGAAAAATGCAACTACTTATTATTAAATCATAAAACTACATCCTAGTGAGTTCAACCAATGCTTGACTTCACAAGGTCTTCTAGGAGATATCACAAAAGATAAGTAAATTCAAAGATTAAACTCAAGAGATCATAACTTCTATTTTTTTCATAGCAAGCTCTAATATAACTAACCGACTCAACTTCAAATTAAAATTCTCCAATCGAATCAAATACAAAATACAAGTGATTACATAGTAAAGTAAACTACAGAATTATAAACTCTACTTCCTAGCAACCCAAGACAAAAACCCCTAGTTTTAAGTCTTTTATCGTTCTCCAAGATCTTCAAACTTGTTAAAGTAAACCTAATCACAACACTTGATCGTAAAAAAAACTCTTCAGTACAATCTTAAAACTTTTCTCTAAACTCACAACACTCCCCAAGTTAATATAAAAACTCTCTCAAACCTCTTGATTGTGTTTTGATTTTTCTCTCAGTATAAGTGCGAAACTCTTTCTAATGAAAATAACGCCCTATTTATAGATCAGAAACTCCGCAACTTCCTAGTTCAAATCAACCATGTCTTTGCCGTTTCAAAGCCTTGTTGAGCTCCAGTTGGACTCCTATTTTCCCTTGGCTTGGAAAGAAAAAACATACGCATGGTTTCCCTAAAAATAAACATGAAGTAGGTTTCCTTAATTACATAAGAAAGCTTTATACATCAAGAACTTGTTTATCTACTCGTGTTAGATAAAACACTTTGTATCACGATAGCACGAACTATTCTATGCACTATGACATTCTTCAATACTCAGAATCTTCTAACAAATTCCCCTTTTTACTATGGAAATTTTTTCAAGCTTGGGACTGAAATCTGTTTGCATTGAACAGGAAGTACTGAACAGGTGAACAAGAAAATATTTGAATCAATTATGCACGCATTTTCCCCCCTTTGACATTAGACAAAAAATTTGAAAGGAAGTCCCATACACGTTATAGAAGGCAATAATATCATAATAACCCATAACCAAGAAAACTAGCTTCTAAGTCATTAGTTACATAACAACTTAAGCATCAAAAGAAAACATTATCTACCAAAATGTCAGAGATGCATACTATAGGCTTACAAAAAAAACACATCACCCTTTACAATTAGGTTGGTGAGGAATAAGAGGGAGGAACAAAGGAGAATGAAGATAAGGGATCTTTAGATAACAACTCAAAGATACTCTTCAGATGCCCTGAATTAATATTTCTGTCATTTTGCAAAGCAGGCTGAGTCTGAGCTTGTTCTTCCTTCACTTTACTGTTCTTAGCAAGCCACTTTTCACGTTCCATCTCATGTGCAAGACAAAGCTGAACCACCTTTGCAGACTGAGCCATGCGTAAGGCATTCATCTCCTTATCCTTAGCAGTCAGAGAGGCTTTCAATCGTTGCACTAGTTCATCTGCCCCCCTCTTTGTAGCACTACAATTACATGATCCACCCTTCTATGACATCCTTGATGGCCTGAATCTACCACTCTTTAACAAGAATACCAAAATGCTCAAACACCATATCCAGCAAGAACCCATAGGACAATCCATGATCCTTTTTATCAAGCACACATAGACCATGTATATGTTTAAGAATCAGGACAGGAAAGTTAATTTGAATCTTAGACAACAATAACTCCATAAGAGTGAGATCCAAATAATTTGCTTCCATCCTTTTTTGCTTGCTCGGTAGAACTATTTTATGTACTACGTCAAACAACAACTAATGCAAAGGTATCATGGCCCCCTCAACTACTCTGGTATACTTAGCCATTGTAGGATCATTTGAGAAATAGTGTCATATGTCAATAGTAGAGGCATTTCATTCAAGGGGTGGCCAATCTCGCTTAATGTCATGACCCGGATTCTGGAATCCAGATCGCAACCAGCGTCGTTGACCTCTCAGAGGTCGCAGACATGCCACATCTTGCATTCATCACATTCATCTAGTTAAATTTGCAAAAAATTTAAAACTTTTTATATGTATGAAGTTTACATAGACTTCATATAATTATTAACTAGATACATCATATACTAAGCTCAACATAAGAGACCAACCATCTAACATAAAAAAATCAATTTGAAACTGAAGATGAATATATCATAAATAGTTTGCCAAACACGGACTTATTAAAAAGCTTCGAAATGAAAGTACAAAAGAAGCGCTAGGGACAACATCCACTAGCTTTGTCTAAAACTATGGCTACACTAAAACTGTAGCATCCTCAAAATTAAGAGGACCTACTAACTGGTCTGGAGAAACGCTGATGTCCAAACCGTTGCAAGAGTCATCAATATGTACCTTAACCTGCATCTATAAAATAGTAAATAGTAGGAGTTAGTACACCACTTGTACTAAGTATGGGTGCGTGCACACATATACATAAGGCTATGAATGATTAAAGAAAGCTCTTCCTAAACAACATGCTATTTCTAGAAAGCCTAGTGACAAGACTTTCCTAAATCTTTAGATGTGAATTGTGGTAGGAATATGATATTTAATGCATTCAAAGAACACAACTCATTTTCTATATGATTACAAAACATTAGTATCATCAACATAATTTTAGAACAACTCAAGCGAAGATTTAAAAATTTGATAGTCCGACCCCGAGAGCCCTATTTTTGACACCTAGATTATTTTCCAGTCTGTTTCTCCTTCTTGTTATGTAGTACAATGATCTTCTTTACTTTTATGTTTCACTTATAAGTGCAATGGTTTATCATAGTCCCATACCTACAATGATCGAGTAAGCAATTCACATGATGAAGGAGATGATTTGTCTACTCTACATCAGATTTTTCATTCTTATTTCCTTTGGGTATGATTATATATATATGCCAATATTTATTGGCTATGACCATTATTTATTTGATTTATAATCCATGCTCCATTATTGGCTACCTTACTTACAAGATAAATATTTCATTCTTAAATTGGGTATGAATGTATTTATAAGCCAATCTTTATTGGCTATACCCACTAATTGGTTATTAACCCTGTTTATATACTTTGAGGCATCTATTCATTCTCCAATATTGGCACAAGCCTTAGTTTATTTATCTATTCATACTCCAATATTGGCACTAGCCTTAGTTTATTTTTCATTCTTTTTCTTCTTGGTGTTGTGTAGTTCAATAATTCTTTTGATCCTACGTTTTACTTACAAGTGCAATGATTTATTATAGTCCCATACCCACAATGAATCAATATAATTAGTCCAAGGACTAAGGAATGATTTCCTTACCTTATAGTGAGTCATTCTTTACACTATATATTCATTACCTTTCATAAGAAATTCTCAATTGATCATGCCATTTATTTTAGTACTTTCATGTTTTATATTATATATTTCATATAGACGAGACTTTGGAATCCTTGATGTAACATAAGACATCTCAAGTGAAGGCCCAACATATGGGACCTCAACCTTAGGGCCTTCTTTTGCAAACATAGAGTCTCATTCATTCATTCATTCATTTATACTTCACCTTATTTATTTCATTCATTCGTAGGCTGATGTAAATACCAGCTATACCTAGGATTAAGTGTAAGACTCTCATTGGGATCATGAAGTGCAATGACAAAGAATGACCTAATGTCATTACTTGAATCTGATTTCACCTCCAGATTGTCTTGCACAAACACCTTCAGTATCGTTCATTTCATTATCTTTCATACATATAGGAACTCCAACCTTAAACGACATAGATCATGTGAGCGTCATAAAATCCTACTCCACACAAAAAAGAGGTGGAATCACCGGCCAAAGTGACCCAAAATATGCTAGCGTACATGGGAATTAGACCCCGCCAGATCCCTATGTTGGCAATATAGGTTTGAAGACTAGGATATATAAGGAGACCCATACCGTCATGACTGACAGTCTCATCTCATGAGAGTTACGTGAACCTCCGCCCTTCCAAAAAAAAGGCATCATCGCTCATAGCTAGCTTATCGGTGCTCAGTATAAAGTTCAATTTCATTCAACTCATATGTCATGAAAGCTGGTTTCTAGTATGAGGAAATCATAGATTAATAGATGATTTATCATCTCATCATTAGTATTCAGTATACATCAGTCTCAATACTTTTATTTGAGTGTATATAGAGACAGTCTCTTCATTAGCTTTACACTCTCATAGGTGAGTACGTTTTGGTAACATTGACTTACACTATTGATGAATTGTCATCCTTTTCTTTACATTGATGAAATGTGAATTGTCCTTACACAAAATCTTTGGTGTTAATGAGACTTGTCTCGCACATTCTAACAACTTCATTTGTGAGTATTTTAACATAACAGCTAGGTGTAAGTGAGGATTTTCTCACTTCTTTTAACACCTCATTATGGTCACTTTATTAACTTAAACATCTTTAGTTATGTTATTACTCACGTTACTTGCTTACTTTCATTTGATATCTTTATATCATCATTTATGGACAATGATAACTTCACTCAATGAATTATATATGTTCATAGTTCATTTGGTTAGTTCATGTTGGGACTTGTCCCAATGATTGGCATGCCTTTGGATATGGATTCATTGAATTACCTTAGATGTTCTTATATTGTCATTTCAATACATTAGCTATATATGATTGACACAAAATTAAAATTGGCCTAGAAAATTTGAAAACTGACTTCATAGCCAATTTATTGACACAAGCAAAAGTTACACTCTTTCATGTTTAGTTTGGTATACCTTAGCCATAAGCTAATATTTTAATTATTTAAAGATAACATTATATCCAATTTCATTCATCACTCTTAGACGATGTATTTTTATCCATTTTATTGGCATAAGCAGGCAATTCACTCAAGTATAATTTCATGAAATCATTATCCAATTTTATTACATATTTTGAAAATAATATTGTAGACAAATTTATTGGCATAAGCCAAATTTTCTCTACACTTGAAATTTTAATCTTTGATTAATTTATAAGAACAGTTCAATGCTTTGTTTGGCAAAGCTATGAAGTTATTTTGGCATTATAGATTCATGAACTAGCTTTGATTCTTTATGAAAGTTATAAATACTTATTCAATGCTATTGCGTTCACAAGTTCGTGTGGATAGGGTATGTTGGGACTTAACCAATTGATTGGCATACCCTACGTTATGAGTTCATTGATGTAGAGATTGGTATCACTTTGTTAGTATAACTTCACACATTTTGGGAGATAATATTTTGGACATGGTTTTGCTAACCAATTTGTTGATATAATCCAAACTTTCACATATGGTGGTCATTTAAACTTCATTTGTTGTAAGCCAACATTTGTAAATTAAATTAAATTATAATTATCATTCAATAAAAAGCCTATAACAGTATACTCAACTTCATAAACAACTCATAACAACTTCATCTCTCTCGAACACAAAACTAAGCATTATGTCATTCCTTAATATGTGTAACTAATCACTCAATCATCCGAATCCCTTCTATAGACCTCATTAATCATTAATAAATCAAGAACATATAAAATCAGTTAGAACCACATACCAACAATATGTTCAAGATTACATCTATATACTTAAAGAATCGAAAACAAGGATAAGTAGAGAGATGGACATTCAACAATAATGAAGGGAAACAACCCTAGTTTTCTAGATCTTTGAATCATTCGAATGAAAGTTCTCTTGGATAAAGAACTACAGGAGAGAAACTCATACCTTATATAGAACTTAATCTAAGAAGACCACCTTGAAAAAAACCTTGAAGAAACCGTGAAATCGCCCTAGAGAAATCGATAAATTTTTCTGTTTTTCTTTCGTTAGTTGCTCGCTGTTTTTGTCGCCTTTTCTATGAGCTTGAACGAGATTTTTAGGTTTAAAAACTGATATTGAATTATAAAACTTATGTAATAATTTAATTTAATAAACTAATTAACCAATTACCAAAAATCCCCCCCCCCCAAGTTGATTAAACATAGGAACATAACACTTAGTCAAATCTGGAAATTGGTGTTTACTATTGTTTTGGTCAACATTTTGACTTTATATTAATTAATAAAATCCTTAATTTAATTAATTTAGGTAACTAAAGTAAGTACTAAAGTATCCCTAAGTCATTGGAACCAAATTAACCCTTTTGGACCATCCTAGGTTAAGTACTAGGATGTTTCTTGAGTTGTACTAGGTTAGTGTAAGAATTTCATTTTGATCATTTAAAATAATTAATTAAATTGATAATTTAATTAATTAGGTGACCTAAGGTAATTACTAAAGTAATCTTAAGTCGTTAGGACCATAACCAATCCTTTGAACCATCCTAGGTTAGGTACTAGGTTGTCTTTTTCTGGTTTTAACCGAAATCTGGATATTGCTTTGTGATTTCAATTTTTACCCTTAAATTAATTGATTAAGTTGATAAATTAATTAATTAAGTATCCTATAATAATTTATAAAGTACCCTTAAGTCGATAGGATCTTAACTAACTCTTTGGACCATCGTAGGTTAGGTACTAGGTTGTCCCTTTCTTGTCTGAACAAAAATTTGAAAATTTCCTTTTTATTTTCAGCTTTAGCCCTTTTAAATTAATTAATTAGGAAACGTAAGAGAACTAAAGTACCCTTAAGTTGTTAGGACCATAACTAATCTTTTGGACCATCCTAGGTTAGGTACTAGGTTGACTCTTTAACTAGTACTAGGTTAGTGTGAACCCGGTTTTGGTCCTAGGTTGTCGGGTGCACTAATGGGTCCAATTCAGTTAATCCTAGGTTATTCAGTTATTTAGGGAAATAGGTTAGAGTTTAAAATTTGTAGGGAGGTTAGGCTCCACATGGAGTGGTCTCTTGTGCACGTTTTCCCCCTAACTATCCTAACCGAATTCGGTTAGGGTGGTCCCTTCTTCACATGTCTTGCACATGTGCTTACACATGGGTTGGTTTCACTTTACTAACTAACTATTATTTATGGATCATTTGGAATGTTTACTTATTGTCCTAAGAATCATCATTATGTCCTTGGTCTCTGTTTAATCTACATGATCATTTTAAATGATCATGTGCTATGGTACTATGCTTGATACTTGGATGCCTAGTACTTTGTGTGCAAATACTAGAAAATATATATTTTTAACTTAGGGTATTCATTGCAGGTACATTTATTAAATTAGTTCATTAATATTAGAAAATAGGCTAACACCATTTAAGCCAATATTTTCTAATATGCTCAATATTTTGCTTATTTGGGTTTTATATAGAAATTGGCAAATACCCCTTAGCCAATTTTCTATACTATGCCCAATATTTCTTAATATTGGTCATTGGGATGACTATGTACCTTAATACGCATTCTTAAAGACCTACTGGTCTCTTCACTAGACATACAATCTTCCAGAATGTTACATTATCCCCCCCCCTTAGGAATATTCGTCCCCGAATGACACTTATACGTCATTTAAACAAAGAGAGTTACTTACCTTATCTTACTTAAATATTTCTCTTTTGTGAATATCTGATTCACACTTATTTGGATGATGCATATCTTTCAAGCTTGTCTGAAGCTTCATATTTGTGATTGAGGAATTTCCTTATCAATCACACTTAACTTAATGCACATCACAAATCATGCAACGCATAAAACATGTCTATGCTACACAAAAAAAGCAACATAAAATGCAACATAACTTCGTTTAAACATTTATGGTCCTATTATAAGACATATGATTAAGGACTTACCACACCAAATCTACTAAATCACTTAAACTTAGAGTTTCTTAAACATAAACCAGACTTAAGAAGAGTATAACCTCTTAGATAACATCTTGTTGACCTTAAGATTTGAACCTAAGACGCCCGACTTAATTTCAAAGGACTTGCGACTATGCCATCTACTTCTCTACATACCCTTTGGCCTTAACACTGTCTCCTGTGGGAGTACTAACTAGAAACGGTTCATGAAAGATCTTAGGAAGTAATTCACATTGATTAGCCAAAAATGGAGTTACCATAGAAAAGGTACATCTTGGATCTAATAATGCATAAATAGGAAAGGAGAAGACAAGCAAGTTACAATTATCTACATCTGTGGACTTCTCTTGTTCCTCTCTTCCTTTAAAAGCATAGAACCGGTTTCTTTTTGGGGGTTCGGCTACAACATTTGGCCGAGGATGAGCTTCTGTCTTGAATTGTTGGATTTGAACCATGCCCTTCTCATTTTCGCTTAACTTTTATTTGGAAACTGAAGCCTTACTACCCTGTTTCTATAGTCTATTATAACATAATACTTATGATGCAAATCCATGTCTAAGAGATAATCTTGAGTTTGTATGTAGCGAACTTATCCTTCTCCTCCTCATCAATACTCATAAAAAGCTTTTACACATTATCATGCATTCAAATCCATGTGAACAACCACACTCACCACACGTCTTTCGTCCACGTTGGGCATTTCCATTATGGCCCCTTCTTGTGGAGGCCAGACCTAGAGCCTGGCGCCTTAGACAACTTGAACATCCTAATTCTTGTGTGTATTCTTCTACGTGTTCACACAAGAAGGAAGTTAGATACTTATAACGACAAAAAGTGTCAAAGCTCTAGATAGAACGATAAAGAGAAGAAGAAGGGAGAATTTCCTATCAGCGCGTAGTATTTAAGTCATGATTGTGGCGCGCTTCACAACCATACATTAGAAACTACACAATTTGGTTGTGTTAAGATTTATATCCTAGGTAATTTAACCTCATGCTCTGAGACCAAGTTTTTCACGACCCACATTCTTGAATCCAGATTTCAACCGACGTCGTTGACCTCTCAGTGGTTGCAGACAAGCCTCATCTTGCATTCATCAAATTCATCTAATTAAATTTGCGGAAAATTTAAAACTTTTTATATGTATGAAGTATAAATATACTTAATATATTTATTAACTAGATATATCATATACTAAGCTCAACATAAGAGAAAAACCATCTAACATAAAAAAAATTAATTCAAAACTGATGATGAATATATAAGAAATAGTTTGCCAATAGACGACATTCTTACAAAGCTTCAAAATGAAAGTATGAAAGAAACTATAGGGATAACATCCACTAGATCTGTCTAAAACTAAGACTAGACTAAAACTGTAGCATCCTCGAAATTAAGAGGACCTACCAAATGGTCTGGAGAAACGTTGATGTCCAAACCGTTGCAAGAGTCGTCAATCTATCCCTTAACCTGCATTTATAAAATAGTAAATAGTAGGGGTTAGTATAGAACCTGTACTATGTATGGGTGTATGCATACATACACATAAGGCTATGCATGATCAAAGAAAGTTGTTCCTAAACAATGTGTTATTTCTGGACAGCCTAGTGACTAGACTTTCCTAAATTGTTAGATGTGAATTGTGGTATGAATATGACGTATTTTTATGCATTCAAAGAACAAAACTCATTTTCTGTATGATTAAAAAACATTAGTATCATCCACATAATTTTAGAACAACTCGAGTGAAGATTTAAAAATTTGATAGTCCAAACCCGAGAGCCCTATTTTTGACACTTAGACTATTTTCCAGTCTGTTTCTCCTTCTTGTTATGTAGTTCAGTGATCTCCTTTAATCTTATGTTTCACTTAAAAGTGCAATGGTTCATTATAGTCTCACTCCTAAAATGAATCGAGTAAGCAATTCACATGACGAAGGACATGATTTTGCTACTCTACTTTAGATTCTTCGTTCTTATTTCCTTTGGGAATGATAATATATATATGCCAATATTTATTGGCTATGACCATTCTTTAGTTGATTTATAATCCATGCTCCATTATTGGCTACCTTACTTACAAGATAAATATTTCATTCTTAAATTGGGTATGAATGTATTTATAAGCCAATGTTTATTGGCTATTTTCGTTAATTGGTTATCAACCCTGTTTATATACCTTGAGGCATCTATTCATACTCCAATATTGGCACAAGCCTTAGTTTATCTTTCATTCTTGCCTTAGTTTATTTTTCATTCTTTTCCTTCTTGTTGTTGTGTAGTAAATAATTCTTTTGATCCTATGTTTTACTTACAAGTACAATGATTCATTATAGTCCCATATCCACAATGAATCAGTGTAATCAATCCATGGACTAAGGAATGATCTCCCTACCTTATAGTGAGTCATTCTTCACACTATATATTCATTACCTTTCATAAGAAATTCTTGATTGATCATGACATTGATTTCATTACTTTCATGTTTTATACATTATACATTTCATATAGACGAGACTTTGGAATTAGCATATGACATCTCAAGTGAGGGCCCAACATATGGGACCTCAACCCAAGGGCTTTCTTTAGCAAGCACAGATTCTGCTTCATTCGTTCATTCGTACTTCACCTTATTCATTTCATTCATTCATAGGCTGATGTAAACACCAGCTATACCTAGGTTGAATTTTAAGACTCTCATCGGGATCATGAAGTGCAATGACCAAGAATGACCTAATGTCATTACTTGAATCTGATTTCACCTCATGATTGTCTTGCACAAACACCTTGGGTATCATTCATTTCATTATCTTTCATACATTGAGAAACTCTAACCTTAGACAACATAGATCATATGAGCATAATGAAATCCAATGTATACCCCACACCGAGAAGAGGTGGAATCACCAGCTAAAGTGACCCAAAACATGATAGCATACATGGGAATTAAACCCCGCCAGATCCCTATGTTGGTAGTATAGGTTCGAAGACTAGGATATATAAGAAGACCCATACCTGTCATGCCGGACAGTCTCATCTCATGAGAGTTATGTGAACCTCCACCCTTTAAGAAAAAAGGCATCATCGCTCATAGCTAGCCTATTGGTGCTCAGTATAAAGTTCCATTTCATTCAACTCATACGCCATGGAAGCTGGCTTCTAGTATAGGTGCTCAGTATAAAGTTCCATTTCGTTTGATAGCTTCATCATAGTTTATGGCAATGATAACTTCACTCAATGAATTACATATGTTCATAGTTCATTTGGTTAGGTCATGTTGGGACTTGTCCCAATGATTGGCATGCCTTTGGATATGGATTCATTGAATTACCATAAATGTTCTTGTATTGTCATTTCAATACTTTAGCTATATATGATTGGTACAAAATTAAAATTGGCTTAGAAAATTTGAAAACTAACTTCATAGACATTTTATTGACACATGCCAAAGTTACACTCATTCAGGTTTAGTTTGGTATACCTTAGCCATTAGCTAATATTTTAATTATTTAAAGATAATATTATATCCAATTTCATTCATCACTCTTAGACGATGTATTGTTAGCCATCTTATTGGCATAAAGCAGGAAATTAATTCAAGTATAATTTCATGAAATCATTATCCAATTCTATAACATATTTTGAAAATAATATTGTAGACAAATTTGTCGGCATAAGCCAAATTTTCTCTACACTTGAACTTTTAATCTTTGATTAACTTACAAGAACAATTCAATGCTTGTTTTGGCCAAGCTATGAAGTTATTTTGGCATTACAGATTCATTAACTAGCTTTGATTCTTTATGAAAGTTATAACTACTTATTCAATGCTATGACATTCACAAGTTCGTGTGGATAGGGTATGTTGGGACTTGTCCCATTGATTGGCATACCCTACATTATGATTTCATTGATGTAGAGATTGGTATCACTTTGTTAGTATAACTTCACACATTTTGGGAGATAATATGTTGGACAGAGTTTTGCTAGCCAATTTGTTGACATAGACCAAACTTTCACATATGGTGATCATTTAAACTTCATGCCAACATTTTTTCATTCAATTGACTTATAAGTATTATTCAATGAACAGACTATAACAGTATACTCAACTTCATAAACAACTCATAACAACTTCATCGTTCTCGAACACCAAACTAAGCATTATGTCATTCCTTAATCTGTGTAACTAATCACTCAACCATCTGAATCCAATCTATAGACCTCATTAATCATAAACAAATAAAGAACTTATAAAATCAGTTAGAACCACATACCAACAACATATTCAATATTACATCTATATAATTAGAGGATCGAAACAAGGATAACTAGGGAGATGGACATTCATAATAATAACGGGAAGCAGCCCTAGTTTCCAAGATCTTTGAATCATGCGAAAAAAGTTCTCTTGGAGAAATAATTACAGGAGATAAACCCATACCTTATGTAGAACTTAATCTTCGAATACCACCTTGAACAAAACCTTGAAATAGCCCTAAAGAAATCGATAAATTTTTTTTGTTTTTCTTTCGTTCGTTACTTCCTTTTTTAGCATCGCCTTTTCTATGAGTTTGAACGTGATTTTTAGGTTTAAAAACAGATATTGAATCATAAAACTTAGGTTTCATAATTTAATTTAATAAACTAATTAACCAATTACAAAAAATCCCCTTCTAAATTGATTAAACATAAGAACATTACACTTAGTCAAATATTGAATCTAGTGTTGACTATGGTTTTGTTCAATATTTTGACTTTATATTAATTAAATAAATCCTTAGTTTAATTAATTTAGGTACCTAGGGTAAGTACTAAACTACCCCTAAGTCATTGGAACCAAAATTAACCCTTCTGGACCATCCTAGGTTAAGTACTAGGACGTTTCATGAGTTATACTAGGTTAGTGTGAGAATTCCATTTTGATCATTTAAAGTAATTAATTAAATTGCTAATTCAATTAATTATATGACCTAACATAATTACTAAAGTACCCTTAAGTCCTTAGGACCATAACCAATCCTTTGAACCATCCTAGGTTAGGTACTAGGTTGTCTTTTTCTTGTTTTAACCGAAATCTGGATATTGTTTTGTGATTTCGGTTTTTCCCCTTTAAATTAATTAATTAATTTGTTAAATTTATTAATTATTTATCCTAGGATAATTACTAAATTACCCTTAAGTCGTTAGGATCTTAACTAACTCTTTGGACAATCCTAGGTTAGAATCTAGGTTGTCCCTTTCTTATCTTAACGAATATCTGAAAATTTTCTTTTTATTTAAGGTTTTAGCCCTTTTAAATTTATTAATTAATTTTATATATTAGTTAGGAAACCTAGGAGAATTACTAAAGTACCCCTAAGTTGTTAGGACCATAACTAACCTTTTGGACCATCCTAGGTTAGGTACTAGGTTGTCTCTTTAACTAGTACTAGGTTTGTATCAGCCTGGTTTTGGTCCTAGGTTGTCCGGTGCACTAATGGGTCCAATTCGGTAAGTCCTAGGTTATTTATTTATTTTGGGCAGTAGGTGACAGTCTAAAATTTGTAGGGATGTTAGGCCCCACATGGAGTGGTCCCTTGTTAACGTTTTCCCCCTAACTACCCTAACTGAATTCGGTTAGGGTGGTCCCATCTTCACATGTCTTGCACATAGGTTTGTATCACTTTCCTAACTAACTATTATTTATGTATAATTTGGTAATTTTGAATAATTGTCCCAAGGATCCTCAGTATGTCCTTGGGCACTGTTTAATCTACATGATCATTTTAAATGATCATGTGCTATGGTACTACGCTTGACACTTGGATGCCTAGTACTTTGTGTGCAAATATTAGAAAATATATGTTTTTAGATTAGGGTCTTCATTGCAGATACATTTATTAAACAACCTCATTAATGTTAGAAAATTGGCTAACACCCTTTAAGCCAATATTTTCTAATATGCCCAATATTTTACTTATTTGGGTATTATATAGAAATTGGCCAATACCCCTTAGCCAATTTTCTATACTATTCCCAATATTTCTCAATATTAGGCATTGGGATGTCTATGTACCCTAATACGCATTCTTAAAGACCTATCGGGCTCTTCAATAGACATGCAATTTTCCTGAATTTTACATTTAACATAGTGACCCATCCCTTGTTTGTAACTTCGAGTATAGAAGATAAAATATTAGCATTGAGGGTGAACGAAACACCACAAACAATATTTGTAATGGAGGTGGCAGACTCTGTTGCATTAATGTATAACTCCCTGGTTTCTTCCGTACCAATTCTTGGCCTATGATTTCCTTGAATAAGTAATTCAATCCATCCCCGGGCTTGCAAAAGAACTAGTAATTAACTCATATCATCACCCCAAACCCAATAACCACTCTTCCCCTAATTACACTTCTTCTCCTGAATGATATAACCTTAGAAGATGCGAGGAGTAGTTTCTTTGGAATCTGACTCTTTTGTTTTCGAAGTATTTGTTTTGCTACTCTTCTAGTACTCCACTATGTCATCATCAATGTCAATAGGATTGGGGGGGGATCAAACATATGTTGCACAGGAGAATCTTCTATGTCGACCTAGCCAGAAGCAATTCATCTTGAGTATGCTATATAGATCGAGTCACTCTAATCGGTGCCCTTACAAACTTATGTTGCACAGGGAGAATCTTCTTAGTCGACCTATGATATACCGTGGTTTCGCAGTACTTTTAATGTTTTCTCCTTTAGTTTAATGTGTGTCCAAAAGCCTTTTGGTATTGATTTTTATGTAAGTGTCCCTTCATTTGCAGTAAATCTGTCTAAAGATGAACACGGAAGTTTTTGAGCAAGAAATGCAGAAAATTTACCACCTACAGAGCTTGTGACGGTCCATCGTTCCTGTGACGGTTTGTAGGTGGCATCGTAATGAAGCTGCTGAAGGAAGATGGGGAAGTCTAACCAAGTGTGGGGTTACGAAGTGCATGACGGACTGTCGTAGCCATGACGGTCTGTCCTGCCTGTTCGTCGTGATGATAACAGAAGTAGTCCCAGTATCCAAATTCACACAAGTTTTAGTGTTATGGAATGGAGACCCTCGACGGACCGTCGTTCTTGAAACAGTCCGTCATACCTGTTCGTCGAGGGTAATGAAGAAAGCAGAAGAAGGATTTGTAAAGTATAGGATGACAAAGGCCATGACAGCTTGTCGTGACCACGACGGCCCGTCACAAGGTCCGTTGACCCAGCCGCATTTTGACAGATTTTCAGCAATTAGAGTCCTTCTTTTATTAGGTTTTTGTTTTTTATAAATAGATCAAAAAACCTCATTTTTGGGGTTAGACTCTCTTATAGTAAGACTCTCAGATAGTTAGATTCTCTTATGTAAGACTCTTTTTTAGTAGACTTTGTGATTCTGTTATACTTTTGAAGAATCTTTAGTCCTCTATTAATTTCAATAATTGAGACACTTTTTCTAGAATTGATTGTTGGTGCGTTCGTTGATTAATCAAGTGAACTTCTTGATTTTATTCTTTCTCATTGAAGTAAGTGCATGAATTCTTATATTACATATATGAATATTGTGATTATGACTATGGGTAACTAAACTACATAACTAGGGTTGTAGGAACAAAGGGTGAAAAATAAGGTAAATCTAACTAAAATAACAATTCTAGAATAGTATCTTGCATGTATTGATAATTCTTTTGCTTAGAAGTCTTTTTAACGGATGGACAACGTTAGAACTCGCCTTAATGCTACTTGCCGAAACAAGGCAGTAGATAATAGGAAAAAAATTATCAACATAGAATAAGTATATACTATTTAATAGGCTAGTATTGATAGGTACGAGGTAATAACTTAGTCAAATATTGAATACAATGCTTAACATGAGGTAAATGTAAGGGTTAGTAAAGCAACGCATGTAGCTGGACCAAGGTGCGTAGTGAAATTTTTTAGATGCTGAACCAAGGATTTAGAAATACATAACTTATCACTTTTCACGCAAGATAATAGGAAAGAATTATTATAGTTATAATTATCAAGTTAGGAACCTATGGAGAACACTTAAACCCTAGTTACTTTTATTAATTGATTAAACTCCAATATTTGAATCTGTTAGTTAGTTACTTTAATTTAGTTAGTTATCTTTATTAATTTAGAAATAACAACTCCCCTTTTATTGTCTTTTGTTTTTTAAGGAGATAATTGACTAAATAATAGTAATAATAGATTGAAGTTAAGTCTGAACTATTTTCCTCGTGGGAACGATCCCAACCTCATTAGTTGGGTTCTTTACTTGATACGACCGCTTAACTTATTATTTGAGAAGTAAGTTTGAGCATATCAAATTTTGGTGCCGCTGCCGGGGAAATTAGCTTTTATATTAAGTTAAACTTATTACTAAACTTTAGTCAATATTTTCTTGATTTACTTTTCTATTGTTTTTAATTCTTGTAGAACTATCTTCCTTGTATGCCAAATACATGGAGAGGAAGAGAACCCTTGTTTTCCTACAATCACGAATTAGAGCGTACACTACGCAATATGAATCGAAACTTGGGAATTAATGATGATGATCCAAACCAAAACATCCCAGCTCCGGTTGATATTCATGGTCAGTTATTACCCGATGATCCGGCTTAAAATCAACAAAGGGGACAGAATCCCGCTCCACGCCCTCTAGAATACTACATAGTCTATGATAATATAGAAGACTCTGATGGGGCACTTGTCTTGCCCCCTCTACCACCAGGCCACACCTTTGTTGTAACTAGTAGTCTGACTCAAATGCTCACATCCAGAGGTTTGTTTTCAGGGCTACCTTTTGAGGACCCACATGCCCATATAGTTAAGGTAAGGGCAGTGTGTAAAAGTTGTGTAGGGAGGCCTGATTTGGATTTGGATCGAATAGGGCTAAGAGTCTATCCTCTCTCACTGACGGGAGAGGCTGCTATTTGGTTTACTGAGCTCCCTTATAATTCAATTTTCACTTGGAACCAACTAAGGGCTGTTTTGTTAGCACGCTACTACCCGGTCTCCAAGAAACTATTCCACAATGACATAGTGAACAACTTTGTGGCACTACCAGGAAAGTTAGATAGTAGTTCTTGGGATAGATTCACCTCATTTTCAAGAAGCGTCCCCAATCACCGCATAGATGATGAGTCACTAAAGGAATACTTTTATCAGGGACATGATGATAATAATAAAGCGGTGTTGGATACTATAGCGGGTAGTTCTTGTGGGAAGTGTCCTTATGCCAAGATTGCCAAAAAGTTAGAGAAAATCTCCCAAAATAATAATGCTTGGAGTACTAGGAAGTCAAATACTGGAAGAAATACCTTCGCAATGCAATCCACACATAAAACGCAGCCTCAGATGAGATTCATGAAGAGATGGCTCAGATGAGAACTGAGCTTGGGTTGGTATTAAAACATATCACTAAGGGTTGCAGAAAAGATAAATGCAGTGTCCTTATGCTGGTATTGCTTAAAAAGTTAAAGAAAATATCCCGGAATAATAAAGCTTGGAGTACTAGGATGTCAGATAGTGGGAGAAATACCTTCGCAGTGCAATCCACTCACGACCCATCCACAGATGAGATTCGTGAAGAGATGGCCAAGATGAGAACTGAGCTTGGGTTGGTATTAAAACATATCACTGGGGGTGCAGAAAATATAAATGCAGTCAACTACTTGTCTAAACCACCACCACCAAATGATGAATACGATTATGAGGAGAATTCCTATGCTGTAAATGAATAGCCGAGGGGTTTTCGACCGAGTGCCCAAGGCGCATATCAGGAGAATTGGATCCAAGGTGAAGCAAACCAAGGTCGGATCTATGGTAACTATAACTGGGAGGGTCATTATGTCTTAGATGGAAACTACAACCGCGACAACAACTTCAACAGGGGTAACTATGATAACAAAAATTATATGAATGTGCCCTATGTCCTTCCTCAAAATTATGAAGTTACTCTTCGGGATGGTGGAGATAGTATGACATGAGTTGAGGATATGTTGCACAAAATGATGAGGAGATTCAATGCTAGTGATGAGCACATTAAAGAGTTAAGGAGTGATATAGCGGGTATTGGGTAGAAAGTCGATACACATGAAATATCGATTAAGCAGATTGAGTTGCAAATGGCCCAATTATCTGCGACTATGAACACACGGTAACCGGTCACTCTTCCTAGCAACACTTTCAAAAATCCAAAAAATGATGGACATTGTATGGAAATCACTACTTGCGGTGGTAACCAAACCATTGACCCACCCATGTCGTCTAATGAGAAAAAGGTGACAAAAGATAATGATTAAGTGATAGAGGTTAATGGTGAAGTAGAACATAACACTGGAAAATATGTTGAAGTGCGTACAAATGTAATTCCCATGCCTAGACCACCACCCCCTTTCCTCAAAGATTAGTGAAAAAGACCGAGGATGGTAAATATTGGTGTTTTATAACAATGTTGAAGAAGTTTTCTATTAATGTACCTTTGGTAGAAGCTCTAGAACAAATGCCCAGTTATGCCAAGTTTATGAAAGATCTGGTTACAAAGAAAAGATCGGTCACTTTCGAGGATGATGATAGAATGCAACATTGTAGTGCTATTGCTACAAGATCTCTCGTACAAAAAAAAGATCTGGGTGCTTTCTCTATTCCTTGTATAGTCGTATCATTACATTTTGCGAAAGAATTATGTGATCTCGGGGCAAGCATAAATCTCATGCCCCTCTCGATTTAAAAGAAGTTGGGTTTTGGTGACCCAAAGCCCACTGCGATGCGGCTACTGATGGCTGATCGAACAGTGAAAAGGCCTATAGGGATACTCTATGATGTGCTAGTAAAAGTGAAGTCTTTCATATTTCTGGCAAATTTTGTTATTCTGGATTGTGAAGTTGATTTGTGCCTATTATTCTTGGGAGGCCATTCCTTTCTACGGGTAGAGCCTTAGTTGATATGTAAAAGGGGCAGATGAAATTTCTGTTGAACAATGAAGAACCGACCTTCAACATTTGTTGGTCCATGTGGTAGAGTGGTGAGCTCTAATCTATATCTGTTATATCCTACAAAAGAGAAGATGAAGAAGCACCATGACCTAAAAATTGAAAAACGAGAGTTTATGGTTGGGGATTTGGTGCTTTTATACATTTCTAGGTTGCGTTGGTTTTCGGGCAAGCTCAAGTCGAAATGGACTGGCCCTTACTTTATTACCCAACTATTCCCTCATGGAGCAGTTGAGTTAGAAACCAAGGAGGGTGTGTGGTTTAAGGGGAATGGACAACAAATAAAACTCTATTCTGGGCATGCTCAATAAGCGAATGAAATGATCGAGGCACACCATCTTGATGAAGGTTGAGTACTCAAGTGTCCTCAGTCATGCCGCGACATTAAATCAGGCGCTGGTTGGGAGGAAACCCATTACTCATAGTTTTTCTTTCTAGAAATGGTAGTATGTTCTACTAATGGGTTTTAAATTCGCAGGCACATCACCAGGAAATTTTGCAGAAAATCACTCTGCAACAGGCACTAACGGACACATAAACGATCGTCACGCATGTGACGAACCGTCGCATGTATCCGTAGTGCCAGGTACTTCTTTCAGTTATTTTCAAAACTAGGGATCACGTGACGGAACCCATGACGGACAGTCGCATCTGCGATGGGCCATCGTTGGGGACTCGTTGAGTCATTAATGAGCGTGCCCGACCCAACCCGGCTGGGGGGTATTTTAAAAATTCTTAACGTTTAAAAGCCCCACCCCTTCACATCACCCATTTCCTTCCCTCTTTCTCACATTTCCCTCCCTTTTCAACTTCAAACTTCCTACCTCTCTTCTCTATCAACTGATCACTTCCCCAATTCCCTGAATTCCTAAAATCTACTATCTACTAGTCAGAGTGTGCTGGTGTGGTTCTGTTCTTGCTAACCAAGTGCGTCACTTGCTTGTCTTTCTCCTATTCTTAGGTACGTGTCTCTGATTTCTACCCATTAACATTGCATTTTTGTTTATAAATTAGTATTAACCTGTTTCTTATTGATGGGTCTTCATTCTTTTATCCAATTTTTTCTGACATAGGTTGAGAATTCTTAAATTGCCTTATTAAAACTCTAGAATAGGTGCTTTAAAATTGCTAGTTTACTAGGTATTTAGGTTAGAAATATATAGGTTATCACTAAGTATTCAATGTAAGTCACAGAGGATGAATGTGGAATCATCAGTTCTGTCACTAAATGACAGAACGAGACCCCGATGACGGACCATAGTACCCACGACGGATCGTTATAGGGTCCATTCCAACACCCCCAACACCTCGCTGTCCAATTTTCTCCAAGTGTCCACCAACAGACACATGCGACGCACCGTCGTTCCCACGACGGTCTATCCTGCACAACCGTTCTGGTTGTCAGAGACCCTATTAATAAGGGTCTCCCACCTTTTTCTAAGTGTCCTCTTACGGACATATACGACAGACCGTCGTACTCTTGACGGAACAACCTGCACAACCGTCATGATGGTCAGAGACCCCTCTCCTAAGGGTCTCCTTACTTTTTGTAAGTACCCCACGATGGACATCAACGACGCACCATCATCTTCACAACGGTCCATCCTGCTTAGCCGTCACACTTGTCAGAGACTTTCCTTTAGGTGTCTCCACATAAACATAGTTGAAGTAAGACATGACGGATCCCATAATGGTCCATTGTACTCACGACGAGCTGTCACCTAGTCCATCGTGTTTCACTATCATTGCAGAAAAGTCATCACAACTTAGATCTTATATTTATTTTGTGTCATTTTTGCTCCTCTTGTTTTCTCCTTCTCGTACTAATATTGATTATTTATAGGTACTATATCTAATGGCACCAAAACATGATTGAGTTTACGCATATGGCGTTCAAAGTTTGTCGCCCCATCTGCCCACCTGCTGATAGAATCTGATGATGAGCATGATCCCGAGTACATGCCCCCAGGCACTGTCCCTCAATTATGAGCTGCACGGGCTACCAGAGCTACACCAAAAAAGGTGGCGTCCGGCGTAGTCACTGCCTCCTAGTCTGATGAGGAGCTCACACTGACCGGCACACCTTCTGGGTCAGCTACACATGAAGAAGGAGCGTTTGGATCCTTAGGAATTTCGTGGTCGGAGGAAGACTCCGTGTTTGCCGATGTCCCTTCCCCCACCACATCTGCACAGTCTGCCTCGTCTGATAGGGCTGACTGTTTTGATTCTACTCTAGGCTCACCGACTCGTGCTCTCACCCCGGTTACCAACTATCCCAACCGGTGGTGCGTCGACGGGCAATATCAAGTTTATTCAGATGTCAAGTTTCTGAATGATAAAGGAATCATGACACGGACCCTTACACCGGAGAGTCTAGTCCTTACGGGAAGTCTCGCCATCATGCCAGATATCCACTACCTTTTCACCAGACACTGACTAGAGTGGACAACTCGTTCTTTAGACTGTTATAGTGAGGAGTTGGTCTGAGAGTTTATGCCTCTTACGTGGCTACTCTCACATCACAGCTAGATAGGCAGGCTGCCCCCGCCAAACAGGCCCCATTTGAGCATGTCCGAGTACGTGGCATTCAGGTCTATATCTCCCTGCCCGCCATTCACCGATATCTATACAGCGAGGATGTTTATGCCAACAGAACCCCTCTCACCGCCGAGTTCGACTACCGATGGAAAATTGTAAAAGATGGCCAATTCTTGCGTGAGCCATCGCTGAGAGACACCACCAAGAGGTGGATGGCCCTGCACTTCTCTGTTGATTGAGAAGGTGCCGAATGGGCAACGTAGCCGAAGGGAGCCATCAAGAAGGCAAACTTGACGTTCACGGCTAAGTTCTTATGGTTGATTGTCTGCTACTTCCACGGCCGTTGATAATATACTCACATGGGATCGTGCAGTTCTTATAGCGGCGATGATAGCCGGGTTTGAGGTGGACATCGTCTGGCTTCTATAGGCGGTCATGCATGCGGGGGCTTTGAAGGTCAGAACTACATACCCTTTTCTGTGCATGATATTTTCCCTATGCAGGTCCGTAAGTGTGCCTATATGACACATTGATCAGATCAAGACTCCACTGGGCACTATTGATATCGGCCTCATCAAGGACGAGGTCAATGATTTGGCTCCACTAGAGGGCCCCGTCCAGAGTGTCCTCCATTTGGTTAAAATCTAGCTGAGTACGGTAGCACATGCTCGCACGGCTACGCAGGCTGCTTTTGAAACCACTAACACTACCCTGATTGAATCTATCATGGGTAGTAGCACTGCCCCGAGCTCCTCTCGCTCAGCCCCTTTCCCCCACTCTGGTCTCGCTTACTAGGGTCCAGAAACTAGAGGCACAAATGGCTACACTTCTGCATCACATCAGCCCTGGATGCAGAGGTCTATTGCTGAGGCAGAAGAGCGCTCCAGCACATAGACCGAAAGATTACTGAGGTTCATCAGCGCTTGGACGCTTTTGAATTGAGGGTGCTAGGCTTGACATCTCCTCAAGTCGACATGTCGACCCTTCAGGCTGTGGTGGAGAGTCTGCGAGCGGACATTGATATGATCCTAGAGGGTAGGGTGCCTGAGTCTGAGGCCCCTTCTACATAGCCTGCTGAGGACACAGTGATGGCGGCCTTATTCGCCACTTCTGAGATTCCACCACCTCCCCCTCGAGAGCATGACAAGAGGTGCAAGGGTCGAGAGAAGGATGATGCTAGAGCAAGGAAGAAGGAGCACCGTGAGATGGAGGCTACGAGGAGAGCCTCGCTTGCTGATGAGGAGGTGTGTCAGATCAGGTTGTAGAGTCAACTGTTGGGGCATCGAGATCCAGATATTTGGTGATAGCGGGAGGCACTGGTGATAGTTTTTTGCAGATGAGGACACTACTGAGTGTGTCTAGACTACAAAGGTAGTGGGTTCCAGGAAACCGGACCCACCAGCTTGCTGATTGTCGGCGCTTTGCGCCCCAGGTTTGCTTCACCTACAACTCTTGTATTTTATTTTTTATGCATTGGGGACAATTGCATGTCTTTTTGTTGGGGTGGGGTAAATGGAAAGTGAGTGCTAGGGTGAAGTTTGAGTAGCCCAATTTACTATCCTCTTTTGGGGTTTTCTTGCCTGAGTTCTTTTTCCCCAAGAGACTGATTATTTTAATTGTTGAACCGGCATGTCTATATCTTTTGTACATAGTTTATATCTGAAGCATGATAGCTAAAATGATATCCTAATGAAATGAAAATGATGCATGACTAGGCATAGTAATTGATAAATGTGTGGCTCTAAGCATGACATAGAGATACACCACTGCATGACCCTACGTTAAAATTTCAAACTAGGTGTCTGATAATCTGGTAGAGTAATGAGATGTCAAGTGAGTGTAAGGAAAATTCGAATAGTCCACTATTTGTACTGAGGTAGAACTTGCCTGGATAGTCCTGCTAAAAGTATGTTTTAATAGACAATTAGGAAAGGATCATAGGCCCTTGTTCAATATAGCCAATTTTTAGCCTACATAAAAAAATGAATGAAATTAATCCCTCTTTGATCCAAATGATTTTAGCTTAAAATAGACCTTTCTTTTTCACCCCAGCTGATCTTTTCTGGGAATAATGTGTTGGACCTGGTCCCTCCTTGGACATGTGTACCTCAGCTTATGCCAAAAGAATAAGTTGAGGGTCGCTAATGCAGTAAACAACCTTTTCATGGACCTGACCCAACTTTGGGTATTGTGTACTTTGACTCATGGCAAATCCATGAGTTGAGGGTGGCTATTATGAGGAATGCTCTGGAAAGTGGGGAAGAAAGAACAAAGAGAGAGATAAAACAAAAGTAAAGTGACTCAAGAACCAGTTGAAATAAAAAAAATACAATAAATACAGGCAAGAAAAGAAGAGAGTCACTTACACAAATGAAGAAAGAAGGGAAAATAGCAAGGTGAAAGAATATTAGAAATTGGGGGAAATAAAATCATAAAAAGTTGTATGTTTAGCCATTATGTCAAAGTGGGAAAAAAGTCATTAATGTTTACCTGAATATACCTTACCTGACCCTGAGCCTATGTTACAAGCTAAGAAAGTCCTATCGTGATCCTAAGTTTTGTATAGCAAACTTAAAGAAGTGAAAATAAGGGCAAGCTTATGGAAATATGTATAAACGAGTTGTGGATTTGTTCTGAGAGTAAGTGTTGAAAAGTAATCCTCATACTCAAACTGAATTCATTGTGTGACAAATGAGGATGTTGTTTTGAAGTAAGGACACTAGTTGCAATACCGGAAATAGTAGCACCTCAGTGAGAAATTGAAGAGGGTAGGTGCCAGTGTGTGGTGAGTCTGTTTCATGGTCCGATTCCATATAATTCAAGCCCAATAGTGACAACATGCATAAACATGATGAGACTTATCGGGGTTGATAGCCAAATGAATGCGAAAGCTAAAACATGGATACTATTGTACAAAGATTTTCTAGTGAGTCATAGTGCGTCGCTTGAGGACAAACAACGAATTTAAGTTGAGGGTATTGATATATCGTGGTTTTACGGTATTTTTAATGCTTTATCCATAAATTTAGTGTGTGTCCAAAAGCCTTTTTGTATTGATTTTTATGTAAGTTTCCCTTTATTTGCAGGAAATCTGTCTAAAGATGAAAGCGGAAGTTTTTGAGCAAGAAATGCAGAAAATTTACCACCTACAGAGCTTGTGACGGTCTGTTGTTCCTATGACGGTTCGTAGGTTGCATCGTAGTGACGTTGCTAAAGGAAGATGGGGAAGTGTGACCAAGTGTGGGGTTATGAAGTGCATGACGGACCGTCGTAGCCATGACGGTCCTTCCTGCTAGTTCGTCGTGATGATTCGAGAAGTAGTCCCAGTATCCAAATTCCAAGAAGTTTAAGTGTTATGGAATGGAGACCCTCGACGGACCGTCGTGATTGAAGCGGTTCTTTCATACCTATTCGTTAAGGGTAATGAAGAATGCAGCAGAAGGATTTGTAAAGTATAGGATGACAGAGGCCATGATGGCCCGTCGTGACCACGACGGCCCGTCACGAGGTCGTTCAACCTAGCCGCGTTTTGACAGATTTTCAGCAATTAGAGTCCTTCTTTTATTAGGTTTTTGTTTTTATAAATATTTCAAAAAACCTCATTTTTAGGGTTAGACTCTCTTATAGTGAGACTCTCAGATAGTTAGATTCTCTTATGTTAGACTCTTTGTTAGTAGACTTTGTGATTGTGTTATACTTTTGAAGAATCTTTAGTCCTCGATTAATTTTAGTAATTGAGACACTTTTTCTGGAATTGATTGTTGGTGCGTTTGTTGATTAATCAAGTGAACTTCTGGATTTTAATTCTTTCTCATTGAAGTAAGTGCATGAATTCTTATATTAGATATATGACTATTGTTATTATGACTATGGGTAAGTAAACTCCATAACTAGGGTGTTGGGAACCATGGGTGAATAATAATGTAAAATCTAACTAAAATAACAATTCTAGAATAGTATCTTGCATGTATTGATAATTCTTTCTCTTAGAAGTCTTTTTAACGGATGGCCAACGTTAGAACTCGCCTTAATACTACTTGCCAGACCGAGATAGATAATAGGAAAAGAATTATCAACATTGATTTAGTATATACTATTTAATAGGCTAGTATTGATACTTACAAGGTAATAACTTAGTCAACTATCAAATACAATGCTTAATATGATGTAAAGGTAAGGGTTAGTATATCAACACACGTAGCCGGACCAAGGTGCGGAGTGAAATTTTCTATATGCCAGCCTAAGGATTTAGAAATACATAACTTATCGTTTTGCATGCAAGATACAAGGAAAGAATTGTTATAGTTAAAATTATCAAGTTAGGAACCTGTGGGGAACACTTAAACCCTAGTTACTTTTATTAATTGATTAAACTCCAATATTTGAATCTGTTAGCTAGATACTTTAATTTTTTAGTTATTTTTATTAATTTAGAAATAAACCCCCCCTTTTTATTGTCTTTTTTTTCTAAGGAAATAATTGACTAAATAATAGTAATAATCGATTGAAGTTAAGTCTGAACTATTTTCCTCGTGGGAATGATCCCAACCTTATTAGTTGGGTTCTTCTAGTACTCCACTATGTCATCATCAATGTCAATAGGATCGGGGGGGGGGGGAATAAACTTATTTTGTACAGGCAGAATTTACTTAGTCAACCTAGCCAGAACCAATTCATCTTGACTATGCTATATAGATCAAGTCACTCTAATCGGTGCCCTTACAAACTTATGTTGCATAGGGAGAATCTTCTTAGTCGACCTAGATAGAAGAAATTTATCTTGACTGTTCTATACAGATCGAGTCACTCGAACCGGTGCCTTCACTGATGGATCAGAAATAGGACTTTCTTGTTCCTCAGGAGGAATCATTGCAATGGGTTGACATGAGATTACACAGAGTCGTGACCTAAGTCTTCTAGAAAGAAATTGGATCAATGGAATATCATTTTCCTTATCATGAGAGGGATGAACTTGATCCTTCAAGTATAAAAGTTCCCCCCTCACTACGTGCAATGGTTTCTTCTCCAAAATCAGACCCCAAATTTTTGTTTCTTCTTTCCCCCAGAGTTGATGCTTTTTCCTTGAAAGGGTATGCATTATGGGTTATTCCATAAGAGTCGATGGACATGACAGCAGGTAAGACAAGCGAGCTTTCTGGATTATCGAAAGGGATGATAACCTGGTTAAGATTTTATGAGAAAACCATGATCGGGGAGGGAATTGGTACAATGATGGAGTTGTTTAGTGGAGATGGAGTGTTTTGATGGATTAAGAAGAATGAAATGGAGCTTAGAGTGAGATTTCTTGGGATGTGAAAGGATTTTTGGACAAGTGAGAGAGATGGATTTGAGGTTTTAAAAGTGTGAACGGATTTTTTTTGGAGGTTTTACATCATGATTTCTCACAATAATCTTAACGGAAAAGAGTCTAAAATATCGTCGAAGTATTGAAAATGGTACAAAATTACCTTCTAATCCATCTATTGACTCCGTAATGCCTTTCTCATACACCTTTGAGTTCAAAATTGACCGCTTATCTACCGGTTTAAATATAAATTGCTTAAATGTTTTTTTTAAAATATTTGACGTTCAACTATTGGTTATAATTTAATTTATTAATATTATTTATAAACCAACCACTACCCACTCATTACTAATTAAATCTCACCTAGTTAATAAATCAACTCTAATATTAAAATAGCCCTGAACACTATTAAAATAATGACAAAAATATTCGAGTCCAAATCGAAACCACAATTTCAAACTTGAATTTGAAATTTACGATTAAAGGTAAAGAAGTAGTGCGTATCGAGTTAATTCGTTCCTTTTTAAAATACTATTGTATAAATATTTATGATTTTTTTAAATATTAAAATTTTAATATATTATTTTTATAAAAATTATCATCATGTAATTGAGACGAAGGAATAATTAAGATAAACATGGTCAGAATTTTATGTTTATCGATAATTTTATTTAGACACTTGAGTTATAATATGTTTTTATTAGGGAATTGAATGCATGATAATGTACTTCAATAGATATTTTTGCCTCAAACTTTTAGAAACACTCATTGGCAATAAATTTTCTGTTGTGGCATTAGTAATGGGGTAAATTTATTAATTGGACGGGGTTTGATTAGTATTGAGTGGATAGTGAATTTATTTATAAATTATATTATTAAGTTAAATTATAACAAATATTTGAGCGCAATGTATTTTAAAAATATATAAATAATTTAAATTAAAACCGTTAAATAAGTAGTCAATTTTGAACTCAAAGATGGATGACAAGGGTATTTTGGAGCCAATAGGTGGGTGTGAAAGATATTTTGGAGTCAATAGGTGGATGGAAGTAGTTTTATACCATTTCTAATAATTTAAGGGTATTTTAGACCCTTTTTCATAATTTCAATGAGGAAACGGGTAATGTGCACTACAAACTATGTTAGTAATGTTCTAATAAGTAGTATACATACCTTCCTTTGTAGAATAGTTTTCCTTAAAGTCCTAATTCCTTGATTCTCTAATTTCTTGGGAATAATAGAATTTTTAATCACAAGTCATTATGAGTACTGGTACAACAACAAAAGAACATGTAAATTTGGGACCAATCTATTTTATGAGCAGAGATGCTTAGGCAATGTTTAAAATCCCTAATTCCAATTGGTTCCTGTCAAATTGATCCCTTGCTAATGCCTTAGTAAAGATGTCAACAATTTTATGTTAAGAGGCGCAAAAATTCATCGAGATTATCCCTTTCTCAACATTGTCCCTAAGGAAGTGATGATGGATGTCTATATGCTTTGTTTTCTTGTATGATTTTTTGCAATTTTTTTGCACTTGTGTTATCACAGAAGATGGGAACACAATCAATACTAAGACTGAAATCACTGAGTTTTTGTTTGATCCATAGTAGTTGAGCAAAACATGAGGCTTCCGCTACACATTCAACTTTTGTTGTAGATAATGCAACTGACTTTTGTTTCTTTGATCCCCAAGAGATTAAGCATGATCCTAGAAATTTAGCCACACCTGTGGTACTCTTTTGATCTTCAAGATAACCATCATATTCCTCATTTGCATACCCTGCTTATTCAAAATTACTCCCCTTAGGATATCATAGTCCTAAATATGGTTCCTTTTAAATACCTAAGAATTCTTTTAGCATCTTGAAGATGAGATTCTTTTTGTTGGTTTGAAACCGCACATATTCCTACGTTGAACACAATATCAGCCCTGCTGTCAGTAATATACAGAAGTTACCCTATCATGCCTCTATATAATTTTTGTTCCACAACAGTATTTGTTCCTTCCATGTAAAATTTTCTAGCCCTAGCTATTCGAGTATCAATTTCTTTAGTGTCTTCCATTTTGAATCTTTTGAATAATTCCTTGACATACTTTTGCTGATGAATGGAAGTACCTACATGTGTTTGCCCTAGTTGAAGTCCTATAAAGTAGTTTAACTCACCAATCATCATCATCTCAAACTTATTGCTCACAAGATTGAAAAATTTGTTTATGAGAGCCTTATTTGTTGCTCCAAAGATTATTTCGTACAATCAATAGGTCCTTTCCTTTGTTTCTAAGAAAAAGTGCATTGTCAATTTTATTTCTTGAATATCCATGGATTATGAGAATCCTTGACAATCTATCATACCATGTCCTTGGAGCTTGTTTTAACCCACAAAGAGCCTTATCAATTTTATAGACATAGTCAGGATAGTTATTGTTCTCAAAGCGAGGGGTTGTTTAACAAATACTTCTTCTTTTAGTATCCCATTAAGGAATGAACTTTTTACATCCATTTTTTCGAGGTAGAACTCCATATGATATGCAAATGCTATGAGTAATCTAATTGCCTCCAACGTTGCCAAAGGTGCAAATATTTCATCATAATCTATTCCTTTTTCTTGATTGTACCCCTAGACTACCAGCCTACCTTTGTTTCTTGTTATAGTACCATGTTCATCTAACTTTTTTTTAAAATACCCAATTTGTACCAATTATAATTCTGTTTAGGTACTAGATGCAAAACTTTACTCCTTTCAAACTGATTTAATTCCTCTTCCATGGTTGTAATCTCGTCTTCATCATGGGTAAGAATGCATTATGGGCACAATGATTTTTTTATCCCTTATCTGGTTGTTATTCCAAAAGTGAGATCAGCAAGTCAATTGTCCAACGGATGTGATCCTTAGTATTTGTAATCTTTCAGAACCAGATTTTATTGTCTTGTATCCTTACCATCATTCAGATCTATTTGGTTTTCTTCAAACAACTTTTTAGAAACATCATCATTATCATGTGTTTCAATATTGTCTCTGTATTAGATTGACCTATTTATTGTATCGATTCCTATGTAGAGTCAGTGTACTCTTTTGATGGCACTTTATTTTCATGAAAGTCTTGGTTAGACATATTGTTGCTTTCATCAAATACAATATGCACACTCTCTTCTACATACATTATTCTTCTGTTGAGTACCCTCTAGGCTTTTCTATGTGTGGTGTATCCTAAAAAAATCCTTTGTCACTTCTAGCATCAATTTACCTAGTAGAATTTTTCCATTGTTGTGAATAAAGCACTTACATCCAAACACTCTTAGATGGGAGGTTTTGAGTTTTCTGCTTTTTAGCAGTTGAAAGGCAGTTTTATGTAACACTGGTATGGACATCCATCTATTTATAAAATAGCAAAAAGTATTTATAGATTCTTCCCAGTTTTAGCTGGAAATTTTATTTGCAATCATCATGGTTCTAGCCATTTTTGCAAGGTTCTATTCTTTCTTTCAACTACACCATTTTGTTGAGGGTTCTAGGGGGCAGAGAAATTATGGTCAACTCCATGGACATCACAATAATGGGCAAATTTTGAGTTTTCAAATTTAGTTCCATTATCAAATCTGATTGCCATTAATATATTATTTTTTATTCAAATTTCCTTAAAGATTTCTTGTTAATAAGTAGAATGCTTTGAATGGGTCATCTTTCGATGTAAAGAATAGTGCTCAAGTGAACCTAGTATAGTCATCAAGTAATACAAACATGTATCTTTTCCCTCCCCTGCTTTTGACTCCTATTGGTCCCACATAAATCCATGTGTACCAATTCTAAGAACCTGGTTGAGCTTATCACATGTTTTGATTAAAGGATGATTTTATTTGTCTCCCTAGAGGCAGGTTTCACACACCTTTTCTTCTTTGAATTTTGTTTTAGGTAGTCCTATTACTAAGCCTTCGTGATAAGTTTAAAAAGTTGTACTTGGCTAGCGTGACCTAATCGGTTATGACACAGTAAAGGATCTTTATCCAACACGGTTAGACATATTAGATTCACATCTGATGTGATTGACTATAGTGTAGACCTATTTGTCTATTTTTCCAATTGAGACTACATTTTTGTAATTAGATTAATTACTACAACACCAATGGTTAGGTAGGTTACATTATTTCCCTTGTTGCATAGTTGGGTATCCTAAGCAGATTGTGTGTCAGTCCTTCTACGTAGTACACCTTTTCAATTGAATGTTCATCAGATCTTCCAATCTTACTAATGCCTCTGATTTTTCCCTTTTTTCCACCACCAAAAGCTACCATTCTACATTTTCCTTCTTCACATGAGAGAAACATTATGTTGTCCAGTCATTTGTCTTAAGCAAGTTCTATCCATATACCAATGTTGCTTGCATTCTGTCACTTCTTCCTCCATTCGTTCAAAGTCTGATTTAGATTCAGGTTCAGATTCTTCTATTGCCATCAAGGCAATGTCATCAACATCTTCTTCATACATGTTTGAACCTATTCCCAAGGCGCATTAATTGCTTGTTCCTTTTCTTTATTTTTATTTTTCTAAAAAGTTCCCTCTTCTGTTTTTCAGCCCTTTCTTTCTCCATTATACTTCCCACATAGGTAAGTCTTTAATCGAATGATCAATTTTACCACAATTGAAGCATCCTCCACTTTGTGGTTTCTCTATAGTCTTTTCCTTAATGGGTGGTGACTTTTTACCAGAGTTTATTCCCCTTTTGAAGAGTTTCATGAAGTTTCCTCTTATCAATGTTAAATCCTCATCATCTATTTTTTGATTCATCACTCTCAGTTACTTTAAGTCCAAGATTTTTCTCTTTGTTTCCTTCACTTCTTTTTTCAACATTCATCTCCTACGTTTTGATATTTACTACCATTTAAATCCGAAGTTATATTAGTTGCATCCTTGACTTCTCCGATTGTAGTGACTTTTATTTCACATGATCTAGGCAAGGTCCTAAGCACTTTGTCTACTTGTTCCTTAGTGGTATATACCTTCCCCAAGGAGATTAAGTCGTTTACCACAATAGTAAATCTGGTGAAAATGTGTTGAAGTGATTCTTTGAATTTCATCTTGAAGGCTTCATATTCAGATCATAGTCTTGGCAATACTAAATTTTCAAACATGAGTTTTACCTTCGTGAGTGGTCTGCAAATTGTCCCATATTTGTTTTGCTGAGGTACAACTTAAGATGCAATTAAACACATCAGGTCCTAGACTACATACATGAATGCATTTGTCTTTTGCATCATTTTACAATATCTTGTAGTCAACTTCTCCATTTTTTCTTTAGGATTTGGAACAGTGTTTCCTTCACTATCCGTAAAAGTAGGAGTTAATAGTACATCATTGATTCAAACACATAGTACTTAGTCTTCATTTTGAACTAAGTCTTCCATCCTCATCTTCCACCATAAGTAGTATTGTCCAGTGAATAATGGTGGCTTGTATATGTGCTATCCTTGACCATGTCAAAGAGGAGGTAATGAATGCTTGATTATCATATATTGAGTTATTAGACTTTTTTAAGATAACCTTGCTCTGATACAACTTGTTGGAATTCTGACTACCTTAATTATATAAGGAACAAGTACTAATGACTAGTTTATCACTGTTTGAAGTTAGAAATAAATAACTTGATAAAAGTAACTTGTTCACAATCTCGTACTATTTATATCCCCTTGAAATAACACATCGAATACACAGTCAAGTAACATACGGAATCATAAACTACAATTCCTAGATACCCAAGATAAAAACCCCAAATTTAAGTCATCTATATTACTCCAACTTCTTCAAAATGAAACATATTTACGACACTTGATTGTAAATAAAACTCCTAAATACAATCTTACATCCTTTATCTCAACTCGCAACACTCCCCAATTTTTATATCAAAACTCTCTCATACCTCTTAACTGTGTTCTATTTTTTTCTCAATGTAAGTGTGCAAATATTTTTGATAAAAATATCGCTTATTTATAGATCAGAAACTCCACAAAGTCCTTGTTCAAATCAACCTTGTCTTTGCCGCCTCAAATCCCTGTTGAGCTCGATTTGGGCGATTATTTTTCCTCGGGTTGGAAAGAATAATTTACTCATGGTTTTTTTTTCAAATAAATAGGAAGTAGGTTTCCTTAATTAGATAAGAAAACTTTATTCATCAAGAACTTCTTCTTCTACTCATTTAAGATAAAAACACTTTGTATCACATTAGCACGACATGTTCTATGAACTTTGACATTCTTCGAAATCAGAAGCTTCTAACAAAAAGGTGTCTCAGTATCGAATCACTTGAATTATGCCACAGGATAACATAAAATATTTTTGATGCAACACTACGAATAAATCGATAAAGGATCTCTATAATATTCGAGAATACAAATACACAGATTTGAGCATGCTAGAGAAACGTAATGGCAATATATGCATAGAGAATAATAAAAGGACGAACCAAACATTAATAACATCATTAAAGTATTTAAAGAGAAAATAATCACAAATCTAAGCTGAAATAGAAAGCAAAAGAACAATTTTAGTATATAACAAGAATGGGCGGCGGGAATAACCCATTTATGAGCATCGTTGTAGGATAACAAGATTGAAAGGATGCTTCAACCACAAATCCCAAAAAACTCAATTCCAAAATAAGTGACCAAAAATCTTTGAAATATAACACTATTGACCTAAAAATCTACCTTTGTTCCTTATATATGTTTTGTAAATTTCAGACCGTTTTCCTTTTTTTTTTTCCTTTTTTCTAGTCCCTAATTTGTTCATCCCCAAACCCTAACAACAAGATGAACACAATATTTTATAGGTGAAATTAGGACTCCGAAAAAAGGGTGGATTGGGAGGATTCATATTCAAAATATTGAAGTTCCGAAGGATAAGATGGAATTGAGTACGATTCTAGTAAAATTGTCAAATGGAAAAATGAAGGGAGTTATTGGATTCAAGGAGAAAGAATGATCCAGCATCGAGATTGAAATACTTGGAATCTGTACGAGAAAACAAAGGAGGGAAGAGGGTCACGCGACTTGGATTTTGGGCTCGCAATTTTGGGCTTGGTCCCTGGACTAGGATTTGATTTTTTTTTCTAATAGGTTTGCATTGTTGCAAAGAATATGTGAGTGCAGTGGTGGGTTTTCTGCTTTCATGTATATAGTTGTTGTATTTGATTTATTTGTATTGAATTATTCAGTGGGTCTTTTATGAACAATTGAAAATAGGCCTAGGATGATAATTGATTCAATTTGGGGTGGGGGGGGGCGCTATAAGTGTAACTGAAAAGATGACCAAATGGATTGCAAACTTGGCTATGTAAATTAAGAGTTTCAACTAAAATTGAATTTTGTTGGTGAATTCGGCTAAATATTAAATAAGACACATTAGTGTAGATAATTAATGAGCTTTTAACCTTAACAAAATAAAGTAATTAACTTAATTATAAACTAATAAACTCAAAATACAAAACATTAATTAAGTAAATAAATATTTAAATAAAACTAAAATCTTTTTGAGACCATTTTTGAACATTCATAAAATATACTAATTAGACACATAATTATATAAAATATCATATTTATTATTTTAAAGTTTATAAAAATGGAAAAATTACTTAAAATGACTTGAAAAATATTTTGAATTTTATAAAGTCAATTATTTTAAATCATTTGAAATTTAGGAAGCTCTATGATTAAATTATATTATGGAGGTCTTAAAATTAGGTGTCAACAATCGTCCCTCGTTTGACCTTGATTGACGAAAGAAATTCAAGACAAATAAAATTGACGAATCCAATTTTAACAGGCCACATCTTCATCTTTAACAAAGGGATTTTGGTATGGATTTTAGGAATATGGCTAAACCATAAAATTAGATTTCCTACATATCTCAGGCTTTATGAGAATTCATACCACTTGTAGTACGATATGCTTGACTAACACACGATTATGATAGGATTTAAACCTATCCTGATATCAAATTATGAGGAGATCACAAAGCTCAGAAATAAAATTTAAGACAGAATGTTGGAGTACAACAGAGTATTCAACATTGATCCCAACAACATATCTTTAGGCCTTAGGTTTCATGTTGTTTGTAGTTTGACTCAATCGATTGAAAAGGAAATCCTTATGCAACATAACCTTATGTTTTAGAAAAGTGACAAAAGAATCAAGTTTGAAAAGAGGCTTCCAACCTCTTATCCATGAATGTGGTGCCCTTCACACCCATAAGTATGAACTTACACGTACATAATTTCCAATGTTTTGGTATATTTTCACTCATATTAGAAAGTTTCTTCCAACGAAATTGAAATTGATAAACCTAAAGAAAAACCTACGTGCCTTGGGACACGAGTGTGGTTAATTGTAGTGGAAGTCCCTCCTTAGCTCGCGTCCTAAGAGTTTAATACTCCTCTTTGGACTATGTCCTAGTTCGCTGCTAACAAAAAGTTTCACGTTGTGTTGTATCCTTATTAATGTCATGCGCACCTGTGGTCTGATTTGTGAATTTATCCTCCTTGATGCTCTCGATTAAGATTGAAATAAACTTGTATGTATAAACTGTAATTGAAAAAAGTGATAGCATCTGTTACTATGCTTTTTGGTTATCCTTTTGGCACGTTTCTATGGTTAAGTCATTGTCTTAGTTTTATAAAGCCACTTTTTCCTTCAAAGATGCTATATATGTATGTTTTGTATATTTCTGCACACTCAAAGTAAATAATTAGCAGGCATAGCACCACTTTAGCTTGTGGGTTGAAGCAAAAAATAAAGAAAGATGATTCATATAATAAATGAGTATATCTTTATGGATAAACATAAACATATTTTTCAACTAGATGTGAAAATAAAGAAGTATTGAGAATGAAAAATCATGGATATAACTTTAGAACACACATGTCCATTAACTCATGATTTGTTCAGAACTTGGAGATGCCATTGGTTGTTTTTTGCATGACAAACTCCGATGATCTCTACAGCGAGCTAGATGTCTTGACAATAATTCAATTGTAACAAGGTGGATGCTTGACAATAGTCCAATTTAACAAGGTGGAAACTCGTATATTCCAACTCTAATGAGGTGCAAAATTGATAATCCAATTGTAATGAGGTGGATGACTCAATATTATTCCAACTATAACAAGGTGCAAGACTTGATAATATTCCAACTGTAATAAGGAGAATGACTTGATAATATTCCAACTCTAATGAGGTGGATGAATCGATAATAGTTCCACAGTAATGAAGTGGATGGCTTGATATATTTAAACTCTAACGAGGTGGTTGACCTAATAATATTTCAACTGTAATAAGGTGGATGACTCAATAATATTCCACTTCTAACAAGATGTGTGTTTCAGTATATTCAACCTATAATGAGGTGGATGTTCATTAATCTTTCGACTTGAATGAGGTGGATGACTCAACACAATTTCAACTGTAACAAGGTGGATTGCTCGATAATATTCTAAATGTAAAAAGGTGGATGTACGATAGTATTCCGACTATAATGAGGTGGATGACTCGACAATATTAAAACTGTAACTAGGTGGATGACTCGATAATATTTCAATTGTAAAGAGGTGGATGACTCAATAATATTTAAACTCTAATGAGGTGGATGATCGACAATATTCCAACTGTAACGAGGCAGATGGCTTGATAATAGTACAATATAGTTCAAAATAGGAACCTAAAATGGATAAATATATATATGAACCACTAATGGGGTAGATCGCCAACAAAACTATATACTGAAGTCTTTGATAAACCAATCAAATCATATAATCCGTTTATGGGATGGATACCCAACAATTTTCAGAAATCTTAACCCTCACATTGTCAAGATTTGCATATGCATAAATCGCTCTGTTACAATTATGCTACAAAAAAATTTGTCGACGTATATGTACGTCGCAACTATGATTATGTTTTTAAAAGACAGAATTATCAAGGTGCATGACTTAATCCTTTCACACAATGATTAAAATTACTCCTGTCTTCCTTAACAAACTCACAAAATATGAGCTTGTTGATAACATATTCAATTATTATCAAAAACTTGTGATTATTCGATAACATTGACTGTCACGAGGATATTGTGAGTTTTAACATCTTTCATGATCTGATGGACTCGGTGATTTTCCCTTGCAACACTTCTAAGATAGTGTAACTTTGATCATCTATAAATTTGATGTAGCTTTTACATATGATCATGACTTTACCAATATTATCACCTATAAATCTTGACACCAAACATTAGTATCAATGATAAAATAAAGAATATACGTAAAATAAAGTGCTAGATTAAGTCATTTTTCTTATCAATATTAGTAATGATGAGCCTAATTGTGACTTAAATCGTGAGTCCTCACTAGCGATCCTCCAATGCGTTGTTTACTTAAAACGTTGAAAGAATCTATTAGTGTTTGTCTTTAAATTCCTTCAAAGTAAAAAGAAACTATTTATAAATCACTCGAGGCAACATAATAAAATGAAGGTAAATTGAGATGGAAATTTTATAAATTCTATTGATGAGGCCATGATGGGTGTAAATGAAGCCTTTTGTCACACTTGGCAACTTTACATTGCAACTTTTTGACTTCCGTGTTCCTGAATCAAAAGAAAAAAATTCTTAGATTTAAAGACTGATTTGTGTTGGTGTTGTGTCCATGCTCCTTCATGAATGCGGTTGACTTGCCCACTGATATGCTCTCCAAAATGTAGTCTTGGTGGAACTTTTGAGGACCTTCCTCAAAAATTATGTCTCGATCTAAATTATTGAAGAACTCTTGTAAATTTCTTTGTTAACCTTGAGGTGTCTAATTTTGGAATTTTGAGGTCCCTCCACAAAATTATGTCAAAATTTGTCTCAATGACCATAAGTATAAATCCTTTAGCAAATGACATTTTTGTGGAGTTTTTGAGAAAATCTCAAAAATTTTGTATAAGTTTCATATTTTAACATGATTTCCAACTTACTTCTCTAGAAATTGTTATCTCATGAAATTTTGAGATTCTCTCAAAAGCTTATCGGTGGCTTGTTGAATAAGTTCATCTTCGAATTTTGAGATCCTCTAAAAAATTTTGTCCAAGTTTCCATTATAAAAGAAATGAAAATCTTACACGAAATATTACCAAGCCATTGTGGAGCCTATGTATCTCATGGAGGCAAGAATCATATCAAGCGTAGTTTCTTATCAAAGGTTAATAGGAATAACAAATTTAACTAAAGATTCGATGGAGGCCGACATAGGCCACCTACGTATTCCATTCTTGAAAATTTAGGTAGAACGTAATTCAAGTACAATAAATGTTTGATAAAATGGGAATCAAGAGATTAAATAAATATTTACAAAAGAAAGATTACTTCTATTTCATACGCATAAATCTTACTTCTATTTCATATGCATAAATCTGGCCAATACTTGGAATACTTCTCTTTCAGCCTTTGATAATGAATATCTACAAACATTCTGTTTAGAAATGTCTTGCACTTACTCTTACGCATCCAAAATGTTATTATTTGAAAATGTTTCTCAATATTGATAAAATTATTGTTGATCATGTTTTAAATCATATGTTAAAGGGTAGAACAATTCTCTGTGTTGTGTCAAAAATCTCCTGAATGATAAGCACATCTGTGGTTACCCCTATAAACGTTTTTCAAAGGAATGGCTGGTCTTCATTTTATAGGTTGGAGAATACTAATTACTTTCAGCCATTCATAAAGTTGAGTTTGATATTCCCTTAGTGGTGTAAATACTTTATGAGCCTTCCTAAAGTTTGGACAAGGAATTGTATCTAATTGATATTGTGATTTCAATATTTCCTATGTGGAGCTGATCGCATAAGGGTAGCCATGACAATGGATATCTCTTCTTCTTTTCCTTTTGATATATAAATATCACTAATTCTGATAGCTTTTCCATTATCTCTAAGGTTTGTAACATGTCCGGCTATAAACCATCTTACAAAACTTCTCCCACTTTGATAATCTCGACAAAATTTGGTCCAATCATACACAATATTCTTTCATAGTACTCAGGATGTTGAGTTCAAATAAACATTTCCATGATCTCGCGTTCTGACATGTGAAGTTGAACTCTTTCAACCTATTTTATCCAACGAAGAGCATACTCTTGATAGTTTTCTGTAGACTTATGTTTGATCTTCTCCAAATAGTAGCGATTGGGGGCAGCTTCTACGTTATGTCCAAATATTACATTAAAATTCTTAGATAGTGCATTCCAACTAGTAATGATTGTGACTTTAGGAAATAAAGCAGGACAATAGTACTTCGGCTTATGATTCTGAGACGTTGAGTGGAGTTTTTGGTCATACTCTAACACTTCATGTTGTTTTCCTTGATTCATGTGTTCATGCAGTCAAAGAAATTTTAGTTCGGGAGGGGGTGTTAATTATTGTCGACTCGCGTACTGAAGCCTCGTTACTAGAATCCTTCGATATTTTGTCTGTCCTGTATGTAGTTACTTGACCTAGAGACTAGGTTGAGCTTTCCATTTTGTTAACTACATCCAACATAGTCTTATTGCTCTTGCCCTTCGATTGAAGCTTTCACATCTCTTTTGTAGACATTACGATGATCAAGATTATTCATATTCTGAGGTTATGCTAACTATGAGGAAGTGTTCCTAAGGGTAAGAAAAACTTGGAAATTATGTAGTGCATTGATCAAGCTCTTCTATGGTTGCATGTGTATCCCCAAGTAGTAATTAGATCGTAATATAGTTCGAATACAATTGGAAGAAATGAAATATGTAATGCAATGACCGATCTTGACTCAAAATGCATACATATCTGTCATGCCCCTAGCTACCCTGAGACGCGGACACGGAAACTAGAACCACAAGTGATCCCAAGCTAACCCTGCTAATCATGAGCATACTAAAGATAATAAATTGATTGCAGAAGCTAAATCATACTTAAAATGAAAATATGGGAATACCCATATTCTTTAACTGAGATAAATGAAATACAAATGAGTTTAATACAAAGAAGTTATTGACTCAACACTAACTGACTAGAAATACTGGGACAGGTCCCAACTAAGTCTAGCAAAAACTAAAACTAAATGACTAGGAGAATGAAAAGAAACTCATGAATATTGTCCTCGGAGAATGAAGACTCACGACTGAATCTGCTGAATAAGAGATCAGGATCGATATAAGCATAATCTAGATGCTGAGAATTTTAACCTACATCATAAAAAGATGTAGCACACGTATGTGTTACTACTTCAAGGTATTGGGCATGTATAATAGAATAAAGCTGAAATAAAACATAACTGAACAAGCAGAAAAGCTAGTATAATAATTGAAACATGATATGCTGAATTCTGAACTAACTAGATGCAATGACCAAATTTATAATATGCTAAGATTGAATACATACTGAACTATAAATATTATCAAAACAAGCGAGTTAGAATAAACTGTGGGAGCTACTAATAACTGACAATAAAACCACATGAGCTAAATGTGGAGTCCGATGTATACGCCCCACCGAGAGGACTCAATATACCCTGCCATAGGTATAAAGGCATGCTGGCATGATCACTAAACGGATTTCCCACGGACGTGACTTACAACCTACTTGACTAGTAGTTTTGGGGCTTTTGGGTACGCTGAACCCTAGTCCAGCTAAGTATAAATGCTACTCCCAATGAATTATGTAATTAACTGATTATGACTGAGTTTCTGTAAATACTGGATAGCTCAAAATTGAATATGCAAACTGAGAATGCAACAATTAATCTGGTAATTATGCATTTATAACTAAGACATTTATATTTGAAGTCACTAAAATATCTGACATAGCATGTGTAATTCAAGAACTAAAGAAACACATAGCTAGGGTTCTGAAATTCATGCGATAAACTGAATAATCATATGTAAATTTGATTTGGAACATATAGCTAATGAATTCATGAAGTTCTATTGAAGTTCTAGAAATCCTAGGTCTAATCATGATATGGGAATCAAGAATCTAACTGAAAACTAGGGACCCAATGGGTGAAAGGAACCCACTAGTGAAATCCCACATACCTGGTGATGAAATTCACGGAGAAATATTTAGATTTCAGGGCTAGAACTGTTGGAACCTTATAGCGTTCTTGAACTAGGGTTCTTGACCTTTTTCTCCTTTATTGCTTCTAATTTTCTATGTTTTTGATTAATAATTTGACATAGATAAGTTTTAGTTATTTTTCTAGGCTTAAACTGACTAAAATCTGATGATTTATGGTCAAAACGAAGTATCTTAGGTCTTAAACAAAGTGAGAAAAGACCAAAATACCCCTGAGTTAATTTTTGTCGGACCAAACGACGACATGGACTGACGAACCGTCGTCCAATCGGCTATTTGTCGTTTGGGTCCATAAGTTGGGTCTGTTCGGTAGGCCTTTACTAAATCGGGCATAACATTTTACTCGAAGGCCTGATTTTATCAAGGTCAGTGGGTATGGAAATCTAATTCAATTATATATCTTTTGGTATGTCATATGACACCTAATTCATTTTGTTCTAAGAGTTATGATCATTTGAAATTTACCCAACTGCATTATTCCTAACTATTTGCTAATTTCCACATACGAACCATAGATCGAATGACAGTCAATGTTGGTCAATCGTGGTTTATGTTAGAGAGTGGGTAAATAGGGTTTTGATCGGCTGACACAAACTATGGACCGTATTCTGACTTACTGATCGTAGGTCCGTCCGTCATTCGACACTTAGTCAAATTATTCTGGGCTAAGTTTTTGGGGGTTTCAGACTCAATTTACAGATGTGCATCATGGGCCAAGGGTAGCTATGGTCCATCGATGGTAATTATCGATTGCACCTACAGATTTCTCAAAGCTGATTTTTGGTCTACTTTAGGTACGGGGTGTGAAATTTCCTCCTTGGGAACATTCGTTCTCGAATGAAGACTAAACTATCTTAAGTAGAGGGAGAGAGTTGTAATCCCTACTACTAATCACTGAGAACTACTTTCTGACTGAATTGAGTTCTAAGAACATGCAATTATGCTGAAAATGCAAGTAAAAAATTAGGGAACATGATTCTAATATGAATTCACGCATGGATGACTGAAATACTGAACATGAACTATTACCTCATAATGTAATGGAATCGGAACGAAAAAGGTGAGGATACTTGGATTTCATGGCTGCTTCTGCTTCCCAAGTAGCTCCCTCTACGGAATGACTCCTCCACCAAACCTTGGCTGAAGCAACTTCTGTATTTCTCAACCTACTAACATGATGATCAAGAATATCAACTTGTACATCCTCATAATAAAGACTATCTTTCACCTCTACACTCTCTAATGGAACTATAGAGGCTAGATCACCCACGCACTTCTTCAAGAGTGAGATGTGGAAGACCGGATGAACTGCTACTAATTCTTCTTGTAATTCTAACTCATATTCCACTTTGCCAACACTTGTCAAGATCATGTAAGGTCGTACATATCTAGGACTGATCTTCCCTTGCTTACCAAATCTCATCACTCCTTTTATAGTTGACACTTTCATGAAAACCCATTCATTAACTTGAAACTCTAGTTACCTTCTCTTTACATTTGCATAAAATTTTTGATGACTCTGGGTTGTCTTAAGTCTATCTCTACTAAGTTGAACTTTCCTTGTTTTTCCTCAATTGATTGTAGAACAAGGGTAGTTAAATTTCAATTTCCTAATGAAACCATTTTGTAGTAAAAGAAAGGAAACTCAAACCCAGGGGTAAGATAATTTCATGTCAAAAAGCTTGTAAGTTGATTGTGAAGGGTTGTATCTATCATATAGTGAAGGTCAAGGATCTTGAATCTAAGATCCTTACTTTAGAGTTGGTCCCCGTAGTGAAGAATTTCCAGAAGTGTTTCCTGATGACTTGCCTAGAATTCCTCCCGAATGGGAAACTGACTTCGACATATATTTATTGCCACATGCACAAACTATTTCAGTTCCTCCTTATCGGATGGACCCGACCAAGTTGAAGGAATTAAAGGCTCAACTCAAGCACTTGCTAGATAAGGGTTTTATTCAACCAAGCATATCTCGATGGGGTGCTCCAGTGTAATTTGTGAAAAATAAAGATGGGTCTTTTGGGATGTGTACTCACTACAGACAATTGAACAAGGTCACCACAAATAATAAGTATCTGCACCCTAAGATTAACAATTTATTTAACCAACTCCACAAAGCGAGTTACTTTTCGAAAATTGACTTGAGGTCAGGTTATCACCAACTTAGGGTGAGGGGTATTGATATTCTAAAAGCGGCATTTGGAACTAGATATGGCCACTTTGAATTCTTAATGATGTCCTTTGGTTATAAAGAATCTCCGACGGCTTTGATGGACCTTATGAATCGAGTTTTTAGAACCTATCTTGATTTGTTTGTGATTATACTCTAAGAGTGAGAATGATCATATGAACCACTTGAGCATAGTTTTGCAAGTCCTCAATGATAACCAACTCTTTGCTAAATTTAATAAATGTGAATTTTGGTTAGGATCGGTTGCTTTCCTTGTTCACGGTATCTCTAATGAAGGGGTAGAGGTTTATTCGAGAAAGACGGATGTAGTCAAAAGTTTTCAAAGACCTTTCCTCCCGACTAACATCTGAAACTTTTTGGATTTTGTTTACTTTAGGAGTTCTGTTGAGGGATTTTCATCCATTGCATCTCCATTAATGACCTTGACCCAAAAGAAGTCCATGTTCTACTGTTCAGGATCATGTGAAAGGAGTTTCCAATTATTGAAAGACAAAATCACCTCCAATACATTGTTGACCTTACCGAAGGGTTTGTGATTCATTGTGACACTTCTCGAGTAGGTTTCGGTTGTGTACTCGTGCAACATGGTAAGTTTATAGCATATTCCTCTAGGAAACTCAAGGCGCATGAGAAGAGCTACCAAACTCATTACCTTAAACTGGCGTTTGTAGTGTTTGCCTTAAATATTTGGAGACACTAACTCTATGTGTTGATGTGTTTAACGATCACAAGAGTCTACAATATGTATTTACTCAAAAAGACATAAACCTAAGCCAAAGAAGTTGGTTAGACCTTTTAAAGTATAATGATATGAGTGTCCTGTACCACCCCAGGAAAGTTAATGTGGTTATAGATGCTTTGATTTGGGTGACTATGGGTAGTGTGAAGGTGGTTTCATGGTTCATCATAACTCTGAATCATCTTTAGTGGTGGATGTGAAGTTTAAGCAATATCTTAATCTTCTATTGATGAAGTTGAAGGAATCATTCCTTAGTACGTCTAATGAGTCTTTCTCTCAGGGGGTATGGGGCGCTTAGGTACGAAGGAAAATTGTGTGTGTGGACATGGATGACTTAAGGTAGCAAAATATAGAAGAAGCTCATCGTTCCCGATATTCCATTCATTTGGGTGCCATCAAAATGTATCGTGACTTATGCAATATTTATTGGTGGAACGGGATTAAAATAAGAGATAGCAAACTTTGAGGCTAGGTGCTCAAATTGACAACAAGTCAAACTCAAGCATCAAGGACCGGGAGGTCTAACTTAAGATATTGATGTCCTTACATGAAGTGGGATGATGTCTACATAGAGTTTGTGGTAGGTTTGCCTTGTACACGTAGGCAACATGACTCAATTTGGTTCATAGTGAATAGGCTAACTAAATCAGCCCATTTTCTTCATGTAAAAGTCTCTTATGCGGCTTATAGATCATTTTGTATAGAGAAGCCCAATTTACTTCCCACTCTTGGAAGTCTTTCCAAAGTGTGCTTCGTACTCAACTGAAACTTAGTACCGCTTTCCACCCTCTAACAGAAGGTCAAGCGGAGTGCACCATCCAAACCTTAGAAGAAATGTTGATGGCTCGTGTTATTGACTTCAAGGGTAATTGGGATGACCACCTACCTTTGATAGAATTTTCCTACAACAATAGATACCATTCGAGTATTGTCATGGCACCATTCAAAGCACTCTATGGAAACATGTGTCGGCCTCCAGTTGGATGGTTTGAAGTGATTGAGTTTTCTCTTCTAGGTCCTGCGGTAGTTTATGAGGCCACGATTAAAGTTTTTCTTATATGGGAGAGGTTGAAGACGACCTATAGTCGGCGAAAGTCTTACGGCGACAATAAAAAAAGAGACCTTGAATTTGAAATAGGAGATTGGGTATACTTGAAAAGTTCACCCATGAAAGGGTTGATGAGGTTTACTAAGAACGGGAAAGTTAGTTCCAAGTATGAAGGCCCTTATGAAATTTTGAAGCGAGTCGAAAAAATGGCATATGACTTAAAATTTTCAATTGAATTGGTCCACGGTTCATCCGGTTTTCCATGTGTTTATGCTCAAGAAATGTATAGGTGATCCGGTGTCTATTCTCCCTCTAGAAGGTTTAGGGGTAAATGAGTACCTTTCGTATAAAGGGGTTCTTGTAAAATTATTCTTATTGCTTAATTTATCCTTGACGTTCTCTCATGCCTATAGACAACTGCTTGTTATCATGAATAGCAACAATATTGTTAACTCTGTTAATTGTACTATATCTAAAGAAGATATGTGTTTACAAAATTGGTTCATTCCTAAAGAACCGATTAGTAAGATTTACAAAATAGGTAATTTTAGTTTGTTTAAAAGTTTTAATATAAAAAATTGTGAATCTACTTATGCAATTAATAACTCTTTAGAGACTATTAAATTGTTGATTGTTGCTGATATTGACAGGTATAGGAAGGAATTTAAATTTCTTCATATTGTTCTTGTACAGGTTTCTGTTAAACCCCTTTTACGTAAAGGCTTAAATATTCCTATTTGTTTAATGCTTAGAGATGCTAGACTCCTCAATGTTGATGATTCTATATTCGGAATCTTAGAAAGTTATCTAGCTTAGGGCCAGTTTACTTCAATTATTATTCTAATTTCTCTGTAGAGATAGAAGACCCTAATATTCTTTATACCTTGACACTTAATGTCAAAACCAAGAATATGAATAGAAAATTAGGAACCAGAGATTAGCTGTAATATATCGGGTATATTACAAGCTAATGAAAACCACTATTGCCCCTAAAGCTATTAACTCTAGTCCCAAAGGTATTACTATGCTTATGGAATCAAACCAAGAGCATAGAACTACTTTTGTGCCCAGAATGTTAAAGTTGAATGAGATTCTTTCCAATGAAAGTTTAAAGTTTGAATCTATCAGCGAACCCCTACCTGTTCAGCCTTCTAGGTCTTCCCTTGAAAGTATTCTTCAATATGCAGACGGATTTGTTAAACTTAGGTTTCTTAGATCCAATTTTTTCGGCCATGAGTGCTCCAGTAGAAGAATGTCTATGGCTATACCTTCTTCCTCAAAGACCCGTGAGGGATAGGAAGATTTGTATGGAACCACTGAGGTTTCTGAAAAATAGGGATGTTCCGCGGGGTAGATTTCACCCAAATCATCCCCAAGGTTTATTATGACTCTTCTTTTGCAGGAAGTCCTGCTCCTAGTGAAATTACAGCTCCTTCTCATAAGAAAAAGGATTCTATATGAGTTATTAAGTCAGTCGACAAATTTACTCCTGACACAAAAAAGATTAATAAGTGGTGGATGAGCCCTAAGCATGATTTAAAGAAAGTCTTGTTCAAGGACAAATGGTTTAAGTATATGAAGAGATTCAAAATAGAAATTGAGTTCTTCAAATGGTTTGAATCTACGGGCCAAATCGGTGAATGTAATTCATCGCTTCAGGTTTTGGTTAACAGATTGCATACCAAAGACAAGGTTGTCGAAAGTATTACTCCTCCTCTTGAAGGTATAAGTATCCTTTATAGAAGAGATGTTTTGAAAGCAACGCCCTTCAATAACCTTCAGAACATAAGGAAAATAACTTTGTTACTATTAAAGAAATAAACAATGTCTTTGAACAAAATAATTATACTAACCAGGTCCTTCATGTTATTTCCAAACAAATTGAGGACTCAAAGTATAATTATAGTTGTACCATCCAGATTGGTAACAAACCCAATTCCTCCAAATCAGGTTTCAACCTTGAAACTAATCCTCTCTTTAAAATCCATAAATTTTCCCCAGAAGATTTCCTTAAGCCAGCTAGTGACTTTAACAACTCTCTAGAAATCCTAGAAAGGATTAGTAAGCAACTTAAAAGGATTAAGATTTCTCAGGGTGATAAGGTTGGAGCTATTAAATATAGACTTCCTCACTCCAAAAACTTTTATCCCAGACCTTCTTTTCCTGATATCTAGTTCGAAGAGAACAATATACATCCCCAGAGTGTTGTAGATGGTACAGGTATAACAGAATTGAATATGGATGGTATGGCTGATGCTCAAATCTCTAATAAAATCCAAGAGATGGGCATGAATATCACAGCCTATAAATGGAAGAGTGCCCCCGATAAGCAAGAAGCTAATAGGATAGTTGCAGGATTTACAAGTGGGACAATTATCTCACAGAACAAAATAAAAATGCGATCCTTGATGCTGTTGCAAGCAAGAATGTTGTTAAGACTGAAGGAGGCCAAACTACTACTTCTTTAGAAGTAGTTGAAGATGCAACTGCAACGCTTCTTTACAACATAGCCAAACATTTCGTGGGAGAACCACGATTATTTCAAGACAGAAGTTTGGAAATATTAAACAATGTTTACTGCAAGAAAATTGACATATTTCAGATTGTATAAAGATATGTTTACCAGCTTGATTCATTTCGTAGCAATGGAGCTATGTACTGATTTAAAGCTAAAGGAACAGCTTAAGAAAGATAAAAAAATTTCAAGTAATGAACTTGGTAGTTTCTGTCAAAACTTTGGTTTCCCAAGTCTAAAACCCCCTTCTGCAAATAAGGATCTCAAAGAAAAAACGATCTGGAAAATCAACGCCTAAGAGAAGATCCTCAAAAGAAAAAGGATATTTTAAAGGATAGAGAAGTAAGAAAACTTCTCACACCACTTCCAGCGAAGACAAATGTTGGACATGTGGAAAGTCCGGACACAAGTCTCCTAATTGTCCTAGAAACAAGAAAAAGGGGAAGAAGATCAATCTTCTTCAAATAGATGAAGAAACAAAAGAAAAGTTTCTATCTATATTAAACGAAGAAGAATCAGATTCGTGTTCCTCTTCATGAGAAGAAGAAATTTTCTTCAATGCTCTCTCTCTCTGTGTAAACATTATGCAAAATATCATGGAATAAAGTTTTTTAATTTTGTAAGTTCATTTCTTCTTCTTTTATTTTGTCCTTTTATACTTCCCGCAACAAGATCCTTTTTATGGTATCAGAGCCATGTTAATGGCATTATTTGTTAGCATGAGTACCTAAATCTGTTGGTTGTCTAGGCTGTTAGAAGTCATGTGATTTTTAAGTTAATTTAATAATCTTAACTTATTAATTATCCATGTTATGTTATGTTATACTTGATTCTTTGAGTAATTTTAAGAGTTTATAGCGATGATATTATCCTGTATAATATTTTAAATTAACTTCTATTAAAACAAGTTAAAGGCTATGGTTTCCTTATTATCATGTTGAGGTTTTGTCTCTGCATAAGTCTGAGTGTGCCAATTAATCTCTGGCTTAAGGACTTGGTTAGCCTGAAACTAGATCATTGTCCAATAAGACCCATTGGAGCAGGCAGCCGATCTTTTGATGATCCGTCCTACAATATCACTTGTGTAATGAAAGGTATACACAAAATAATCTCCTCATTAATGTTTTTAGTTATGACAAAATCATTAGCAAGATACCGTCATTGCAGATATGAGCATTTTAAAGTTTATAATTTACACAGATACGCTCACCAGTCGCTGTATAACTTTGTAGTTCCCTTCTGGAGGTAATTGGTTGGGATAAGACCTTCAACGATGCAATTACAATCTGCACCACTGTCTAACAAAGCAATTTTGTTAAGTACAAAATTAGAATTAACTACCAACTTAATCATAATGTGAGAACTCTAAGGTCTCACCTTAGTGATCATACTAATACCTGCATCATCAATACCTTTAGGTGAGGAAGGGACTGGTTGATTAGAAGAGTTGTTATCTTCATCTTCGTTATCAGAAGTAGAAATATCTTTTCCTTTAAGAGATACTTCAGCATCCTTAAGAAAATGTTTTGCTAAAGCATCAATTTCGATTTTTTTAAGTGTTGACTTAACTTCTCGAACTTCTTCTTTGAGGGAGTTAACTTTTGCTTGAAGATCATTAATAGAAGGTTCTTCCTTCTTATCTGGATATATTTGCATGATTTGTTTCATGCTGAAAGGAATTACATTCCTTGTAACTTCCTTTTCTTTCTGTTTAGTGACAAGCTTTTGAATCTCCAAAAGATAGGTTCTTCGGGCATCATTATCTTTGATGTGCTTAATAGTTGCAAATAAGATTTCTGCAGAGTCTTCAGAGAGAACTCTAACAGATTGGCTATCACAATGACAAAATGTTCATTGGCAATTGCATTCATGTCCACTATCTTAAGCACTATCTTAAGCAACATTGAGGAACTCCTCGTCTTCAGTTTCTTCTTCTTCTGTTTCATTCTCTAATTCAGAAAAGGCCTTTTCTAAACTTTTCATTAGTTCACTCTTAGAGGGTGAAGAACTTGATAAACTCTTCTTCTTAGAATGAGAAGGACTAACTTTCTTTGCTGGCGACCAACCTTAATCCTAATTTCTTTTGAAAAGAATTTAATCCTATCAAAATCTGCAATAACAAACGTCCAACTTATAATGTAAGATAAACGTTTCTTAAAAATATACTTACAAAGTTTTATATTCATTGGCAATGTTGATATGCCTTCATCTATTTGGAACTGAGTATACTTCTCAGCAAAGCTTCGAGGCATAACTTGTTTATTTCCGCCAAACCAGCTCCACCATTCGTGAAACCACCTGGGGATAATAGAAGCTGCAACTTCTAGACAATATTTGACAAACCATTTATGGGTTGTTGGTCTAACATACAAGAAGTTTATCCAGGCATCTTTGTAGTCATACCAATTATAGGTTTGAGGATTAAACCTTTTAGAAAGATTTATAGGGGTTTGAAGATGGTCAACAGGCCAAGAAAAAGGTGATAAAGTGAACTTAAAGTAAGCTATATTGTCTGGGTCAGACTTATTAGCTAACTCATGTTCAATATCTACTGATCCTTTTTCCACCAGGATAAATTCATAATATTGTTTCTAAACAATTTTTTTCTAGGTGGCAAGCCTTATTATCCAGTTTCGGTTTTCAAATTCAATTTATTACAGGCGAGAATAATTCATTGCCAGATATCCTAACTCGTGAATTTTGCAGGGAAAACATGAGCAGACCTCATGTTAGGCCCATAGCGGGAAGACAACCCTCCAGGTCCATTCCAAGTGGAAATATAAGAGAGTCGGGGCCATTTGCCATAAGACCTGAGATAAATCATGTTAGGAAAGGATCTTGTTACGGGAAGTATAAAAGTACAAAATAAAAGAAGAATAAAAGAACTTACAAAATTAAAAAACTTTATTTCATGTTATTTTGCACAATGTTTACAAAGAGAGAGAGCATTCAAGAAAATTTTCTCTTCTTAAGTTTTTCCGATGCTCTTAATGTAAAAATACAAAGTCTTATATAGACTTGAAAAGATAAAAGGAATCTCAAATCCTTCTTCTGATTGATTGTAGAGGATTGCCTTATCTATTCCTTATCTTTGCTTTTGAGAAAGCATTTACTTTTACAACTGTGTTTTACTTTATCGTTGTCAACTGCTGCTCCCTTTTTTGAAAACATCTTTATCTTTAAGGACATTTTCTTTGTCGGTCACTGCTGATAAAGCTTTAGCCAATCTTGTTGATCATATGGGTCCATCTGATTAATATGGTAAAGATTCCGTCTCTTTTAGACTCTTTTACCTCTTTCTAGATAATTCTGATCTTTGATGCTCTCTATCTGAAAGACTAATTATTCGAATTTTTGTATCTCAATTAGACATTAATCAAATGGATTTAGATAGTACCTTTCCAAGGCTTTAGGTTTTAACATGTCTCCATTATCATCACTCTGTGATGATGCTTCGTCAAGAAGCCTGGTAATGGCTTCTTCATCTGGTTCATTCTCTAATTCAGACAAGGCCTTTTCTAACCTTTTCTTTAGTTCACTCTTAGAGGGTGAAGGACTTGATAAACTCTTATTCTTAGAAGAAGAAGGACTATCTTTCTTGGCTAGCGACCAACCTTTAATCTTGATTTCATTTGATAAGAATTTAATCCTATCGAAATCTGCAATAACAAATGTCCAACTTATAATGTAAGATAGACTTTTCTTAACAAAATACTTACAGAGTTTTATTTTCTCTGGCAATGTTGATATTCCTTCATCTATTTGGAACTGAATATACTTCTCAGCAAAGCTTCGAGGCATAACTTGTTTATTTCCACCAAACTAGCTCCACCATTCGTAGAACAACCTGGGGATAGTAGAAGCTGCAACTTCTGGACAATATTTGACAAACCATGTATGGGTTGTTGGTCTAACATACAAAAAGTTTACCCAGGCATCTTTGTAGTCATACCAATTATAGGTTTGAGGATTAAACCTTTTAGAAAGATTTATAAGGGTTTGAAGATGGTAAACAGGCCAACAAAAAGGTGATAAAATCTTTCTAGTAGTGAACTTAGAGTAAGCTATACTGTCTGGGTCAGACTTATCAGCTAACTCATGTTCAATATCTACTAATCATATGTCCACCAGGATAAATTCATAATATTTTCTAGTTATTAAGGAATTACCTGAATTTACATACTTCCTTTTAGTATAGGCAGGTTTTAAAAGATGTTTAATCTCATAACCTTCATATATTTTATCTAGAGCAAGAATTGGGAAACCTGCAAAGGAATCATTTCAAATTTTTCCTTCTCTTTACAAGGAGACTTTGTTCCTGCTGGGGATACTGCTTCAGCAAAATTGGCTGGCTGTTTCATCGTGTAACTTTCACTCGTTTGTTTTTGGGAAAATCTAAGTTCTCCACTTGGGGATGAAGAAGAACTGGGTTCTTGATCCTTTAGGAAGGGATTTTTTAAGACTAACATCTTTGATGAAATATTTTGCGGCAGCTCAGGAGCAATAATTGGCGACAATTGGGCCAATGCCGAATACCTGTTTATATCTAGCCTAACATGATTTATCTCAGGCCTTATGGCAAATGGCCCTGACTCTCTTATTTGTCCACTTGGATTAGACCTGGAGGGTTGTCTTCCCGCTATGGGCCTAACATGCAGTCTGCTCATTTTTCCCTGCGAAAATGCATGAGTTAGGAAATCTGGCAATGAATTACTCTCGCCTTTAATAAATTCGATTTGATAATCGAAACTAGATAATAAGGCTTGCTACCTAGAAAAAATTTGTTTAAAAACAATATTCTTAACATCCTTTTGGAGGATTTCTTTAGCAAATTTACAATCTACTCTAAGCAAGAATTCTTTATTGATCAGGTCATCTTGTAACTTAGTTATACAAATAACAATAGCAAGGATTTCCTTTTTGACCGTGCTCTAATTTTTTTGAGCAGAATCCAGATTCCAGAAGTATAATAGACTAAATGTTCCGAAGAATTAGGGTCTTTTCTTTGTTTAAGAATACCACCGTAACCAATGCCAGAAGCACCAGTCTCAACAATCATGAAAAAGTCAGGGTTAGAAATACCAAGGCAAGGGAGATTTTTAACCATACTCTTTAGAAGAATAACTGCATTAGTTTGTTCATCACTCCAAAGTGAAGGATTTTTCTTTAACCTATCGAAGAGAGGTTTGCAAATATGCCTTACTTTGGGAATAAAATCAGCTACATAGTTGAGACTCCCTAAACATCTTTGCAACTCAGTTTTATCCAAAATGACATTGGGAAACTTATCAGAAAACTCAATTGATCTGCAAATGGGCTTATAAGTATCTTGATAAAGATCATGTCCTAAAAATCTGATTTTTGGTTGAAATAATTTAATCTTTTTAGCACTAATGACTAATCTATTGTGCTTAAAATTTTTTAAAAAACATTTAAATGTTTAAAATGAGAATCAATGTCCTCAGAAAAGATTAATACATCATCAATATAGGCAATTGAAATATGACTAATATAATTGAATATAAAACTCATAATATTTTTATATTCTGATGGGGCATTTTTAAGCCCAAAAGGCATGACGTTCCATTCATATTGTCAAAACGGGACATTGAAAGCTATTTTATATTTATCTTGTTCAGCAATTAGAAGTTGCCAAAATACATATTTTAAATCAAATTTACCATAAACATTAGCTTTAAAATTTCGTTTTAAAAGATCTCTTTTGTTAGGAATCGGATAACAATCCACTTTAAAACTGAGTTTAAGGGTTTGTAATTAATAACAAGTCTAGGGGAACCTCGTTCTTGTTCAACTGCGTTGTTAACATAAAATGTTGAACAACTCCAAGGTGATTTTGAGGGACGAATAATTTTATTATTCAAAAGAGTATGAATTACTTTCTTAAAAATTTCTATTAAATCATGTTTCATTTGAATGGGCGTAGCTTTTGTAGAGATGGACTTTTCATTAAATCCATCATTATATGGTAAATCAATTATATGGTATTTTCGATCCCATAAAGCGTTCAGAAATTCTGAGACAATTTCACTTTCAAAATTCTTTTGAAGATTTGAAATTTTAGCAACCATTCTCGGGGTTTTTAAAATTTGCTCAATTTTCTTAATTTTGATTTCCTCTTTTAAAAAACAAATATGATTGATTTTAAATGCAGTTTGTTTATGCAAAAATTTACTTTCTTGAAGAGAAAGTGTCTTGATAAAAGGAAAGGACATTTCTTTTCCTAAATTTTTTTTTGATAGATTCAAAATCTGAAATATAAGGTTTGATTTGTGTAATGAAAGGTATACCCAAAATAATCTCCTCGTTAATGTTCTTAGTTATGACAAAATCATTAGCAAGGCAAATACCGTCATTGCATATATGAGCATTTGAAAGTTTATAATTTTTAAGAATACGCTCACCAGTCGCGTTGTATAACTTGGTAGTTCCCTTCTGGAGGTACTTCCTTCTTATCTATATATCTTTGCATGATTTGTTTCATGCTGAAAGGAATTACATTCCTTGTAACTTCCTTTTCTTTCTGTTTAGTGACAAGCTTTTGAAGCTCCAAAAGATAGATTCTTCGGGCATCATTATCTTTGATGTGCTCAATAGTTGCAAATAAGATTTCTGCAGAGTCTTCAAAGAGAACTCTAATAGATTGGCTATCACAATGACAAAATGCTCCTTGGAAATTGCATTCATGTCCACTATCTTGAGCACTATCTTGAGCAACATAGAGGAACTCCTCGTCTTAAGTTTCTTCTTCTTTTGAAGAGGAAGACGAATATGATTCTTCTTCGTTTAATATAGACAGAAACTTTTCTTTTGTTTCTTCATCTATTTGAAGAAGATTGATCGTCTTCCCCTTTTTCTTATTTCTAGGACAATCAGGAGACTTGTGTCCGGACTTTCCACAAGTCCAACATTTGTCTTCGCTGGAAGTGTTGCGAGAAGTCTTCTTACTTCTCTTTCCTTTAGAATATCCTTTTTCTTTTGAGGATCTTCTCTAAGGTGTTGATTTTCCAGATCGTTCTTTCTTTGAGATCTTTTTTCAGAAGGGGGTTTTAGACTTGGGAAACCAAAGTCTTGATAGAAACTACCAAGCTCATTACTTGAAATTTTTTATCTTTCTTAAGTTGTTCCTTTAGCTTTAAATCAGTACATAGCTCCATTGCTACGAAATGAATCAAGATGGTAAGATCTCCATAAGTCATTTCTGAATATGGAATTGTACCTTCACATTGATCTCTTATTTTTTATCAAACCTTTTCTGCAAAATGGGGAGGTAATCCAATTAGGAATCTCTCCTTCCAATAATCATAGTTGCAGTCATCTCTTAGCTAAATCTTTTGGTTATACTTGATTCTTTAAGTAATCATAAGAGTTTACAACAATGATATTATCTTGTATAATATATTAAAATAACTTCGATTAAAACAAGTTAAAGGCTATGGTTTCCTTATTAGCATGTTGAGGTTTTGTCTCGGCATAAATCTGAGTGTGCCAATTATTAACTGGCTTAAGGACTTGGTTAGCCTGAACTAGATCATTGTAAGCCCAATAAGACCAATGGGGGCAGGCAGCCGATCTTTTTGTGATTCATCCTACAATATGACTTGCCAAAGACCTGTAATATCCAACATGCGTGATATAAGTTGAGTAATATCCAAAGCCGATTTAATTGTAAAATCATTGTTAATCTTTATAATATCTAGATAATCCCTGCTTTAATATCTTTATTTTTACAAGAATCACAGTTAAATCTTCATAAGTTTGATAAGCTCCGTTAAAATTATTCTTATTACTTAATTTATCCTTGACGTTCTCTCATGCCTATAGACAACTGCTTGTTCTCATGAATAGCAACAATATTGTTTACTCTGTTAATTATACTATATCTAAAAAAGATATGCATTTACAAAATTGGTCCATTCCAAAAAGAACCGATTAATAAGATCCTTTTTATGGTATATGAGCCATGTTAATGACATTAGTTGTTAGCATGAGTAGCTAAATCTTTTAGTTGTCTAGGCTGTTAAAAGTCATGTGATTTTTAAGTTAATTTTATTATCTTAACTTAGTAATTATCAATTTTATGTTATGTTATACTTGATTAACTTAAAAATCACATGACTTCTAACAGCCTAGACAACCAAAAGATTTAGCTACTCATGGTATCAGAGCCATGTTAGTGGCATTAATTGTTAGCATGAGTAGCTAACAATTAATGCCATTAACATGGCTCTGATACCATTAAAAGGATCTAATTAATCAGCTCTTTAGGAATGGACCAATTTTGTAAATGCATATCTTCTTTCTATAAACATTATGCAAAATATCATGGAATAAAGATTTTTAATTTTGTAAGTTCTTTTCTTCTTCTTTTATTTTGTCCTTTTATACTTCCCCGACAAGATATCCAAAGACCTGTAATATCTAACATCCGTGATATAAGTTGAGTAATATCCAAAGTCGATTTAATTGTTAAATCATTGTTAATCTTTATATTATCTAAGATAATATCTGCTTTAATATCTTTAGATTTACAAGAATCATAGTTAATTCTTCATAAGTTTGATAATCTCCATTAAAATTATTCTTGTTGCTTAATTTATCCTTGACGTTCTTTCATGCCTATAGACAACTGCTTGTTCTCATGACTAGCAACAATATTGTTAACTCTTTTAATTGTACTATATCCAAAGAAGATAGGTGTTTACAAAATTGGTCTATTCCTAAAAAACCGATTAATAAGATTTACCAAATAGGTAATTTTAATTTGTTTAAAAGTTATAATATAAAAACTTGTGAATCTACTTCTGTAATTAATAACTCTTTAGAGACTATTAAATTGTTGATTGCTGCTGACATTGACCGGTACAGGAAGGAATTTAAATTTCTTCATGTTGGTGTTGTACAGGTTTTTGTTAAACCCCTTTTCCGTAAAGGCTTAAATATTCCTATTTGTTTAATCTTAGAGATGCTAGACTCCTCAATGTTGATGACTCTTTATTAGGAATCTTAGCAAGTAATCTAGCTCAGGGGCCAGTTTACTTCAATTGTTATCTTAATTTCTCTGTAGAGATAGAAGACCCTAATATTCTTGATACCATGACACTAAATGTCAAAACTAAGAATATGAATAGCAAATTAGGAACCAAAGATTTAGCTGTAATATATCGGGTATATTACAATCTAATTAAAACAACTATTGCCCTTAAAGCTATTAACTCTAGTCCCAAAGTTGTTACTGTGCTTATGGAATCAAACCAAGAGCATAGCACTACCTTTGTGCCCAGAATGTTAAAGTGGAATGAGATTCTTTCCGACGAAAGTTGGAAGTTTGAATCTATCACCGAATCCTTTCTTGTTCAGCCTCTACGACCAATCAGAAGAAGTAAAGATTGTTTAATATTTCCAAACTTCTGTCTTGAAATAATTGTGGTTCTCCCACGAAATGTTTGGCTATGCTGTAAAGAAGAGTTGCAGTTGCATCTTCAACAACTTCTAAAGAAGTAGTAGTTTGACCTGCTTCAATCTTAACAACATTCTTGCTTGCAACAGCATCAAGGATCTCATTTTTATTTTGTTCTATGAGATAATTGTCCCACCAATTTCTTAGAGTACCTGTGAAACGTGCAACTATCCTATTAGCTGCTTGCTTATCGGTGTCACTCTTCCATTTATAGGCTGTGATATTCATGCCCATCTCTTGGAGTTTATTATAGATTTGACCGTCAGCCATACCATCTATATCCCATTCTGTTATACCTGTACCATCTGCAACACTTGTGGCATGTATATTATTCTCTTCGAACTAGATATTAGGAAAAGAAGGTTTGGGATAAAAGTAATTGGAATGAGGAAGTCTATCTTTAATAGCTCCAACCTTATCACCCTGAGAAATCTTAATCCTTTTAAGTTGCTCACTAATCCTTTCTAGGATTTCTGGAGAGTTGTTGAAGTCATTAGCTGGCTAGGAGAAATCTTCTGGGGAAAATTTATGGATTTTGAATATAAGATTAGTTTCAATGTTGAAACCTGATTTGGAGGAACTGGGTTTGTTACCAATATGGTTGGTACCACTAAAATTATACTTCGATTCCTCAATTTGTTTGGAAACAACATGAAGGACCTGGTTAGTATAATTATTTTGTTCAAAGACTTTGTTTATTTCTTCAATAGTAACAAAGTTATTTTCTTTATGTTCTGAAGGTTTTTTCAAGGGCGCTGCTTTCAAAACATCTTTTCTATAAGGGATGTTTATACCTTCAAGAGGAGGAGTAATACTTTCGACAACCTTGTCTTTGGTATGCCATCTGTTAACCAAAACCTGAAGGAATGAATTACATTTACCGATTTGGCCCGTAGAATCAAACCATTTGAAGAACTCAATTTCTGTTTTGAATCTCCTCATATCCTTACAACATTTGACCTTGAACAGGACTCTTTGATATTTTGTGAATGTATCAATGTACCAGGCTTTCCATAAAGCATGCTTAGGGCTCATCCACCACTTATTAATCTTTTTTGTGTCAGGATTAAATTTGTCGAATGACTTAATAACTCCTATAGAATACTTTTTCTTAGGAGAAGGAGCTTTCATTTCACTAGGATTAGGACTTCCTGCAAAAGAAGAGTCATAATAAACCTTGGGGATGGTTTGGGTGAAATCTGCCCCGCGGAACTTTCCCTGTTGTTCAGAAACTTCAGTGGTTCCATACAAATCTTCCTCTCCTTCACGGGTCTTTGAGGTAGAAGGTCTAGCCATAGACATTCTTCTACAGGAGGACTCATGGCCGAAAGAATTGGATCTAAGAAATCTAAGGTTAACAGATCCATCTGCAAATTGAAGAATTTTCTCAAAGGAACACCTATAAGGCTGAACAGGAAAGGATTTGGTGATAGATTCTGGGCACAAAATAAGTGCTATGCTCTTGGTTTGATTCCATAAGCATATTAACTCCTTTGGGACGAGAGTTAATAGCTTTAGGGGCAATAGTGATTTTCATTAGCTTGTAATATACCCGATATATTACAGCTAAATCTCTGGTTCCTAATTTGCTATTAATTTTCTTGGTTTTGACTTTAAGTGTCAAGGTATCAAGAATATTAGGGTCTTATATCTCTACAGAGAAATTAGGATAACAATTGAAGTAAACTGGCCCCTGAGCTAGATTACTTTCTAAGATTCCTAATAACGAATCATCAACATTGAGGATTCTAGCATCTCTAAGCATTAAACAAATAGGAATATTTAAGCCTTTACGGAAAATGGTTTTAATAACAACATGTACAAGACAAATATGAAGAAATTTAAATTCCTTCTAATACCTGTCAATGTCAGCAGCAGTCAACAATTTAATAGTCTCTAAAGAGTTATTAATTGCAGAAGTAGATTCGCAAGTTTTTATATTAAAACTTTTAAATAAACTAAAATTACCTATTTGGTAAATCTTATTAATCAGTTCTTTGGGAATGGACCAATTTTGTAAACGCATATCTTCTTTAGATATAGTACAATTAAAAGAGTTAAAAATATTGTTGCTATTCATGAGAACAAGCAGTTGTATATAGGCATGAGAAAACGTCAAGGATAAATTAAGCAATAAGAATAATTTTAACGGAGATTATCAAACTTATGAAGATTTCACTATGATTCTTGTAAATCTAAAGATATTAAAGCAGGGATTATCTAGATAATACAAAGATTAACAATTATTTAACAATGTAATCGGCTTTGGATATTACTCAAGTTATATCACGCATGTTGGATATTACAGGTCTTTGGCAAGTCATATTGTAAGACGGATCACGAAAAGATCGGCAGCCTGCCATGGGTCTTATTGGACTTACAATGATCTAGTTTTAGGCTAAACAAGTCCTCAAACCAGAGATTAATCGGCACACTCAGACTTATGCACAGACAAAACCTCCACATGATAATAAGGAAACCATAGCCTTTAACTTGTTTTAATAGAAGTTAATTTAATATATTAAACATGATAATATCATTGCTATAAACTCTTAAGATTAGTCAAAGAATCAAGTATAACATAACATAAGCTGGATAATTACTAAGTTAAGATTAATAAATTAACTTAAAAATCACATGACTTCTAACAGCCTAGACAACCAAAAGATTTAGCTACTAACTCTATGGGGTTTGTAGTGTTTGCCTTAAATATTTGGAGACACCAACTCTATGGTGTTCATGTTGATATGATTAACGACCACAAGAGTCTACAATATGTGTCCACTCAAAAAGACTTAAACCTAAGCCAAACAAGTTGGTTAGACCTTTTAAAGTATTATGATATGAGTGTCCTGTACCTCCCCACGAAAACTAATGTGGTTACAGATGCTTTGATTTGGGTGACTATGTGTAGTATGACTCATATGGGTGATGATAAGAATGATTTAGTAAAAGATGTGTATAGGTTGGACCGGTTGGGTGTCCGACTAGAAGAATCCTCAAAAGGTGGTTTCATGGTTCATCGTAACTCTGAATCATCTTTAGTGGTTGAGGTGAAGTTTAAGCAATATCTTGATCCTCTATCAATGGAATTGAAGGAATCATTCCTTAGTAAGCCTAATGAGTCTTTCTCTCGAGGGGTATGGGGCGCTTAGGTACCAAGGAAGATTGTGTGTGTAGACATGGATGACTTAAGGTAGCAAATCGTAGAAGAAGCTCATGGTTCCCGATATTCCATTCATTTGGGTGCCATCAAAATGTATCGTGATTTGTGCAATATATATTGGTGGAACGGGATTAAAATAAGAGATAGCAAACTTTGAGGCTTGGTGCTCAAATTAACAACAAGTCAAACTCAAGCATCAAGGACCGGGAGGTCTAACTCAAGATAATGATGTCTTTACTTGAAGTGGGACGATGTCTACATGGAGTTTGTGGTAGGTTTACCTTGTACACATAGGCAACATGACTCCATTTGGTTCATAGTGGATAGGCTAACTAAGTCAGGCCATTTTCTTCCTATCAAAGTCTCTTATTCGGCGGAGGAATATGTTACATTGTACATTAAGGAGATCGTAAAGTTAAATGGGGCCCCTTTATAGATCATTTCGTATAGGGAAGCCCAATTTACTTCCCACTCTTGGAAGTCTTTCCAAAGTGTGCTTGGTACTCAATTGAAACTTAGTACCGCTTTCCACCCTCTAACTGATGGTCAAGCGGAGAGCACCATCCAAACCTTAGAAGAAAGGTTAAGGCTCGTGTTATTGATTTCAAGGGTAATTGGGATGACCACCTGCCTTTGATAGAATTTTCCTACAACAATAGATACCATTCGAGTATTGTCATGGCACCATTCGAAGCACTCTATGAAAACATGTGACGGCCTCCAGTTGGATGGTTTGAAGTGGTTGAGTTTTCTTTTCTAGGTCCTGAGGTAGTTTATGAGGCCACGGATAAAGTTTGACTTATATGGGAGAGGTTGAAGACGACCTATAGTCCGCAAAAGTCTTACGGTGACAATAAAAAAAGAGTCCTTGAATTTGAAATAGGAGATTGGGTATACTTGAAAAGTTCACCCATGAAAGGGGTGATGAGGTTTAGCAAGAACGGGAAAGTTAGTTCCAAGTATGTGGGCCCTTATTAAATTTTAAAGCGAGTTGAAAAAATGGCATATGAGTTAAAATTGCCAATTGAATTGGCCCACGGTCCATCGGGTATTCCATGTGTTTATGCTCAAGAAATGTATAGGTGATCCGGTGTCTATTCTCCATCTAGAAGGTTTAGGGGTAAATGAGTACCTTTCTGATGAAGAGGTTTCGGTTGGGATCTTCGATCCTCTAGTTAAGAAATAAAGAGGTTTCCTCTGTAAAAGTTCTATGGAGGATCCATCTTGTTAAGGGTGCAACATCGAAGGTCGAGGCCGACATGATCCTCATATTTTTCCCCTTGCTCCTAGACAAGGTTAAGGTTAGTAGTTTCTATTAAATGAGGGTTATAAACAATGTTGCATTTATCATGTTTTCCTAGTATGTGCATATTATTGTAGAAATTCATTCTTATATTAAGCTTTCATGAAAAAAATTTATGGTTAACTTGCACTTATATGTAGTGTTCCATAGGTCTTCATGAGAATTGTATTGAACATGTCTGACGGTGCATTGAGAAGAAATAAACATGTCAACTTTTTATTGTTCATATTGAGCTCATGTTGAAATGGAGAAGGAAGTTCCTCCTTAGGGCATCTCCAACCCTACACTCTATTTTACTCTCCAAATATAGAGTTCTCTATTTTTTCAGAAAACCAACTCCAACCCAATTCTGTATTTTACTTTCTAAAAAAGAATTTTTTTTCTCTCTCATCAATATTATATTAATTTTTCTATTTCATTCTTATTTCTTATTTCAAGATATAATCATTTATTTCTTTTTCCCAATAATTACTTTATATAAATCTCATGTGACAAAAAAATTCAATTTTTTATTTAATTATTATATTTTATTCAAAAAAATTTAAATATCATAAATTGCACGAGAATATTATACAATATATAAATTAATGAACAAATTCAAATAAAATTGTAATATGATTAGATAAACATTAAATAATCACTCAATTTTCGAAATTATTACGTTTCTCCGATAAATTCTCTATTAATACATTACGGAATTCAAATGATCATTTTTGTCCTTAATTTTTATGTTTAGCTAAAAATTATTCAAATCGAAGATTTTCATCTAACACTTTTCTATCATTGGAGTTGGAGCCTCTACGACATCTTGAATTGGTGCATTAAGATCGTGTTCATACTCAATTATCACGTTGTGACGTATAATATATGTGTCATTATATCATGTAGTATTTTCTTTCTCCGAAAACGTGACGGGCTTCAATAATTGCAAAAATCTGAATTCTTATTCAACATCTTTTGACATGATTTTGATTTCATCGCTGATTAATTATTATGTTATTATTGTATTTTATGTTGTATTTCAAGTATTATATCATTTATTGTATTGTTATCTTGTATTCAAAGTAAATTTTTATCTTACCATTTTAATTTGTGTATTTTTTTATAATAAAAATTAATAATAAAATTTTATTATTGATGAAAATTATAAAAAAATATATATTAATTTGAAATTAAAGTAGTATATATTAAATAATATATTTTTAAAAATATTATATCACATTTAAATGAATTATGAATATTAGATATTTAATTAATAAAACTATATGTAAAATAATATGGTAATTGGAAAGTAATGAAAATAATAATAAAATATTGAAAAAGTAAAATAGAGAGGGTGAATAGTAGTTCTCCAAATTTAGAGAACTACTATTCAACTCTATAAATTTGAAGAATAGAGAGTCATTTGGAGGTGAGTTGGAGAGGGAATTATCTATTTTACTCTCCAAATATAGAGAATGGAGAATAAAATAGAGATGGATTGGAGATGGTCTAATGTATTGTCAAATGGTGAGCTATCATGTGTGATGAATTGTGCATTAAGTTCCTATCTGTAAGTGCTATAATTGTGTCGAAAGGAGTTGTGAATTCCTCCTATAAGTTATGACTCATTATGATATTGCTTGTTGTTGGGCTGCTATCCCTACAGTCGGTTTAAGGTGTCATTCAGAGACGAATGTTCCTAAAGGGGTATATTGTAACACCCCAAAAATTCTATGACCTAGAATAAAGCACCACATGATTAATAATGAGGATTTTAGTCCTAAAACAAAGGTAATAAACTTAGTTAGGAAGTATTAAAACTTAAACTTCAAGGAACGTCAAGAACGTCTGGAGGCTAGTGAGAGTGGCCTAGTGTGCTTTTAGGTCTTTGGAAGGGGTTGGAAGGGTAGTATGAAGGTCAAACCTTTTTAAAATTCTTAGGATATTCATTAGATCATGTTTAGGGTCAAAATATACGGGTACGACTCCCCAAGAATCACCTTAAGGGCCCCCGAAGAGGACCCAAACATTTGACCCAAAAGCTGTCAAAACGGCTTTGCAATCGACAAGTGCAAAGGATGGCCCATTGATGGACTCACGCTCCGTCATTTGGGGTCGTGAGTCCATACTTAGAAAATGAATCCTTGGATCAATTTTGAGGACTCTTTGACCCAAATCACGACTTTCCAGCACGATCCGTTCATGGAACGATGGACCGTCGATTGAGGGCGTCGATGGGTGCCTAAAAACTGGTGCACTACACGGCCAAGCCAAGGGTGGGTTAGTAAATTTTACCCTTGTCCAATTAAAAGTAGAGTCGGTCCAAATTAGTTATTTTAGGTATATTAAAGGATTTAACTCATTGAAAAAGTATTCACAATTCAAAATCCCAGAACTCCAAAGACTCACTTCTCAATAGCTTCTCTCTCCCAACTCAAACCTCCATTGAAGAAACCATGTAGTTTCAAGAAGAAGACAAATTCACCAAGGAATCCAACTCAAATTAGTGGATAATCATTGTTTACATCCCTACTCTGTCAAAATAGGGCGAAACGTCGCGGCAACTCGAAAATAATTAATTGATTCAATTTTAAAAATAAACGAGTTTTCAAAAGAGTCGCCACCTAATTTTAGGAAAACTAGGAAACCAATTTCTTAATCTACCAAACCAATTCGATTCTAGGTAAGGGGTTCAAGTTATTCCGAAGGGAAGGGGTTAGGCACCCTTCAAAATCCACAATTGTGGTTCCCGACTGAATTAGTTTTTTTTCAAATTGAGGAAGAATATAAAATAATGTATAGATCTAATAAACATGCAATATACAAAATAAAACAGAATAATAATCGGCCTAAAGTTTTCCTAACGTCAATATTCACAAGATAATGAAATAAAAAAATATGATTCGAACTTTATTTGAATAATTTCAAAGAGAAGCACCTCCGGGTACCTGTAAACACTTAGTAAAAGAGTAAGTACCAAATAAAAATAAATAACTCAAATAATAACTAAAAAATAAAAATCCATCTTATTAACGTTGGAGGCCTTGGAAATCGATGGTAATTTCTTCATGGGCCAATTTAAATAAATAAAAAATATAAATTAAAATTCCGTCTTTTAAAATGGAAAGGCCTCCAAAATCGACGGAGAGTTTTTTCATTGGCCATTTTTAACAAATTTAACAAATAATTTATATGAACTTCAACTAAAAATTTCCGTCTTTTAAAATGGGAAGGCCTCCAAAACCGACGGAGAGTTTTTTGATTGGCCATTTTAACAATTTTAACAAACAATTTATATATATACTTAAACTAAAAATTTCTGTCTTTTAAAATGGGAAGGCCTCCAAAACTGACGGAGAGTTTTTTCATTGGCCATTTTAACAATTTTAACAAACAAATTTTATGAACTTAAACTAAAAATTTCCGTCTTTTGAAATGAAGAGGCCTCCAAAACCGACAGAGAGTTTTTTCATTGGCCACAACAATAAACAAAAAAAATCAAAACAACATGTCATCACAAAACCCAATTAAAGTTGCCAGGAAATTTCAACATTTACAATAAGTAACAATAGGACTAATAAAATTCAACATGAGTAATGAAAAATATCTCTAACACCAATAACTACTGGCAAAAAAATAATTATCTATAATTCACTAATAATATAAAACAAACTAGAAATTAAACATTCAAATAATAATCAAAGAAAATAAGAGTAGACACAAAAAACCATAAAATATGAATAAAATAATCTAAAGCATCTTAGTAATATTTTTTTAAAAAAATCAACAGGTAAACATTAAAAGTAATAATATCCAAATCAACTAAACAAACAACTAAAATGGAAAATATGTATCAAAACTAATATAAACATAAAATATACACTAATTATAAACACAGTTGACGGCCGAATAGCTCCCTCTTCGTGCTTTCAGAAACAATGGCCTCCAAAACCAAATTCCTCTTAGTAGACCAACCTCTTTCTGCATCATCCTTATTATCTGGAACAAAGATGAGCCAATGATAACAAATACGAATAATCCAAGAAAGATAGGGCCAACTGGATACTGGCTTCCCTTCTTTGCAGTAGTTTCAGGAACAGCTCCTCGCTTGGTAATATTTTTCTCAAACCTCTCCACCTTCCTATCACCAAGACACCTTGATGTAGTAATTTTTAAAGGAAAATGTGGTGGCCGCTGATATATGAGAACAGAAAAATCGCAGAGAGAATTATATTTCAGCTAATAGTTGTTCCTCACCGGAGCCTGCTGCCTGGTGGTTTCACTGCGTCGCCGGAGCTACAATTGTAGGTTGTTTCTGCTTGCTCTGTCCGTTGGAGCTGTTGTTTGTCTGGTGGGTGTTTGCTGGTTGGAGAGAAAGGAAATGGGGTCTGGGGTTTTGGTGTGAAGTTGACCAAAAAAATGGGGTCATTTGGTTCAGCTTAGAGCTTTGCCGAACCTACAGGTCAGAAACGAAAAAAAAAGAAATTGGTGTTGGCAATGAGCTACTTCTTCAGCTGCTGTTATATAGTTGTTGCTGTCGGATGGAGCTGCTGCCGGAGATGGAGAAGAACGGAAGAGAGGAAGAGACGGACAGAGAAAAAGGAGAGGGGTGGCTGGGAGGAAAAGGAAGGGGGAGAAGTGGGAAAAAGGGAGAGGGAAGGGGGAAGAGAAGAGGGAAGCGGAGAGAGGGGTGGTTGCCATCGCTTGGAGGTGGCTATTCCTGCCTGAAAGAATGGAGGGAGACAAAGGGGGTGGTCTGGCTGTGGAGAGAGAGAGGGGAGGGCAGCGAGGAGATGGAAGAAGGGGAGAGGAAGGGGAGGTGGTTAGGGGGTGTTTGGAGGAGAAGAGGCTGATTTTTGAGAGGGAGAGGAAAAAAGGATAAAGTTTATTTTAGGGTTCTCCCCTTTTTTTCCTTCTTTTGAGTCTTTATTATCCACACCAAAAAATTATGGGCCTAAGTTATGGGCTTAGTATTGTGGCCCAAAATTCTTGCAATAGAATTCCTCATTTTTTTTTATTTGACTAAATTTTTGACTGTGCTAAATTCACAAAAATATTAACAAATGTAACAAATAAATAAATAAAACTTCAAAATCACAATTTTTTAAAGTGTTAGGCCAAAATTGGGTGTCAACAGCTGTCCCTTTCGTTGCGTATGATTGATGAAAGAAATCGTGGACAACGAAAATTGGAAAACCCAATATTGATCGAACACATAAACTTTGTAGAGAAGTGCGGTTGCATGTGGTGGAAGTCAATCCCAGACCTGTCTCCAAAAGGTTCTATTATGTGTTGCATCCTTGTTGAAGTAGTTTGCACCTGTTTATTTTTGTTTTTTTTAATCCTTATTTGAATTTTTTTTGATTTTTTTCGAAGAAATTCATTCTTTTGAATGCTCTTGACAAAGACTGAGATAAAACTCATCCCAGACCTTTCTCCAAAAGGTTCTATGATGTGTTGCATCCTTGTTGAAGTAGTTTGCACCTGCTTTTTGTTTGTTTTTTTTTTCAATTTTTTGATTTTTTCTTTGAAGAAATTCATCCTTTCGAATGCTCTTGACAAAGACTGAGATAAAACTCGTCAGCTTAAAAATGCAATTTAAATGGGATATAGTGTCTTCCACTGTGTCGACGCTCAATTTCTCTCTTGGGCATTTAACGTCACTTGACGTTAAGGAATAAATATTTCCTTTGAGATGCACGATTCCTTTTTTGGCAGTGCATGATTGTTTGCGGGGCATGAATATCTTCTCGTGATGCGCAAATTTTGCGAGGGATGGAATATTCTCGCGATGTATATAATTTTGCGAGGGATGGGATCTTCTCGCAATGCATAAATTTTTGCAAGGGATGGAATTTTCTCGAGATGCATAAATTCCGCAAGGTATGAAATCTTCTTGCGATATGTAAACTTTTGCGAGGAATTGAATCTTCTCGCGATGCATAAAATTTTGCGAGGGATGAAATCTTTGCGCAATGCATGAATTCCGCAAGGTATGAAATCTTCTTGCGATATGTAAAATTATGCGATGGATGGAATCTTCTCGCTGTGCATAAAATTTTGCGAAGGATGAAATCTTCTCGCTATGCATAAATTCTGCAAGGTATGAAATCTTCTTGCGATATGTAAACTTTTGCGAGGATTTGAATCTTCTCGCGATGCAAAATATTAACTCGCAATGCATGAATATTAATCTTCGATACATGAATATTAAGTCTCAATGCATGAATATTAACTCGCAATGCATGAATTTTAATTAGCGATGCATGAATATTAACTCGCAATGCATGAATATTGATTAGTGATGCATGATCTTCTTCTATGCATGAGTATTGACTCGCGATGCATGAATTAACTCATGATGCATGAATTAACTAGTGATGCATGAATTGACTCTCGATGCATGATCTTCTGCGGGGCATGAAAATCTTCCCGCAATGCATAAATTCTGCAAGGTGTGAAATCTTCTTGTGATGCATACATTTCTGCGAGGTATGAAATCTTCTCGCGATGCATGAATTTTCTGCAAGGTATGAAATCTTCTCGCGATGCATGAAAATTAACTCGCGATGCATGAATATTAACTCGCGATGCATGAATATTAACAATTGATGCATGAATTAACTCTCAATGCATGAATATTAACTATTGATGCATGATCTTTGTAGTTGCTATCAAGCTTCTCACAGCACTTATCAGAATTTTGAGGTCTTCTTCAAAATTCTGTCCCAGTTAGAATTTCGGCAAACCTCAAAATGATCTTCAATCTTGACTTGTTGGCTATCTCTATTGCGAATTTTTTAAATATTTTAAAAATTATGTCCAGTTTTACTGTAAGGAGAAGTAATAATCACACTGGGTATATGACCGAGCCGTCGTGGCGTCTACATATCCTGTCAAAGCAGGAATCAGGTCAAATTTAGTTCCAATCTTGTGAATGATGAATGCTGCAAAGAATCTGAAAGATTATCAGTAGAAAATGCACAATATGAACATGATGAAATATGAAAATAATATTCTTTGCTATATTCAAAGCATAAAAACAAGATATATCATATTTTTGGGGATGGACAATCCAATGAAGTAAAATAGGTGTCTCACACATATAAGACTAACTTAACAACACCTTTTATAATGAAGAACTCAAAAGGCAAAAAAAAAATTTCAAAATAAAAAAAATGATGAGATAGTCAAATCTTCACATCGATTGGTACCAAAAGTTAGAATTGCAGCCAAATCTCTTTTTTTTTTTTAAGATTGAATTAATGTAATTCCTACTGCTTCATGTGGTACCTCAAATATACTTAAGGATTAACAAGATCCGTTCATCTTGTTTCAAACAAAGATTTTGAATTGTATCAATCCTCAGGTTTCAAGTGCCCTCATGATAAAGGCTAGTCGTATTTCACACATATTTGAAACATCTGATTATAGGACATTTTTCAAAGTGCACTCACACTCAAAAGAATGTTCAATGCACACAATTGTGATACCATATGCTTGACCCTTGTATAAATCACCACTAATGTGAGAACATTTGGAATGAGATCATGTAGGGCTTGTCATTGGCTTGTAACGTAGGCTTTGGGATGGGTAGGATATTTATTTGTGATAAAAGTGACTTAATTCCTCCTTGAGTGTTACACAGAATTAGTGCTCTTAATAATTGGTACGCCTTTAACGTCAGATCCTCTTCATTGTTCTCCCACTTTTTATCTTCTTTTGAGTTCTCATTTTTAACGTTTTTCCCTCCTTTTTTTAGATCTCTTTTTTTTTGAGCTTTTCTCTTCTTCTATTCTCTTTTTTTTTCTTCTTTTGAGTCCTTATTCGTTTGAGCTTTTATTTTATTCACTTCTTTATTATAATATTTTTTTCCTTTTTTGTTGGAGTATTTTCCTTCGCACCTTTCACTCACCCTGTAAAGGTATATTTTACTCTTCTTTATTTCTTCCACTTTTCTTTCTTCCTCTAGAGATCTTTGCTTCCTTTCTTTTGGGAGACTCAATATCTTTGCTTTCAGAACTTTCAAACATGGATTTTCTCTTATAGTTTGCACATTCTTGGTGCACTCAAGAAGGTTGGGCCAAGAGAGGATAGTGCTTGTAAGCACTCAAAAGGGTAGTGCTTAAGATGTGGTTGTCCAAATAAAGGTTTCAGGCTCAAAATAGAAAAATGAGGGATTAATATAATTTGGTAGGCTTTAAAAAGCACAATCGAATCAAAAAAGGCTTACAATCATTTCTGAAACCAAACACTACTCATGATTTTGCCTCGAAAAAACATTCAGGTCAAGTTCTAGATCAACTATGTAACACAATTGAACTTTGATCAAAATCTCACCACTCAATGCAAATGAAACACTGGGTTAGTTTTATTCTTATCTTTATTGCATGCAAGAGATTTTTCAAGCATCACAAAAGTACAGATAAGAGGTACCACGAGAATCTATGGTTTACAGCAAAATCAGTCTTTTCAATCATATCAAATATATTTACATGCTCTTAACTACATAGGTCCCAACCGAGTTGAAGACATGACTCTTACAATATGTACAAACATTTTTTTTGAAGAGTGATTACCGAACCCGAGAAGGGCTGCCTATGTATCTCATTAAGATGAGAATCAAGTGTGCGTAGTTCATGCAGACATGACTTGGAAAATATGCACAAACTATTTTATAAATTTTTTTTGAAAAAGATAATACCAAACCCAAGAAAGGCTGCCTATGTATGTCATTAAAATGAGAATCAGGTACGCATAGTTCGTGCAGATATGACTTGAAAAATATGCACAAACAATTTTTTTAAAAAAAGATAATACCGAACTCAAGAAGAACTGCCTATGTATGTCATCAAAATGAGAATCAGATACGCGTAGTTTGTGCAGATATGACTTGAAAAGTATGCACAAACTATTTTTTTTAAAAAAATATAATATCGAACCCAAGAAGGGCTGCCTATGTATGTCATTAAAATGAGAATCAGGTACGCGTAGTTCGTGCAGATATGACTTGAAAAATATTCACAAACTATTTATTTTTTGAAAAAGATAATACCGAACCCAAGAAGGGCTGTCTACGTATCTCATTAACATGAGAATCAGGTACGCGTAGTTCGTTCAGATAAGGCATATAATAATTTAAAGATTTAGACAACTCGAACAAACTCCTAGGTCTAACGCCACTAAAATTTGTAGTCATGTTTTATTTATTTTTCACCAATATTTTTATAGCCTCTTAATCGTCAATATTTATACTTTCTGTGGAATCTACCCTACGAATTTCTACAGTAATGATTTGTTGTACTCTTTTTGGACGTTTTCTTAGACCCTTTTCTCATCCGAATTTTCACGAGATCCAGACATTGTTATGACCATCACCGACTGATGTCGGGGACGGTATTCCTACAAAAATATAAGAAATATGTGAGAGAAGAACCATCATGCAAAATAATAATAAAAATAAATGGGTGCCACCTCATAGTCAAATACTCCCCTGATTTATCGTTTTGACTTGATATAATTGAAAAATGCATGGACTCTAATTTCGCTAATCCTCTTGTCTCTTGCAACTTTGGACAAATAATGATTTCTGAATTTGGACATAAATAAACGTTTCGCTTTGAAGAAGAACAAGTAAAAAATGTAATAGTGTTAGTTCTTGTACATAATGGATAATGCGAAATATCACATAAATAATGAATAAAACACATAAATACTGTTTTAATTAAAGACTAACTGAATATATCACATAGCATACAAACAATTATTGTGCGTCCTATACAAATATGTGACCCTTTTATGCCTAGGGTAGGCGTATCGATTCGAATGATGTATACGTCATTTGAAATATTTCATTGCCCCAAAACTCAAATTTATACAAATTTTATAAATAAAACTTAATGGGGATACATAATAGGGGAAATGTATACAAAATAATCAGTCCCACACAGGGGTACGACCCTAAATCATGCCTCCACGAAAGATCCTTCTGCTTTCTTGATTTGTTATCATCTCTGGGTGCCAATATCTTCGAATAGGCTAGTAGCTGGTGAAGCTCTTTCTTTAACCTAAGCAAACTATAATCTAATCCTTACCTTGTGAGACAATGATAGTCTCAAACAACGTATTCATCCTTCAAATTTAAACACATAAGTATGAACGTCCATTTAGGCAGTGGACCGTTTTGGACTCAAGGTGGTTTTCTAATGGACTCAACACTCTTTGGGTGTTGGTCATCTTAGGTTGATGCATAGATTTGAATTTGATTTTGCTCTATCCTAGGTTGACTAGAATTGGTTTAAAAATGACAGTTACCCGAGTAGGACAAACATCGGGGTGAAGCTACCAAACAACGTCGGATGACCGCATTCCAACTATTTGTTTGATACTTCCAAATAAATTCTTCGATTTTCAAAAGAAAGTCGTGGACAGCCACGTAACTTTCGTGTTTCTAATGCATAATATTTTCCGTTTGACGGAAGAATGCCATGAAATGTAATGAACATATACACACAATAAATAAACAATGATTAAATACAATATACAAATAATCAGCGAAATATAAAAATACAAGGTATAATAAGACAAAAATTTCCTCAATTTGAAAAAAAATAAATTCTTATAAGTTAGAACCTCTATGCTCCCCAACGGAGTCGCCATTCTGTTTACATCCCTACGCTATCAAAATAGGGAGAAACGTCGCGGCAACTCGAAAATAATTAATTGATTCAATTTTAACAAAATTTTAAAAATAAATGAGTTTAAAAAGAGTCGCCACCTAATTTTAGGAAAACTAGGAAACGAATTATTAATCTACAAAACCAATTCGATTCTAGGTAAGGGGTTCAAGTTATTCTGAAGGGAAGGGGTTAGGCACCCTTCGAAATCCACAATTATGGTTCCCGACTGAATTAATTTTTTTTTAAATTGAGGAAGAATATAAAATAATATACAGATATAATAAACATGCAATATACAAAATAAAACAAAATATAATCGGCCTAAAGTTTGTCTAACATCAATATTCAGAAGAGAATGAAATAAAAAATATGATTCGAACTTCATTCGAATAATTTCAAGGAGAAGCACCTCGGGGTACCTATAACACTTAGTAAAAGAGTTAGTACCAAATACATATAAATAAAAATGAATAACTCAAATAATAACTAAAAAATAAAAATTCGTCTTATTAACATGAGAGGCCTTGGCAATCAACAGTAATTTCTTCATGGACCAATTTAAACAACAAAAAAATATAAACTTAAATTAAAATTTCGTCTTTTAAAATGGAAAAACCTCCAAAACCAGCGGAGATTTTTTTTCATTGGCCATTTTAACAAACAATTTATATGAACTTAAACTAAAAATTTCCGTCTTTTAAAATGGGTAGGCCTCCAAAACTGACGGAGAGTTTTTTCATTGGTCATTTTAACAATTTTAACAAACAATTTATATGAACTTAAACTAAAAAATTTTCGTCTTTTAAAATGGGAAGGCATCCAAAATCGACGGAGAGTTTTTTCATTGGCCATTTTAACAATTTTAACAAACAATTTATATGAACTTAAGCTAAAAAATGTCGTATTTTAAAATGAGAAGACCTCCAAAATCGAGGGAGAGTTTTTCATTGGCCACAACGATAAACAAAAAAATCAAAACAACATCATGTCATCACAAAACCCAATTAAAGTTGCCAGAAAACTTCAACATTTACAAGAAGTAACAATAGGACTAATAAAATTCAACATGAGTAATGAAAAATACCTCTAACACCAAATAACTAATGGCCAAAAAATAATTACGTATTATTCACTATTAATATAAAACAAACTAGAAATCAAACATTCAAATAAAAATCAAAGAAAATAAGAATAGACACAACATGACCATAAAATATGAATAAAATAATCTAAAACATCTTGCTAATATTTTTTTAAAAAAAAATTAACAGGTAAACATTAAAAGTAATAATATACAAATCAACTAAACAAACAACTAAAATGTATCAACACTAATATAAACATAAAATATACACTAACTATAGACACAGTTGACAGCCGAATAGCTCTCTCTTCTTGCTTTCAGAAACAATGGCCTCCAAAACGAAATCCCGCTAAGTAGACCAACTTTCTTCTGCATTGACCTTATTATCTGGAACAAAGATGAGCCAATGAAAACAAAGACGAAGAATCCAAGCAAGATAGGGCCAACTGGATGGTGGCTTCCCTTCTTTGCAGTAGTTTCACGAACAGCTCCTCGCATGGTAATATTTTTCTCAAACCTCTCCACCTTCCTATCAGCAAGACGCCTTGATGTAGTCATTTTTAAAGGAAAATGTGGTGGCCGCCGATATATGAAAAAAGAAAAATCGCAGAGAGAATTATATTTGAGCTAAAAGTTGTTCCTCGACGAAGCCTGTTGCATGGTGGTTTCACTGTGTCTCCAGAGCTATGGTTGTAGGTTGTTTTTGCTTGCTGCTGTCCATTGGAGTTTTTGTTTGTCTGGTGGGTGTTTGATGGTTGGAGAGAAAGGAAATGGGGTTTGGGGTTTTGTTGTGAAGTTGACCGGAAAAATGGGGTCGTTTGGTTCAGCTTAGAGCTTTGACGAAGCTGCTGGTCGGAAACGAAAAAGAAAGAAAGAAATGGGGTTGGCATTGAGCTGCTTCTTCGGCTGCTGTTACAGAGTTGTTGCTATCGGATAGAGTTGCTGCCAGAGATGGAGAAGAAAGGAAGAGAGGAAGAGACGGATGGAGAACAAAGAGTCGAGGAGAGGGGTGGCTGGGAGGAAGAGGAAGGGGGAGAAACGGGAAAAAGGGAGAGGGAAGGGGAAAGAGAAGAGGGCAGCGGACAGAGGGGTGGCTTCCATCGCTTGGAGGTGGCTATTCCTGTCATAAAGAATGGAGGGAGAGAAAGGGAGTGGTCTGGCTGTGGAGAGAGGGAGGGGAGGGCAGCGAGGAGAGGGAAGAAGGGGAGAGGAAGGGGCGGCGGTTAGGGGGTGTTTGGAGGAGAGGCTGATTTTTGAGAGGGAGAGGAAAAAAGGATAAAGTTTTTTTTAGAGTTCTCCCCTTTTTTTCCTTCTTTTGAGTCTTTATTATCCAGACCAAAAAATTATAGTCCTAAGTTATGGGCTTAGTATTGTGGCCCAAAATTATTGCAATAAAATTTCTAAATATGTTTTAATTATTATTTGACTAAATTTTAGACTGTGCTAAATTCACACAAATATTAACAAATGTAACAAATAAATAAATAAAACTTCAAAATCATGAATTTTTTAAAATGTTAGGCCAAAATTGGGTGTCAACAATAATCTTTATGGTATGATTTCTTTCACTCTTAGAACTTCTTTCCCCAAGAGGCCCTTCAAAGAGTATTTCATAAGTCCCAAAAAATTAAGATTTCTATCTAAACTTAAGTCCTCTTTTCAAAATAAAATTATGAATAAATTATGATGAATTATGATCCTCTATTTTTGTTTTAACTATTTAATGATTGATTATTATTGGTAATCGCTTGAGATTTTCCCTTGGACCTTTGTTCTTCCCTAAACTCATAAAACCTTGAAATTTTTCTATGGTGAATCGTATAAGATGATGAGTATAAGGATTTTGTATAATGATGTAGTTATGTATTGCTTCATAAATTACCTTGTTTATGTATTGATCATGTATTCTAGGGTAATTGAAGTATGAAGGCCCATGAAAGTGCAAGAAGGTATGAAGGTGGTTCTTTCTTGAGCTCAATTATGAAACATGAGTTACTTAGATAGAAATGATTCTATATCTAATGTGTTCTTATGGTGTTGATGACAAGTGTCCATCATCCTTAACCCTATACACTTGAATTAGATACGAAGTATGTATGCATGTCATGATATGATTGTTATATGATTGAAAAGTAGCTCTCATGATTATTAGAAAGTGTTTAAGTGAAAGGTTTACTCACTTGCTATGGTTTATAAAGTGAAAGGGATGTTCTCACTTATAATTACCTATGAGCTATTATGATGAGATGTGTACATGAAGATCTAGTAAAGGCTAGTGTAAACTTGTGTGTTGACTAAAGATGGTTATCAAAAGGGAATATATGTGTAGCACCGAAAGGGCATGTAAATGAGAAGAAAGTCTCACGTTTAGTAAGTCAGGATTTTCACATAGGTTTTCTCAAGTTTAGCAAGTCGGGATTCCCAAGATATGTGTTGTATCATGAGATGGAAACCCCCACGTTTAGAAAGTTAGGGCTTTCTGATAAAAATCTCCTTGATCCTTAACTATGTGCTCACATAGATCTCTAGCTTAGTGGATCCACCTAGATAGCTATGGACGAAAGGTTACACCTTAGGCAAGTATTAATCCTCTCTCTTCGGTGTGGACTAGAACTCCGAATTCCATGTAGCTCACGTGGTATAATGTCGGTTATTGCAACCTCTTTCCCTAATTGAAAAAAGTAAATGGATAAAAAAGTGTATGAACTCTCTCTAGAGTTTTTCTAAGGGTTTCTACATAGTATGAGGGAGGATATGAGACTTCTCTCAAAAATTGCACTTGTGGGATCCTAAGAGAGAGTTCTAGTAGTGTTCTTTTATGATTATGTTGATTATTATTCATATGTCAGGTTATCTATGATCGTTATGAATATATCAAGTTATGATGAAATATGAGATTATGAATGTATGTATAAAGTAGGTTGCTTAATGTGATACTTAGCTTTGAATAGGGTTATGGGGTTCTATTCTTTGCATTGCATAAGTATTACTTGGGTTGTCTACATGTTGGGTTGATATCATGTTGGGTTGGCTTATGATGCTCACTTTATGTGTATATTGAATTTACTTGGTCAAAAATATGTTTTGACTAAAATGTCCTTTTATACATGCATTGATGTTTTTTATGCATAGAAGTCATACTTAGTACGTGTGATGTACTAACCCATATTTTCTTCCTTTTTCCCAAACAATGTAGGTCCGGTCCGTTGAGGATTTCAAGGCCACTTCTCAAGACACTTGGACTTGATTCTCCAAGTCGGTGAGTCCTCAAGTCCGAGGATGAAGCCCCATATCTAGCTTTCTAGTTTTTGTTATATTTGAAAGAGAATATTGTAAATTCCAATTCGAGATGTTCTCATCGATGTATGGGCTAAGTCCCAAGTTTCTATTCCTTTATGTCTAGATGGTACATTGTGACAAAGTTAGAAGATATTTTCCTTATATGAAGTGAAGTGAACTTTCAAAAGTTAATGTTTTAAATTTTTCACACTTTTTATTCTATGATACATGCTATGACGTATGTTAAGGGCTTGTATAAGACATTTTCGAGGTTGAATATCAACTAGGGGGTACATTGACTCATTACAATAGTATCCATCACGGCACGCGACACGTCCCTCAAAATAGTACATCCTCTTATCACAATCATTTCTAAGAGTCGATGCAAATGACATGTTCACATAATTAATGAGGAGATGATCATTTTCATAACAATGCACAATTCACAATAACACCACCGTGATAAACATTAACAATGAATCCAATGACATAATACCTACTAATTCCTAAATTCTCTAAACATTAACAATGAATCCAATGACATAATACCTACTAATTCCTAAATTCTCTAATGATTAATTCTAGAAAGGAAAATCATTGTCAAATCATTATTCCACTAATAGTCATCAATTATAAAGAATTTAGGGTATACAAAAATGATATGTGCACCTATAAAATCTACAAATTTAAGAGACAATCCATTATTCTTCCTACCTAATATAATATTAATATATATATATATATATATATGCAACATCATTTTAAACATACAGAATTGATGTTTTACGTGAAGGTTACCTGAAGCGTATCATACTCTTGCCTTCGATGCTGCTTCTGTTATTCTTCTATTTCTTCTGTGTTTTTTTGACTTTTTTTTTAAAATTAATTTTTTATTAAAACTGACAAAATCAATAAACTTATTTTTAATACATCAACCTTATGGGTATAGGATCTTAACTTATCGCTTCAGCCCATTAAAATCAATCGACTGAATTGCTCAAATTTGAAGACTACATTTAGAATGTTCTTCTAATCTAATTATTGTATTCTTGATTAGTTTGTATTGAAATTAGGTATTAATTAATATTTAGTTATTTTAATTATAAATTTGATAATAGTTAATAAGGATAAAAACAAAAAGTTATGTCTCTTTATGTCTTAATTTTATTTTATTAAATGGTATGAAACACCTTAACAATTTAATTAATTTACAATAAAGAGAGTAATTTTTTTTAGCCAATAGGATCCAAAGAAAAATTTAATAGTTTTTATTCAAATAAATACGTCCGCTTAAAATAATTTAATAGTTTTTATTAAAAGACAAAATGAACATTTTGTCATATATATTAACAATCATTTCAATTAAGTCAAATATATTAAATGCCGAATGAAACACATTTGTTATATACCATATTAAATATTTTGCCAATTGTTTGTCAAAAGAAATCACCAAGAGTTAAAGCAGGATATTAGTCTTTTGAGCTTCTTTCCTTTGGCATTTTGATGGAAGACTACTTCCACCATTCTCCTCACATTCTTTTTTTCTTTAAGTAGATTATATTTTTGTATTATCCCATTATTTTGATATTTTAATTTTTATTTTGATATTTAATTTTAAAAATTGAATATGATATATTTTAATCTATGTCAACAAAAAAAAATTCCGATTAAACCAAAAAAAATTAACATGTAACTATTATCAAATTTAGCTAATAGTACACAAAAAAATGTGTAATAATATAAATTAAATATAATAGTTATCGTTTGATTTATTTGTGTTCCATAGCAAATTGTCTGTTAGTCCCTCCCTCCTTCATATTCTCACTTGTCACTCTCTCTCTCGCTCGCTTCCTTCGCTCGTCTCTCTCGCTTTATATAATAGAATTGTATAAATTGTGTTTCTAATTGTATAAAGTGAGAAAAATTTATATATACAGATGTAAATACATATATTCATCTTATACACTTATAAATATACAATAAAAGTACTTCCCTGTCCAAGTCTCTTTTGTCTTTTTCTCTTTCTCGTTTTATACAAATTCAAATTGTATATAATTTCTCTCTTTCTCGTTTTATACAATTCGATTCAATTGTATATTTCCTACCCAAGTCTCTTTTGCCTTTCTCCCTTTTTTATTTTATACAAATTCAAATTTTATATAATCGTCATATATACTCAAGGAGATCCCCTCCGGTGATAAGTGGTCCACTTTTATCTGCTAACATGATTGATATTGTGTGTCAGTATCCATTCATGTAATGATGTTTGATTGGAAATGATGTCTATAAATTTTATTAGTAAATTATCTTAATTGATTGTGTTATATTCTATTATCTATTAATTAAAAAAAGGTTTAACTATGTAATCAAATTTTGAGAAAAAAGTTTATTTATATTGTTCACTAAATATTTAATCTATCTATATTATTTTGATTTAAGAAAAAAAACTGTTGGGTTTTATTTGCCCTGATTTCTTACCATAAATAGGTTTTCCTTTTAGGAAAAGGTTTTGGATTGACTAATTTTTTTTTGGTAGAAAAAGGTTTAGGACTCTATAAATAGAGACATGTTCCTTCTAACTTAATTAGTATTCACAATGTAGTCTTAAGAGCTTTGAAAGTTTGGTTAGGGGGAGAATTTATGGGTCGCAAGTTGGATACATTATCACTTGTGTGAACCTCTCATGTCTTCCGAGTGAATTGGTTGAGGTTGTTTCTCTCTGTATTTTGTACTCTCATATTTATAGTGGATTGCTAATCTCCTTTGTGGACGTAGGTCGATTGACCGAACCACGTTAAATCTTTGTGTCTTTTGGTATATCTCTCGTTGTCTTCTTACTCGTTGTCTTTCGAGTTTTGCTTTGCTAGCTTCTGCATTTACACGTGCTCATTTTCGGTCCTAACAAGTAGTATCAGAGCCAGATTCAATGACGGAGTCAGGTTCAGTGGTTCGATAATCGATTATTGAACCAAGTTAGAAAGAGGTGTTCATCTTGGCGGGTGTAGTTCTAGCCACAACCTTTTTGACAGTAATGAAAATTTTGTCGGAGAAATTGTTTCAGAGAGGTTCTCTGTATTGAGACACAAATTTTGCAAAGGAGATTATGGAGAGGAGAAGCAAGTTGTTAAAGATTGAGTAAAGAAGGTGGACAAATTTATTTTGTCAGAAATTTAGGCCAAGGGGGAGATTTGTTGGGTTTTATTTGCCCTGATTTCTTACCATAAATAGGTTTTTCCTTTTAGAAAAGGTTTTACATTGATTAATCCTTTTTTTGGTAGAAAAAGGTTTAGGACTCTATAAATAAAGACATGTTCCTTCTAACTTAATCAACATTCATAATGTAGTCTTAAGAGCTTTGAGAGTTTGGTTAGGGGGAGAATTTATGGGTCACAAGTTGGATACGTTATCACTTGTGTGAACCTCCTATGTATTCCAAGTGAATTGGTTGAGGTTGTTGCTCTCTGTATTTTGTACTCTCATATTTATAGTGGATTGCTCATCTCCTTTGTGGACGTAGGTCGATTGACCGAACCACGTTAAATCTTTGTGTTTTTTGGTATATTTCTCGTTGTCTTCTTACTCGTTATCTTTCGAGGTTTGCTTTACTAGCTTCCGCATTTACACCAACTTATATACGTTTCTAACAAAAAGTTAATTCAAACAGAGTAATGACTAGTAAAACAGTGTGTTGACTTTGTCTCATTAATGTATTTTTACTGTTTAGTTCTTCCATCTTTATCGTTAATAGACCTAGACTAGAGCTGTCATAAAAATTGATATATCTAATGAATCTGTCTTTATTTGTTTGTTAGTTTGAATTATTGATTTAACTATTTTTAAACAATTATCCAATAAATATATTTTTAAATTTTAGTTAATGTTCAACACAATAATTCAATAAGATAATATTAAAAAAAGTTATTTATTTGAGACTATATAATAATTTGTCTCTATCTCATTTTTAATTTGTCTTTTTCTCCTTTTTAGCAACTTACTTGTGCCTCCGATAAACATGGTAACCACCAAATTTGCTCATCAATAACCATATTGAAATTACCGCATCACTAGGTTAATCAATACACCAAAATTTAGAGAGCAGTTCTATGAATCCAAAATCTCAATGCAAATATAAGCTTCCATATATATATATATATATGTATACGTATATGTATATGTGTGTGTATATATATATGTATATGTGTGTGTGTATATATATATATGTGTGTGTGTATATATATATATATATATATATACATATAATTTGAATTTCATACGAAACAATTTGATGGAAATGCAGATAACGAAGTCACAAAGTTCTTTGAAATTAGAGTTGATTAATTGAAGCATATGAAATTATTAATTACTTATTTAGAGGTAAATTGAGATCATTAGATGATGACAATTTTTTTGAAAAAAATGTTAGTTATTATGATATTGATGATTTAGATGGCTATGCCCGAATAGTTCTATTCCAACGAAGATGGTTTTATATGAGACATTTTATTAGACTTTATGTTGTATATTGTATGTGTGAAATAAAAGTAGAAGGCTATGTAAGCTTCCTATGCGATAAGTCTAAGTAAACTCCCTTTGTATGTATTATGTGTAAGGGAAAGGTCTATGTAAACCTCATGACGTACATGTATATGAAAAGTTTTAATTTGCCACACTTTTAAACCAATAATATGTAATGAATAATGCTATGGTTCTAGTCTTAGTCCTCTCCGGGAACGACGATGCCGGTTACGTCAAGGGGGTGCTCACCGGATGTGATAGTGGGAGTAGTATTGAGCACCGATCTGGAGGGGCTGGTTCGTATTAACTCAAGCCCCCATAAACCATGTAGCGAACATATAAAGAAGAAGGGTCATACATTTTAGATGATTCCTTAGTACTTTTTAGCAAAGATTAGTGGATCCTCTTAGTATTTCAGGTTCTATATTGACGACGAGGTATAGGATGGTCCTCTTGCAAAATCAAGAAAGAGGTTGTACCATCACTTACAATCATAGTGATGGTTGTTTGTTAAAGAATCTCCCACGGAAACTATATTAATTTATATATAAGTAAAGTTAAGTTTTTTATTGCATTTTCTTTAACGAACACTGTAGTTTCATTGATTAGCAAGCTTTAATATATTGCATGTGTCTTATTGCTTTATAATAGGAACGTGGCGCCCGATCCATATTCTATCCTGGTGTCGGAACGTGACACCCTATCCATATTCTATCCTGGTACCGGAACGTGGCACCCGATCCCCTAATCTCACTACTTTCATTCATCAAGCCTTTTTTTATACCAAGGCATCATCATTAACAAAGTAGATTAGGGTTTCTTTTCAAGATTTGGGATTCAATAGCTTCATTATGCTTATTTATTCATAATTACATAATCACATCATTCATGCAAGCATACAATTAAGCATATAGAAGGTTCATAATACTACTAACACATATCATTTGCTATTAAGAGTTTACTACGAATAGCATGAAAACCATAACCTACCTCCACCGAAGATTAGTGATCAAGCAAGCAAATTTTCTCCAAAGCTCTGTGTTTCCCCTTCTCGATCGTCTCTCTCTCTTTCTGTTCTTTTCTTTTTCTTATTCCAACCCTCTTTCTTTTACCCTAATTAGTATATAATTAAGAATAAAAGATGGCAATAATGCCCCACTAATTAACTTAAGGTTACCTCTTTTAACCCCCAAGTAATTAGACTTATTAACATTAACCCACTAACTTTATAATTAAGGCAAGAATAGTCAAAAACGTCCCTTAAAACGTATCAAGAAATCCGACCCAGACTGGGATTGCGTAGTCTGTGACGGCCCGTCGAGCCTGCGACGGTCCGTCCTACTGCCCGTCACAGAGTTCAGAGACTCAATTTCTCTGAAGGGTCTGTGACGGTCCGTTACACCTGTGACGGTCCGTCCTGCCATTCCGTCACGAAGTTCAGAGAGTCGATTTTAAGTACCCAATTTCAGATTTTCTAAGTGTTTTGAAACGAGACCCTGCGATGGTCCGTCGTGCCCATGACGGTCCGTCGTGGGGTCCGTCGTTTCTGCCAGTTTCTCCAAAATTGCAGTCTGCTGCTCAAAACGACTAAACAGGTCGTTACAATAGATACCAATTTATCCATCGTTCGTCCCCGAACGATCACAAGAAGGAAAATAAGGGCGAAGAAGAGTACCTGAATCTGTAAATAGGTGTGGGTATCTTTCTCGCATATCGACCTCCTTCTCCCAAGTTGCTTCTTCAACCGGCCGATTCTTCCATTGCACCTTGATAGATGCAATCTCCCTTGATCTCAACTTGCGAATCTCTCTATCTAGAATTGCAACAGGCTCCTCCTCATAAGACAAGTTCTCATCAAGCAAAACTGAATTCCAACGGATAATGTAGTTTCCATCCCCATGGTATCTTTTCAACATCGACACATGGAATACCGGATGTACTCCGGATAGCCCTGGAGGCAAGGATAACTCATAAGCCACCTCCCCTACTCGCTTAAGTACTTCAAATGGTCCAATGTACCTTGGACTTAGCTTACCCCTTTTACCAAACCGCATCACCCCTTTCATGGGCGAAACCTTCAGCAAGACTCGTTCTCCCTCCATGAACTCTAAGTCTCTAACCCTTCAATCTGCATATTCTTTTTGTCTACTTTGCACCGCTAGAAGCTTTTCTTGAATAGATTTCACCTTCTCCATCGAATCCCTCAAAAGATCAGTACCCCAAGGTCTAACCTCGAACGCATCAAACCAACCAATGGGGGACCTACATCTCCTACCATACAATGCTTCAAATGGAGCCATATCGATGCTTGAGTGATAGCTATTATTGTATGAAAATTCTGCTAAGGGTAAGAAGCTATCCCAATGGCCACCAAACTCTATCACACATGCGCGAAGCATATCCTCCAACACTTGAATCGTTCGCTCAGACTGACCATCGGTCTGAGGATGGAACGCGGTACTAAGGTCCAACCTAGTACCCAATTCCGCATGCAGTGTTTTCCAAAACTTAGAAGAAAACTGCGTAACTCTATCTAATATAATAGAGAGTGGAACCCCATGCAATCGCACCACTTCTGAGATGTAAAGTTTGGCTAACTTCTCTGCATTGTAAGTCACCTTGACCGGAATGAAATGAGAAGACTTAGTTAACCTATCAACAATCACCCAGATGGAATCATACTTACCCATCGTCTTTGGAAGACCAACCACGAAGTCCATTGCGATTCTCTCCCATTTCCATTCCGGAATAGGCATTCTCTGAAGTGTTCCTCCGGGCTTTTGGTGTTCATACTTTACTTGTTGACAGTTTGGACATTTGGCAATAAAGTCCACAATGTCACGCTTCATTCTACTCCACCAAAAGTGTTGCTTTAGGTCACGGTACATCTTGGTTGCACCCGGATGTATCGAATACCTTGAACTATGAGTCTCTGTCAGAATAGTGTTGATCAAATCATCGACGCGGGGTACGCATACCCTTCCCTTGATCCTCAAAACACCTTCCTTATCGATTTGTGCTTCCTTAGCCTCTCCTCGCAATACCTTATCTTGAATTCTGCGCAGTTTCTCATCATCAGACTGTTTTCCCTTAATGTTGTCAAGAAAGGAAGATCTTGCCTCCAAACAAGCCAACAATCCTCCCTTCTCATTTACTTCTAATCTCATCAAGTCGTTAGCTAGAGTCTGAACCTCTCTAGCTAATGGGCGTCTAGAGGCTTGCAAGTGAGCTAGACTTCCCATGCTTCCCGCCTTTCTACTTAAAGCATCCGCTACAACATTCGCCTTTCCCGGATGATATAAGATAGTGATATCGTAGTCCTTTAGTAGCTCCATCCATCTCCTTTGTCTCAAGTTCAAATCCTTCTGAGTAAAGACATACTGAAGGCTACGATGATCCGTGTAGACCTCACACTTAACCCAATATAAATAGTGTCTCCATTGCTTTAATGCAAACACTACCGCAGCCAATTCCAAATCATGAGTTGGATAATTACGTTCATGCACTTTTAATTGTCTTGAAGCATAAGCAATCACATTCTTCTCTTGCATTAGCACTGCACCCAAACCTGAATAGGATGCATCACAATAGACAATGAAATTCTTATCTTCCACTGGCAAGGTGAGAATTGGTGCAGTAGTCAACAGAGTCTTGAGCTTCTGGAAGCTTTCCTCACACTCATCCGACCATACAAATGGGACATTTTGCTTAGTCAAGTTCGTCAGTTAGGAAGCAATAGAAGAGAATCCCTTGACAAATCGGCGGTAGTAGCTAGCTAACCCAACAAAGCTCCTTATTTCTGACACATTAGTATGTCTTACCCAATTCTTCACTGTCTCAATCTTAGATGGATCCACCATCACTCCTTCCTTAGAGACCACGTGTCCCAAGAAGGACACTGAATCTAGCCAAAACTCACACTTGGAGAATTTGGCATAAAGCTTCTTCTTCCTCAATAACTCTAACACCATTCTCAAATGCTCCTCATGTTCCTTCTTACTCTTGGAGTATATCAATATATCATCAATAAATACGATCACAAAGAGATCCAGATATGGCTTGAAAATCCCATTCATCAAACTCATGAACGCAGCAGGGGCATTCGTAAGACCAAAAGACATTACCACAAATTCATAATGCCCATACCTAGTTCGAAAAGCAGTCTTTGGCACATCCGTTGCCCGTATTTTCAATTGATGATAACTGGATCTCAAGTCAATCTTAGAGAAGACACAAGCACCTTGTAACTGATCGAACAAGTCATCAATGCGAGGAAGAGGATACTTGTTCTTAATAGTTACCTTGTTCAATTGCCGGTAGTCTATGCACATCCGAAAACTCCCATCCTTCTTCTTCACAAACAAAACCGGAGCACCCCAAGGGGATGCACTTGGTCTAATGAGGCCTTTGTTCAACAACTGTTGAAGTTGTGCCTTTAACTCTCTTAACTCCGCGGGAGCCATTCTATAAGGGGGTATAGAAATGGGGCGAGTACCCGGTTCAAGGTCAATACAGAAATCAATATCCCTATCTGGTGGCATACCAGGAAGATCTGCAGGGAACACATCCCGAAACTTACGGACCACCGAAACCGACTCAATCGAAGGTACTTGGGTAGTGTCATCCTAGAGATGTGACAAGAAAGCTAAACACCCTTTACTAACCATTTTCTTAGCACGAAGAAGGGAGATGAGATGCACAGGATTGGAAGTGTAGTCACCCTCCCACACTAACGGATCTGTCCCAGGCTTGGCTAACGTCACCGTTTTAGCATTACAATCCAAGATCGCAAATTGCGGAGAAAGCCAAGTCATACCCAGAATTACATCAAAATCATCCATTTCTAAGATAACCAAATCTACATAAGTGTTGCTCCCCACAAAGTTTACCAAACAGGACCTATATACCTTTTCAACTACCACAGACTCACCCACCGGAGTAGAAACACGAATAGGCATATCGAGTAATTCACAATGTAAATTTAGACCATTAGCAAATGAGGAAGATACATAAGAAAATGTGGATCCAGGATCAAACAATACAGAAGCCATACAATCACAAACCAGAAGATTACCTGTGATGACAGCATCAGATGCCTCCGCTTCAGATCTCCCAGGAAAAGCGTAGCAATGGGCCCTCTCACCCGTCTGTCCGTTTCCCCTACCATGTTGTGATGTAGTGGCTACAGGTTGCCTATCACCTCGGCCGTTCTGGTGACCACCATTACCTCGGCCACCACGTCCTCCAGAATAACGGGCTCTACCATGACCACCTCTACCTCTAACATTTGGAGGTCTGTAACTCTGTTTTGGACAATATCTCTTAATATGTACAATATCCCCACATCCATAGCACTCTATGGGTTCATGCATAGGTCTCTCAGAGAAGTGTTGACCGGTCGGAGGTGGACCCCCCAACTACAGTCTGTAGTGAAGACTGAATGGGTCAAACTGCGTAACCTCCGGAACCCTGTCCTCTAGAGTAAGAACCATTAAACTCACCTCCCTTTCGAAACCTCTTTGATGTCGATGCCATGGTGAATTCATCTGGCTTCACTCCTTCCACCTCTACCACGAAATCTACCACTTCTTGGAAGGATTTTGCCATAGCCACTACCTGTAAGGCTGAAATCCACAACTCTGACCTCAACCCCTTCACAAAACGACGAATCCGCTCTTGTGGACTGAAACAAAGTTGGGTGGCATATCTGGATAGTGCACGACACTTAGCCTTATATGCATTGACCGACATCCTACCTTGCTCTAGGCTCAAGAAATAATCCCTTTTCCTATCCCTCAACGTTCGGGGGATATACTTCTCCATAAACAAGTTAGAGAATGAGGCCCAAGTCATAGGTGGTGCCTCCGTTGGTTGACACTCAATATGCGACCGCCACCACATTTTGGCGTTCCCTTGAAATTGATAAGTCACAAACTCCACACCAAACCGTTCTACTATACCCATCTTGTGTAGTAGCTCGTGACAGTCAACCAGAAAATCATAAGCATCCTCCGATTCAGCACCCTTGAAGACCGGAGGTTTCAGTTTCAAGAACTGACTGAAAAGTTCATGCTGATCATTTGTCATTATAGGCCCAGTAGTCAGACGTGGAAATGTGCCTATGTCCAATAAGGAATCCATACGAGGAGCCATAGTGGCTTCATGTTGTACTTCTGAAACCGGAGGTGTTGGCACAGAAAACACTAGAGGTGCCTGACCTTGATCAGACAACCCACTGAGATAGGCGAGAACCTGATTGATCATCTCTGGGGTAGGTTGGGGTGGCAATCCCTCATTCTGCACTTGTTCATTTTCCCCATCCTCCCTTTCTCTTATTACTTCCTCAGTCGGTGGAGGAGTCACTGCCCTAGTATCAGATGGGCTAGGTGCTCGTCCTCTTCCCCTAGAGGACGTCCTCCCACGACCTCTACCACGGCCTCTTGCCGCTGCTCTTCCTCGAGCTACAGCCCCAGTGGCTGGCTCAGACGCACCCTGTCCCGCCGGTGTTGGTGTTGGTGTTGGCGTAGTCGTTGCTCTAGTTCTAACCATCTGCGAAAGAGAGTGAAGATGGTCAGATACCAATTTGTATCACCTAGATACCAATTGGATTCAAGTAGTAGCACGAAAGAAAGAAAGAATGGAATTTTCCTAAAGTCTTATAGCCTCTCAAAGAAGAGTAAAGGCGTCCCCCTACCGTTCCTTAAGACTCTACTAGACTCGTTCTTGTGTGATGAGACCAACGAACCTAATGCTCTGATACCAAGTTTGTCACGACCCAAACCGGGTTGCGACTGACACCCACACTTTCCCTTCTATGTGAGCGAACCAACCAATCTAACCTTAACATTTCAATATAATATCAACAGAAAGTAATGCGGAAGACTTAAACTCATTAAATAAAGACCAATTCATTAACTTCTAAAATTCAACATCTATTATTCCCCAAAATCTGGAAGTCATCATCACAAGAACATCTACGATCAAATGACTAAATTAAGAGTATTCTAAAAGCTAAAAATACATAAGAAGCTAGTCCATGCCGGAAGCTCAAGGCATCAAGACTTGAAGAAGAAGATCCGGTCCAAGCTAGAAGCGTTAGCTCACCCTGAATTTCTGGTGTAGTAAGACTGGCTTGAATTACTGTTGAGTCGAAGGCGACGACACGTTTGCTGCACTCCACAAATAAACAAGAAGAAAACATAAAAGTAGGGGTCAGTACAAAACACGGGTACTGAGTAGATATCATCGGCCAACTCAAAATAGAAAACAGTATATATCAGATAATATCATAAAATCAACTAATATCCTTAGCATGCAGCATTTACAATTACCATAGCCCTTGGTTACAACACCAAGCTCATCGATGAGGACTCACGCCTCCTCATCATACTCATTTGGGAATAAGGTTCATTAGATTGAATATATTAACATCTTTCAAGATTCTTTATCTTTATTTTCCTCGTGTCGGTACGTGACACTCTGATCCTCATATACTATCCTGGTACCGGAACGTGGCACCCGATCCATATTCTATCCTGGTGTCAGAACGTGACACCCGGTCCATATTCTATCCTGGTACCGGAACGTGGCACCCGATCCATATTCTATCCTGGTGTCGAAATGTGACACCCGATCCATATTCTATCCTGGCACCGGAACGTGGCACCCGATCCCCTAATCTCACTACTTTCATTTATCAAGCCTTCTTTTATACCAAGGCATCATCATTAACAAAGTAGATTAGGGTTTCTTTTCAAGATTTGGGATTCAATAGCTTCATCATTCTTATTTATTCATAATTACATAATCACATCATTCATGCAAGCATACAATTAAGCATATAGAAGGTTCACAATACTACTAACACATATCATTCGCTATTAAGAGTTTACTACGAATAGCATGAAAACCATAACCTACCTCCACCGAAGATTAGTGATCATGCAAGCAAATTTTCTCCAAAGCTCTGTGTTTCCCCTTCTCGATCGTCTCTCTCTCTTTCTGTTCTTTTCTTTTTCTTATTCCAACCCTCTTTCTTTTACCCTAATTAGTATATAATTAAGAATAAAAGATGGAAATAATGCCCCACTAATTAACTTAAGGTTACCTCTTTTAACCCCCAAGTAATTAGACTTATTAACATTAACCCACTAACTTTATAATTAAGGCAAGAATAGTCAAAAACGTCCCTTAAAACGTATCAAGAAATCTGACCCAGACTGGGATTGTGCAGTCTGTGACGGCCCGTCGCGCCTGCGACGGTCCGTATTGCTGCCCGTCACAGAGTTTAGAGACTCAATTTCTCTGAAGGGTCTGTGACGGTCCGTTACATCCGTGACGGTCCGTCCTGCCATTCCGTCACGAAGTTCAGAGAGTCAATTTTCAGTACCCAATTTCAGATTTTCTAAGTGTTTTGAAACGAGACCCTGCGATGGTCCGTCGTGCCCATGACGGTCCGTCGTGGGGTCCGTCGTTTCTGCCAGTTTCTCCAAAATTGAAGTCTGCTGCTCAAAACAACTAAACAGGTCGTTACAATTTATATTAATATATTACAAAAGTAAATCACTTTCACAAAGACCCACTTTAAATCAAAAAGTTCATCTTCCTTGAATATTTCTCTCTATGAACTGTAAAAAGAAGAAGAAGTCATGAAAGCTTGGGTTTGAGGATTGCAAAAGGATTTCTTTATCAATTTTCTTCAAGGTTTCTTGATATAGTAATGGTGATCCTTCTTCCATGATAAATTTTATTTCAAGGAGTCTAATCAAAAAGAATTTCAAAGTCTTTTAACTATCAAGCTCTATTTTCTAATCTAAGGATGGGTTCAATGCTAAAACATTTTTAAAGCATTAATATTTATGAATTAAGGTTTAATTGATGATTATAAGTTTATTTTATATTTAATTCCTTCAATAACCCGTGATTCTCCGTAAATACTTTTATTTTTTAAATTGATTTGAAATAGGTTAATTATTAAAGTATAATCAATACTTATTATTTATATGACGTTAGTTTATGAAGTCATGGAATTAGTTGTGGTGAACTATTTTATGTATTGGTGACATCAGGATCATGACCTAAACAGGGAAGGTATGAATGAGTAGATGTTGAATTGCTTATGTGGATGATGGAAGATGTCAATTGTCTTACCTTTTGTAGTATCTTTAATCTATGGGTTGACATTTATCCTTAAGGATATAGAATTGTGATAGATTGATGTGTGATCCACTTATGGTGGAGGTTTTTAGTTATTGAGTATGAATGTATTAAACCACTTATGGTGGATATACTTACATTACCGTATATGTTGAATTGTATGTAGTGCTATTGTGGAAGGGTTATACATACATGACTTGGCATATTATTATATGAGTATACTCATGCAATGAATGAAAGAACCAATTGAATTACGATTATGTACATGTCTTGTATAATGAATGTGGATGTGTTGAGTTGAATGGTGTATATATCCTTGAATGCAATATATTAAGATTATACAAGATTATGATGGTATGTACATGCTTATGAATACTTTGACAGGTAAATGTCTATGATGATAATATTGTTGTTTTTTTTAATAGTAGGAACAATTAAACACACATTCCATGCATACATATGATAATGGTGTATATAGGTGTCGATTGAAAGTATAGTTCTCATATGTACCTTTACATATTATGAAATATGAAATTTACATGTCTAGGATGATCCTATTGTGTTGATTGAAAAATAGTTCTTATGAAAACACTTTGAATGTATATAAAAGGATTTCTCACATCTACATTAGGATTCTAAAGGTGAAAAGTAGTTCTCACCTTATTGAATCAATGATCTATGTTATGAATTGTATTGAACGAAGGTTAAACTTTTCCTTCACACATGTAGTTTCAATCTATCTGAATAATTCTTAGCACTGAGTGGATAGGCTAATTAAGTAGAGACACTCCCACTATTTTAGGGCGGGTCTTATACATATGCTCACATGAGATTCAAACTCTCCCGCTAGTTAGGCCGGGTTTTTAGAATCAATCTTTTTATCTTATAAATAAATGCCCGTATAGGTTAAAGCTAGTGGATCCATAGTAAATCTAAATATGATAGTTCTACCTTAGGCAAGTAGGACGCCTTTATTTTGTGTGGGGTCACATGACACCGAATTCCATGTAGCTCACATGGTCTATGTCGGTTAAGTCTATATTCTCTCTAATGAATTAGACTACTAATTATGAAAAGCGAAATGCGTTATATTCTATGGTTCCTCACAGGGTTTACTTAGTATGAGTGGTAGTATGGGATTTCATTCATACATGTCACAAATGGACTTTGAGAGTACTCATGGTGTGTTCCTCTATGTTTATGTACTATATATATGCATTATGTTTATGTACTATTAATATGCATTATGTTATGTGCTACAAATATATATTGTATTTATGCACTATGAACATCCATTATGTTATGTTCTATGAATATCAAGTATGTCTATGTACTATGAATATGAAATATGTTTATGAATTATGAATATCAACAAGATTATGAATGTTTCTTTACTATGTGTATGAACTATGGGTGAGACTAATGTATGATTGGTATTATCATGGTATTCCAAAGATGGTACCTTGTGTAGGTAGGGTTATGGGACCCCATCTACAGATGGGACAAGTGCAATCTAGGATACATCTGTGGTTAAGCTATTACGCCTTATGAGTATGTTATATAGGATGTTGACATAATGTCTAATGAATGATGGTAATTTTAATTAACTTAATAAAGAATGGTGACTTATGTAATTTATTAATAATGTATATCTTGCTTCGGTTGTATTACGAGTTACTTCCTTTTCTAGACCTAATGATTATGAATGTGCCTAGTCCAGGGTGACTTTATGGAATTCTTAGAGTTATGTGTATTATGGGATACTGCTCATACATTGCACAAGAATAATTTAGAGTTGGCCTCAGGGGATGATCTTAATGTTTTTTTGTGTAGAATGTAATGTTTATTATTGAAATGAAAATATATTCTCCAGAGCTTACTAATATGTCCTAATGTGAAGATATGATTACTATGTTGATTTTCTTGGGAGATTATGCTTGCTCTTAATTATGAAGTCTTACCAATATGACATATAGATGACTTTCAAACAAAATGTCCATTTTTGATAAAGTTTTTGCTTGGTTCTCATAGTTAGTATATTATTGTGCTAACTCATATTTCTTCATACTTTTTACTACAAAGTGTAGGTTTTGAAAAGCGATAGAGTTTTCTAGATTCAAGGCCTTGGAAAGAGTTCTCCAAGACAAAGAATATGTCCTCATGATTAGGGGACAAGTATTTAGAAGTTTCTTGCATTTAATTTGTAATAGTTTATGTTTAGTTTTATTTAGGTCTTTTGATTGTGAAGGGTCATAACCCTATCTTTAGGTTCAATGTCTTGGTTAGATTGGTCATGTTAAATGTAGGATTCCGCTATTATTTTAAATGTCATGTTCTTGAAGTGAAGGGTTTTTACACAAAAGTTTGTAATTCCTTGTAAGTTTTCGTAGTGATTGAACGTTATGAATGCTTTGAGGCTTGAATAAGACTTCTTGGAGGTCGAGTACGCCATGTTACGACTAGGGAGTGAAATCAGTTTGCGATAATTACTAAAGATATGAATTTACACTTGTGCTTTACATAGAGAGGAGTTGTGGCTGCGAGCTAATTTGATTGGCAATGCTGTGACAGAATTGAATTGCAAAACTGTTGTGATGTTAGCCTCATAACTTACACGAAAGATTTTGGTGGCCATTGTTGTTGGTAAATTGATGCGTGAGAATTAGAGATAGAATGGGTTCGTGAGAATTATTGTAGCTCGGATACCATAAAAAGTGCAGAGGTTATTATTATTATTATAGTAATCTACATACTACATTATATAATGGGCTGTAACCTTTTCAGTTCATACATATACAAAATCTATTCTTGATATAGAAGATAAAATAGGATAATAAGAAAATAGTCTTAAAAAATCTACGCTAAAGGAGGTAAACAGAAAAAGAGCTGAACGTAAAAATTTCTTAACGTGTATTAGTCTAATCCCCTTGATTTGGAGCTCATGGTGAGGTATGTTCATGGAAGTGGGTTTTAGTTAGTCAAAATTTTGGGAATTGAGTAGAATAGATATCAGACCATATTGGTCCATAGAGGTATGGGCTCAGTAGCACTTACTTCACCATTGAGGCCAAGAGGTGGTTGAACTGGGTTTCTAGGAGGGTTAGCCCTTCAACCAATGTTAGTGATGTCACCTACCATCCGGCCTTAGTGGAACCTATAATATACGATGTGGTGTTGGTAAACATGAGATTTTAAGATTAGAATAGTTTATGTATCCTTCTCCTCCTTGAAAACTATGTTGTGTGAGGAATCAAGAGGAGTGACCATTGCGGAAAAGATTACATAATCAAGTGTAATGCACCCTTTGAACTTTTAAGTGTGTAGGGGGAACTTGCGCGACGAAAAATTTGGAAGGTCACAACACATGGAGAGGATATCATGGGTATTGGTTGTTAAGGAGATGAGTCTATCATTATACGACATGCATGCTTATTTGAGTGGATTGAACTTGTTCAGTTCAGGCCTACTTTTTCATTCCTCTCTTTGAAAAATAGAATATTGCTCAAAGAAGACAAACATATCCACAATAGGGGAGCTCATTAAAGGTTAGGTAGTGACATCTCACCAGTGTGCGCCATCTAGTGTATCTCCATGAACCTTTTTAGTCTTTACATGGTGCCTTTGAGTCCCTGATGTAAGCCCATATAGAGATCGACGACAACTTGGAAGTTGAGAGGATAAAAAGGATCTGCAGAAATAAGATGATAGCGTGGATATGGAAGTTGGTGAAGACCCCTTTAAAGATCATTGTAACATATTTGTGACTTCTTATGGTCATCAAAGAGGATGTTCAATATTTCTTTTTCTTGAATGAGTCAAGCAATAAGAATACCAGTGAATCATGCATTGGTAGTTATAAGGTGACCACGTAGGCAGAAACATAATTTTTATTTCCCCCACTATTTTAATCGGCTTCCCAAATAGGACTTATATTGAATATTTTCTATATTCTTGCATTTTTTGGATGAGTTGAATGATTTTATATACGATGCAATTGGTGTCATTTATAAATAATTTCTATGTGTTAGGACCGATTTATTTTATGAAGTATCACTTTTATCACACAATTTGTTGTCTTTTATTGTATTGAAAAGATGTAGTCCTTAAATTGGGAACTGAACATATTGTTTTGGGGGCATTTCCTCTATAGATTAAGTAATAATATATTTAAAAATATTATATCTTATTATATCATATAGTATACTTATATAAAAGAGAACCTTGGCTTTCCTATGTGGTGCCACCACAAATAAGAATTCTATTTTAACTTATTTATTTAAATAATTATCCTCCTATTTTATGGAAAGTTGTGACTTTTATGAAAAGATTCAATTTTTTCTAAAAGTTGTGGATTTTTATTAAATGTTGTAACTTTTATGAAGATTCACGAGTTTTACGAATAGTTGCAAATTTTATGAAAAATTGTAACTTTTATGAAAGATTGTAACTTGTCAAAAGAGTTGCGACCTTTCTGATAAGACACAATAAGTATCCATTCACTCTATCCTTTGTTGTCTATAAATAGAGAGATTTTCTCTCGTTTTAAAACAACGAAAATTCTGAACTTCCTTTTCTTCTTCTGCATAATTAAATATTTGTGTACTTTGCTCCTGTTAAATGACTCAATGACACCATTGTTTTTGTTTGAACACACTGCTGATTAGAATTGTTCTCTCCTGAGAGGATCTATTCTCTCTAAATCTCGGGTACTAGAATGAAATAATTTCTTTAAAGGAATCATGTGCATTTAGCACTGCAAAAGGAACCTCAATTATCAACAAAAAAATTCGTTGGAAAATTGAGTTGCCAACAAAATTCCAACTTATATTAATCCGTTTCTAAAAATATCGTTGGTAAATATTACCAACTTACCAACAAAAAATAAGTTGGTAAACACCGAAAGATGTTGTTACAAAATATTGATGAAATTTCCATTGGTAAATTTATCAACTAACTTTTGATTAGTATATCGTTAGTATCCTTAATAACGATTTGAAAAGGAGTTAGTAAATATTTTTCTTCATTTTCGATTCATACATTGGTAATTGGTTGGTAATTTTAGTAACAAAAAAATTGTGTTGGTAATTTGTCAATAAATTGTAAGTAATTTTTTTTTTGAGTTTTTCATCAAGTGTTCGCTACCCACATTGGAGCCGAACTAAATTTGGATTCAAGTCCGATATTCCACATTGGAGTGCTAAGAAAGATGATTGTGTAACCAACGAGAATTGACCTTGAGACCTTTTGGTAAAATATGAAGGAGTAATTACAACTACACCACAACTCTTGTTTGTAATAAAGTTAAATACTTTAGTATGATTATTTATTATTCTAATAAATTTACTAATTGATTGTTAATTTATTGGTAATATATCATTTAAGTGCAATGTTAGCTTAGTAAATGATTGACTATATGTTCAAAATATTATTAAATGAATGATTATTCAATAGTAAAATATTTATTAATTTATTGCATTTAAAAATCTAAGAACACGAATATAAATACAAATATATTAATCAATTTTACAAATTATATTTGAAAGAAACAGTGCAAAATATATGATAACAAGTTAAATTATTCAAAATATAACACTTATCGTTGTGTCAAAAAAATTAATTTGAGAACATTTATCAAAAATATTTACCAAGTCTAAATTTTGGCCAAAAAAAGTTTAAAAGCCTAATAAGATAAACTGAAAATGGAAGTCTCAAAACATGAAACAACCATCTTGTTAGATATAAAAATCACTTTTAGACGCTAATAAAACTGACAAAATTTTTATCAGAGCACGTTTATAAAAAATACTAAGAAAAATAATTTTTTTTTCAAAAAGTTAAAAGTTTAATCGCCTAACGGTACAAACTAAATATGAAAACCTCGAAATCCAAACCAGCCATCCTATAATTTAACAAATGACCTTCCTGATCTAACCGCGCTTACAAAATTCAAATTTGAGCATATTTCCCAAAAAAATTGAGTTAATTCAAATTTTAGCCAAAAGTTGAAAGTCAAAACGCTTAACGACACAAATTAGAATCAAGCCTCACATTCGAACCAATCATTCTATGAGATCAAAACTGAACTTATATGGCTAACTGCGTTCACAAAATTTCAATTTAAGCACAATTACCAAAAACATTGACTATAGTGATATTAAGACCATAACTAGCTAAAATGTCTAACGACATAAACTAAAAACGGAAGCCTCAAAATTTGAACCCCATATCTTATTACATAAAAAATGACTTTTCGCATTTAACTGTTTTTATCTGGGTAAGTTATCAAATATATTGACCAAAGTTAAATTTTTGCAAAAATTTATATGATAAAAAACCTAAGGGCACACAGTAAAAATGAAAGCCTCAAAACTCAAACCAATAATCCTACTAGAGAAAAAATGACCTGTGGAGATAATGAAACTAACAAAATTCTCATCTGAGAACGTTCACAAAAATATTTACCAGATTCAAATTTTGCCCTAAACATAAAATTTAAAACACATAATGGCACAAAAGGAAATAAAAACCTCAAAACATGAACCAACCTTCCCGTTAGATAAAAAATGACCTTTTGAAACTAATGACGCTGATGAAGTTCTAATATGAGCACATTTACCAAAAATATTGAACAACGTCAAGTTTTGGTTAAGATTTAAAAGTTAAAACGCCAAATGACACAAAATAAATATGAATGCCTCAACACTAGATGTTGAATTATCAAAAAATTTATCTTCAATTGGTAATTTACAAATTATTAAATATAATAGTAATTAATAATTAACCAATAAATTTTAGTAGATTTGGTAAGAGTAACTATTTAACTAAATTTTCATACGTAGTATTACCAACTATAATTAATATGATGGTAAATTTTATCAATGGATTAGTGATTGGTTGGTATATTACCAATTATTTTAATGATGTTAGTAATTTACTAACAACACTCTTTATTGATCGGTAAAATTTCCAACTAATTTGATATTGATTGGAAATTTTACCAACAAATCACATTTCGTTACTAATTTACCAACACATTTATATTTGGTTTGTAAGTTTAGCAAGAAAATATTTTCATTGGTTAATGTTTGGTTAGTAATTAATTGGTTATATGTTACTAAATTATATAAAAAAATTTTTTATCATATTTACCAACCGACATATACTTCGTTGCTTATATTACCAACAAAAGGTGTGCGTTAGTAATATTTTTCTTGGTAATTCGCTGGTAGAAGGTTGCTAAGTTTGGTGACTTTTTTTCCTACCGTATTTACCAACTAAAAAAAACTTGGTTAGTACGACTTATGTTGGTAGTCTATTATAGTTTCGTTGTTATGTTTTAAAATATTATTCGGTTTAAAATATGTTTGTAATTTGTTAGTAGAATGCTAACCAACTTAAGTTGTTAGTAAATTTTGTTGGTAATTTGAGGTTTTTTGTAGTGTAGCGGGCTTGATTGTTTCCTTTACTTTTCATTTTATTATTGCACATCCTGGTATGTTTAAAATGGTCATTAATTTATTGTTATTTATCAATTTTTGTTTTTGAATGCATGTTCCAAACTTTTTTGTTTATGTTTATGATTTTTATCATTAAGTTTAAGTAAAAATATGTTAATCAAGAGTTCGATCTAATCATTAGACTATTGGTTTCACGTAGATTATAATTCTTAAACTTATTTACTAAACAAATTTGATCTTTAAGAGTATTTAGTGACTAAATGATCCACGAAATTTTTAAGTAAGGACTTTGAGTGTTCAAATTTATGGTGGTTCCGCACTGCCTTGGAGTTCTATTTATTCAACTTTCTATCTTATGAACGCATTCAATTGATTAGTGAATTCAAAAAACTGAAGGTATATAGTAGGATGGTAAGTATTGAACTCAACCATAATCATATGTTTGTGGTTCTAATGTTGGGTTTTAGTCAATAGATTACTCCTCAAAGGAGGATGAATCTATATGAATCAAATATTAAATAAATAATTTTCTCCTTATAAGCATTAGATTAAAAGTCCCAAAAAATTAAATTTTGACCATATTGATCGAAACATAAACAAAAAATATGTCTTTTTTCTATCAAAGTAGTGTCATCGACTGCGTATTATTTTGATAATGGACTTTCCAAGACATGATTCAATCCAGGTTATTTGGGCGACATATGTTATTTCATTGAACTCCCAGAGTTGTGTTTTTAAATTTTAATTATCGTATCAAGTATTCAACTAATTATATAAGATACATATGTATGTAGAGGTATGAAATAGAAGATATCTCACAATTGATGAATAAAATATTTGTACCACTTTTTGAAAATATAAATATTGACAATGAAATAGTTGCATATCTTTTCTAAAGAGTTTGGAGATAAAAAAAACTACAATACAATAAAGAATTAATAACAAAATTCATTAACACGTAGAATAATTTTTTTTACGTTTTAAGAGTAAAAAAACATTTTATTTCTTCTTTGGATAAAATATTCATGACAATTTATCGTTGGTATGTACCGTCACGAAAATACTTATATTATCAAATGTCCATAAATAGATTATTGACGTAGCTAATAACCATGCAAGGCACGGGTAATATACCTAGTATAGACACACACACACACACACAAACACACACGCACTCACTCACGCACGCACGCACGCACGCAAACATACACACAAACCCACACGCACTCACGCACGCACGCACGCACGCGCGCACACACACACACAAACCCACACGCACTCACGCACGCACGCACGCGCGCACGCGCGCACACACAAACAATGATTCCTTTTTATCCTATTAATTTCCATCACTTGTCTTCCCTTTTCATGAATTGTTGTGACTTTTATAAAAGTTGGAAATGTTATGACATTTATGAAGAGTCGTGATATTACTTAAAAAGTTATAATTTTTATGAATAGGTGTGACTTTTATGAAGAGTTGCGACTTTTATTAAAAGTTGTGACTTTCATGAAAGGTTGTGACCATCTCAAAGGGTTGTAACTTAAAAAAAACATAATAAAGATCTGTTCAAACTATCCTTTGTTGTCTATAAATAGTAGGATTTGTTGTCACTATTATTTCTACGTTTTTTTATTTCCATAGTGGATTCAAATTCAAATAAATTAATTAAACTTCTTATGAAGTTTGTTTCATTCCTCAAAATTTTCTTTCTCATATTTTACAAAGCTTAATATTTTAGTGTAATAGCAATTCATGTGTTTGTTGCATTTTTTATTTGCTATTTTTGTGACTTTTTTGAACTATATTAAAAATTTCTAGTAAGCATGGTTGAAAATTTATCTTTTCTTTTGTCCATTTATATAGGTTTTTTCATAAACTTTTTTGGAAGTTGCTTGTGGGTTGTACTATATTTGATAGACACAAAAAAATGTGTTATAACTTAAGCAGAACAAATGATGAAGTTTCTTAAAACAACCAAACAGATTGCTCCCTTGCTTTACACATTTAGTATATTGTTTGTATTATTTTTTCTTAGGTACAAACAATTTGTATGTTACTACACTCTTTCTAGAATATTAGTATACAAACAATTAGTCCACATTGTTTGTCGCAAGTTAAGTAATTTTTCATATTTCTTCGACACTTCTTTTTTGACATTATACGAGATCAAGGTTTCTTGAAACAAACAAAAATACACTATGACAAAAATAATTTTTACCAAAAATAAAAATGCACATTAACGAGTATATATTAGTATTAATTTTAGGAACATTTATAATGAGTATCAATTCCCTCTTAAAAATATATATTTATCGACAATTAAGCTATTAATTTTTGTTAAAAATCAATTTTAGTGTAGTGATAACCCTTGTTCAAGTTTTCTATTTTTTTAATAAAGAAGTAACAACTCTTTCTTTTAGATTGTTTCAATTAAATTTGTGAACTGTAAACTTGGATATAGCATGATAGACTATGTTTTTGAAAAATATGTTTACCAACATACCTTTTTCTTATTGATTTCTAGGAAAGTAAGGTTGTTTTTATTAGTATTTGTGGATATTTGTGAGTTCAAGTGCTCACAAAATTATGTTGTAAGATTTTAATATATTGTGTATGAATTTTTGCTTAGAATATCAAGTTGTTAAGAGTTCCATTAAGATTCCATCTACTTCTTGGTTGATAATTTATTAATTATTTGTAATTGCATATTATAACCATAAAAATAATTATGGTTCAATTTGAAATAAGTTGATGTTGGTGATATTAAACATAAGCAATAGTAATGACCACTCTAAGACAATGAGGAAACGTTTGTGACACTAACAGTTTTAGCCTCACTTTTAACAGATTAATGATACGTCATACTATCGTAAAAATAGATTGATGGAGGTTCATACGAAAGAAGCTGAAGGTCTTCCATTTGAGTTTAGTTAACTATGTTCCTGTATAGACGTGATGTTCCACTTTACTTGGGAGTGTTGTTGTTCGAGGTTTTTGAGTCTCTTATTTATTGTTTGATGTTGTTCTTTATATCTTTTTGGAATTTAGCGAATTTCATTACTTCAGATCAATTATTTTTATTGAGATTTTCTTGGACTTCTTTCATATTCTTAAAATCTTTCTATGACTAATATTTATTCAAAAACAAAAAAATATAGCACTTTAAGATTTCAGAAGGGCATTTTGCCTTAAAATATTATATTCTGTACAATTTAGTGTATATATAGAAAATGTGAATATTTCATACGATCATAAGTAATCCCAAATGATCATATGTATCTCCTCTTTTTCTTGTTCTTCTTTTTCTTCATCTTCAACTTCTTCCTGTTCTTGTTCCTCTTCTTCATCCTCTTATTATTCTTCCTCTTCCTCTTCTTCCTTTTCCTCTTATTCTTCCTCTTCCTGTTCTTCCTCTTCTTCTTCTTCTTCCTCTTCTTCCTCTTACTCTTCCTCTTCTTCTTACTCTTCCTAAACGGGCAGTGGACCCATTAACACACAGTTTAGGGTACAGCGAAGGATTCATGGTCAATTTTGGGTTCGTGGACTTCCTTTTTTACCACTTTTAATCTTTTCTCAAAGTTTGAAATTTACTGTAGTGGTCTTCTTCTTTATGTGTGATATAATTCTACCACAATACACTATTTCTCCTTAATTTTCGAAAAAAGATTGTGAACGCTCATTTGAGTTATATATTTTATGTTTTCTCACATATATTGGTTAAAAATGAATAACGTAGTTGAAAAGTATTTACATGGGTAAATAACATGAAAACATTTTACTTTCTCTTATCTGATATGTCATATTTGATTTAGTTTTTGTTTAGGGGTAGTGAAATAGACTCACCTTTATGCACTTGAAAGTAGATTCTCAAATGTTACTGATACACTGATTTCAAGATGTCTTTCATTTATTTAACTGTGTGTATGGCTATTGAAACTCATTAGTTCACGTTGTATGTTTCCACCCGCGCTGATCATGCTTAGTGTTACCATATATTCTCAGTACATTGCGTATACAAACCATATACTTTTTTATGTTGCATTTTTTTAAATGTAAAGTAAGGCATTTTCTCTCACACTAGTGGCTAAACAGGTAGCTACTTTCCAGTCAGCAGGTTGTGAGTCCTCATTTGGAGACTTGTTAAAGTAGTTTGCGAAGACCAAAGAAGCCATACCTTCATGATCATGGCCAACGCCTCATGATAATAAAACACAAAGAACCTAACCTTCACCATCGTTGCTAAGGGTACCATCAATGAGAGGGGTAATTTTAACCTACACCAAGTAATGCATATCAAAAGGTTTTTGGTAATTCTGAATCCTCCCATGAGGTGCTCAAGATCCGTTCTGAACCTGGTGCATACAAAAGAGATATTCTACACCACAAAATTCAACATTCAATAATCATTCTAAGAGTCAAAACATCCATATGAATTCATATATATGAAGGTTCAATCCGACGCCCAAACTCTAGTGTTAACCAAAACCCTCAAATTTGTTTAGATATAGCCTAGGAGTCTCAGGTACCACGCAACAGGTTGTTTTAGACCAAACTCAACATTCTAAATCCAACCATGCTATCTAAAGTCTCATCCAAGCATGTTTACCAAGCATGTTGACCGATGTCAAACATTGGTCAAAGCTTAAAAGCAAAAACACTAAATGACAAAAACTTACACAGAAAGCTCTATATCAAAATGAATCATTCCACTAGCCCAAAAACACTTGTGGATTTGAAGAAACCGTAAGAATAGCATTTTGAGGTTATCTTCCTAAACTTTTTACTAAATAAACAAGGAAGGCTTTAAAATCTCCAAAACATATAACATGCATATAAACCAAATAAACAACCAAATAACTAACCTATTAGTCTCAATAAGTTATGAATGACTTGTATTGCTATAGGAACACTATAATTGAAGAAATGAGCATATTTACAAAGAAAGGACCTAGACGATAATTAATGAGATGGACATTTATAATTTTCTATGGAACGGTGCACCTCATAATATTGTTTATACTACTCTTTAATCAACAATGTGCACACCATTTTTTCTTAAACATTTTTTGGATGATCATATTGTACAGAAAATTGAGTAAGCTTAATCATTCCTTGACATATGCTCTTTGAAGTATATATAATTATTCATGAGCGATATGTTTAGTTGAATACTTTGGAAATGAAAACAGTTTGAGGCAAAATTTGCATATCTTTTTGGTGTTATTGCTTTGGGAAAATGGATAAATTTGCCCCCGAACATGTCTCGAAAAGTCATTTAAATGCTTAAACTAATATTGTGACCTACTACACACCTCTTCTACTAAATAATGAATTCTTTACACCCTAAGACGTGTAGCACCACTCTCACAATGAGAGGTATTTCACACTCCGTCAATTATTGTCTAAAATTTTCCATATCATTCAATTGTTTCTTCTTCAATGAACACACCTATGGTACCAATACCATTTTAACCATATTACTGCCAAATCTATATGTTTCAACTTGAAAATCAAAATAGTCATTATAAATTTCATCACCTAAGATCAAATCCACCATCGAAATCATATCATCACTATTATCCACACAAAAATTAGAAAGATCAATAAAATATAAAAACACCCATACACAAATTCATCACCATAATTACATCATCACCATCAAAATGTACAATCCACCATCAAATATCACTAGCACCATTGTCCATATCAATTTTTTCTTGTCCACCACTTTTAATTCCGGTATCTTTTAAACCCACACCAACAAATCCATCATTTTTTTAAAGAAAAAATTAATCACCAATTTGATCAAAAACCAACAAAACTATAGAGAAAAATCAAATATATTAAAATGGAAAAATCAAATCAGCATTAAAATAGGATATGATGGTGGTCGGTTGGGGAGAGGTGTTAGGTTGTGGAGCCTGATTAATATTTGATGTACAATCATATATTAACGTTCCGAAGGGGGGTTCTGGGCAGCGCGACGACCCAAATTTTAGGTTGTACTGTTTATTCTTTATTTATTCTTTGTAATTGTTCAGACTATGAATCATCAATATATACCCCACTGTCATGGAAGTTTACCCACGCGGTGTTACCATGAACTATTGGTTTTTCTCTTTCTCTCTCTAGATCTCTCATCTCTCTATCGAGAGTTCTTGTGTTCTTCATTCATCAAGTGTGTGTGTGTGTGGATTTGATCCTAAAAACTAGTATCAGAGCTAAGGATATTCAACACGATCACTGAAGATGGATAGTTAGAAACTTGTAATCGAGAAGTTTTATGGATCTAATTTCATTTTCTGGAAGATGCTGATCAAAGATTATCTGTGCCAGACAGATCTTCACGAACCGTTGACCGGGGTTAAGCCGGAATCCATGACGGAGGAGTAGTGGAAGCTCAAGGATTGTCAAGATCTAGGATTGATCCGGTTGACTTTGTCAAGAAATTTGGCATTCAACATTGTGAAAGAGGAGACTATGTCGTATCTGTTGAAGGCATTGTCAAACATGTATGAAAAAACATCAGCAATGAACAAGGTATATTTGAGGCGTAGATTGTTCAATTTACAGATGTCTGAGAATGGATCTATTGCTGATCATATAAATGAGTTCAATATGATTATGAGTCAACTCAGTTCTGTAGATATTAATTTTGAAGATGAAATTAAGGCGTTGATTTTGATATCATCTTTGCCCGAGTCTTGGTATACTGTTGTTGTTGCAATTAGGAATTACCGTTGATCTGAGAAACTTAAGTTTGATGAAATCTATGATGTTGTTCTTATAAAAAATATTCACAAATGAGAAGTGGGAGATTCATCAGGCAGTGCTCTCAGCGTTGACCGAAGGGGGAGAAGTAATACAAAAGGCCAAAATGAACATGGTCGATCAAAATCAAAGAATCAAGAAAAATCTCCAAATAGATCAAACGTGACTTGTTGGAATTGTGGAGAAAAAGGTCACTTTTGGACGAGCTGTACAAAGCCAAAGAAGAAACAAAATCAGAAATCTGGAGATGACAATGATTCGGTAAATTCAGTAGAGGACATTGGGGATTCTCTAACCCTTAGTGTGGATAGCCCGGTTTAATCATGGATTTCGGATTAAATTTCGGATTCAAGTGCATCATTCAATTCGTCTCCAAACAAGGAGTTATTCCAAAATTTCAAATATGGAAATTTTGGAAAGGTGTATCTTGCTGACAATAAAGACATATAGATTGAAGGAAGGGTGGATGTTTGCATAAAGACCCACTCGAGAAACCAGTGGACTCTCAAGAAAAATCTGATCTCTGTTGGTCAGTTAAATAGCACGGGATATGCAGCATAGTTTGGGAAAGGTTCGTGGAAGATTGTGAAAGGTGCTATGGTAGTAGCTTGTGGTACCAAATCTGGAACACTGTACACCACTACAGGGTGTATTAACATAGCCGCTATTGCTGAAGGTGCTTCCAATTAATGTCTGTGGCACAACAGACTTGGACATATGAGTACTAAAGGAATGAAGATGCTGGTTGCGAAAGGAGAATTAGAGGGCCTGAAGTTTTTTGATATGGGTCTTTGTGAGAGATGTGTTATGGGAAAACATAAAAGAGTAAGCTTCACAAAGAATCCTAGAGAGCCAAAGAAAGTGCATTTGGAAATGGTCCATACAAATGTTTGGAGACCATCTCTAGTATTATCACTTGGAGGATCCAGATTCTATGTTACCTTCATTGATCATTAAAGCAGGAAGGTATGGGCTTACTTCTTGAAGTATAAGTCAGATGTGTTTGCAACTTTCAAGAAGTGGAAAGCTGAAGTTGAGAATCAGACCGGTTTGAAAATCAAATGCCTAAGGTTTGATAATGGAGGAGAGTATGACAAATAAGAGTTCATGTCATTTTGTGCAACTGAGGCAATCATATTGATGAGAGCAGTTCCTGGTAAGGCAAGGTAGAATGGAATTGCTGAGAGGATGAACAGAACATTGAATGAGCATGTAAGGATTATGAGGATACATTGTGGGCTGCCCAAAACATTTTGGGTGGATATTGTGAGCATAACTGCATACTTGATCAACAGGGGACCATCAGTTCCTTTAGGTTTCAAGATTTCATAGGAGGTGTGGATAGGAAAAGAACTCAAGTACTCACACTTGAGGACTATTGGTTGCACTGCTTATGTTCATGTTGATCCGAAAAAATAGACAAGCTTGATGGCAAGGCTGTGAAGTGTTACTTCATAGGCTATGGTTCTAATTTTTTTGGATACATGTTTTGGGATGCCAAGAATAGAAAGATCCTGAGGCATTGTGATGTGACATTTGATGAGTTTGTCTTGGACAAGGGCAGAAAGCAAAAGGTTCTACAAATTACAAATCAAGTGGGAGTTGAGGTTGTGTTGGAGAAGAATAACCCCAGATATGTTGAAGCAGATACTCAACCAACTCCTACTGAAGAATCTGAAGTGGAGCAAGTTACACCTAAGCAGGTGTTAAAAAGATCATCCAGAACCATCAGGGCACCAGATAGGTATTCACATTCATTACACTATTTATTGCTGAGTGATGAGGGGGAACCAGAGTCTTTTGATGAGGCCCTACAGGTGGAGTTTCGATTAAGTGGGAGTAAGCTATGGATAATGAGATGAGGACACTTGAGAAGAACGACACATGGGTGTTGACTGAGTTATGTGCAGGGAAGAGAGCTTTGCTGAACAAGTGGGTGTTCAGAATCAAGACTGAACCAGATGGCAAAAGAAGGTTCAAGGTTCGTTTAGTGGTTAAGAGATATTCACAAAGGAATGGTATTGATTATACTGAAATATTTTCTCCAGTTGTGAAGTTAACCTCTATTCGAATTTTGTTGACTATTGTTGCATCAGAAAATTTTCATGCAGAGCAAATGGATGTAAAAACAGCATTTTTACATGGAGATCTGGCCAAAGAGATCTATATGCAGCAACCCGAAGGATTTGTGGTTCCAGCAAGGAACACATGGTGTGCAATCTCACCAGGAGCTTGTATGGACTAAAGCAAGCACCAAGGCAGTGGTACAAGAATTTTGACTCCTTCATGACTAAGAGTGGATTGTGCAAAGCTGAAAATGATCTGTGTTGTTACTTCAAAAAATACACTGATTCATACGCGTTTCTACTATTGTATGTGGATGATATGTTGATTGCAGAATCTAGTATGAGGGAGATTAACAATCTGAAGACAAGGTTGTCTGCAGCGTTTTAGATGAAAGGTTTAGGTCCAGCGAAACAGATCTTGGGGATGAGGATTTCTCGGGATAGATCTGCTGGAACTTTAAATCTATCTTAGGAGTTGTACATGGAGAAGATGTTGAGATGATTAAGGGTTAATGATGCTAAACCCAGAACTACTACATTGGCAAATCACTTTAAATTGTCAAAGGAGCAGTCACCCAAGAAAGCCGAGGAGCGTGATCATATGGCACTTTTTTCATATGCTTAAACTGTTGGGAGTTTGAACATTAGGAAGTTGTGAAATGGCTTCTGAGATATCTGAGATGTACATCCAGTACTTCACTTTGTTTTGGCAAAGGCAAGGTGACAGTAAAGGTTTTGTCGATGCTGATCTTGGTGTGGATGTGGACTCGAGCAAGAGTACATCCGGGTACATTTACACCATAGGTGGAACATAGTGAGTTGGATGTCCAGCCTTCAAAAGTGTGTTTCTGTTTCATCAACTGAAGCTGAGTATGTGGTAATAGCTTAAGCTGGTAAAGAGATGATATGGCTGGAAGATTATTTGGAGAAATTGGGCAATAAGTAGAGCGAGAATATTCTTTACTCAAAGTGCCATACAATTGCTGAAAAATCAAGTCTATCATTCGAAGACAAAGCACATCAGAAAGCGGTACCATTTCACTCGCAGGAGCAGTGGAGGATGGTGATATATGCTTAGAGAAGATAGAGGGTGCAAAGAACCCGACATACATGTTCACGAAATGTGTTGATGTTCGGAAACTAGGATTATGCAAAACCTAGGTTGCTCTTCTACAGTTGTTGCTACTGATGTTGCGGTGAGGTAAAGAAGTTGTTGATGAAGAGATCTTTTTTGAAAATATATTTTTTGGATGACTGAATCAGCCTCCAAGTGGGAGAATTGTTAGTTTGTGGATCCTGATTAATATTTGATGAACAATCATATATTAATGTTCCGAAGAGGGATTCGGCGCAGGGCCCCGACCCAAATTTTTGGTTATGCTATTCATTCTCCATTTATTCACTGTAGCTGTTCAGACTCTGAATCATAAATATATACCCAACCTCCGTGGAAGTTTACTCACGGGGTGTTACCACGAACTATTGGTTTCTCTCTTTCTCTCTCTAGATCTCTCATCTCTCTCTCTCGAATGTTCTTGTGTTCTTCATTCATCAAGTGTGTGTGTGTGTGGATTCGATCCTAATAAGAGGATCTTGGTGGAGGTATAGTAGGATTGATGGAAATTGCGTATGAAATAAAATTATGAAGAAGAAGAAGGTTGTCTGTGAAGATGAAGAAGAAGAGACATTGGGTGGGGGTGGAGGGTTGGGGTACGATACTAAAAAAAAATTATAATTTATTTTTTTACTTTAATTACTGTCAAACATGCTTTGATATTTTTTTTCCACTTCAGTTTTAGTGGGTAAAATATATTTATTTTTAAATAATAAAGGTGTCTAATAGGTCGTCATGATAGTTATAGCGTGTAGCTGATTTTTCGGCACAAGTTCAGAGATTAATTTATGCATTTTCCTTATTGCTTTCAAGATGGTTGATCACATGAATGCAAATGTCTTACTTGGGTCAAAACATTATTCGAGTCTCGTATGTCATGAAATATCCACTTAATGCGAGAAATTTCATAGAATTGTGTTACTATATTTGGAGCTCACTTTGGTAACCTTAAGTATTTCAGTTGGTGATGAGAGTCACCCACCACCTTGCTAATGTATCTTTTATCGTGCATCTTTAAGATGGATTCATTGATCATAAATGTTGGGATAAAATGTCTATGAAATCTACCATTTGTGAATGGTTGTTATACATGTTTTTTGAATTTTTAGATTAATATTTTACTGAATATTGTTTAGTCTTTGAGATTTTTAAAGTCATTAATTTACTTATTCATTCATATTAGTCTATTTTCATTTCGAATCCTTCCAGTGTTTTATCAAACTTTTTTTTAAAAAAATTATCGTCATATGATGAGGTGACGTTTAGATCATCAATAATTATAAAGTTGAGGTCGTGTAAGTTTGACCATTCTTCCAGTTCTGCTTGCAAAATATATTTAAAGCACAAGCAGAATTAAACTATACTTGTTTTGTAAAAATATACAAGTCCAACATGATATGAAAAAAATAATAGATAGACATCTCAATTTTACTATTTCTTTACGCCGAAGAGCCTACAATCAAACAAAATAATATTGTGACACTTACTGGGATCTCCATTTAAATTTAAAGAAATAAAGAAAAGGTTAAGAAAATAGTAATATAATTATAAAAGTAGATTGTGTCATTTTATATAAAAAATCCACCTACTTGAGTAAAATAAAATAATTATCAAGAAAAGAAATGAAAAAGGGACAAAATATTAAGTTTTCAAAGAGTAGAAAGAATCACCAAGGAGAACCTTAGTGTTTTCAAAGTTAAGAAACAGTTGTCTTTGTCTTTATCCCTAACGAATATCTGACTTTACAATAATATTAAAGTATATGTAATCCAAATTTGAGGAGTATACTTGACTATTTTTTAAAACACGTACTATCCGACCACCAATTTCGTGCTGAAGCTCAAGTTATTACAATACATTGTCAAATTTGAGCAGCACATAATTTTTTTTAGAATCAAAATCCTCGTACATGTATTAGACCTCAATCACTCCTACTAAAACATATATTAGGATAGGAATAATACATAAATTGAACCCTAAACTTGGCTTTAAACATTAACGTTGATCTCGAACTTTCATAATGCACAAATAAGGACTTTAAGAATACTACCTTTCAATAAATATACACGCGAGTTCAAGCTGGCAAAACGCGTGAAATGTTTGTATTTTGCGCGCGCGAGGAGTAATTTCCGAGGCCCACAAAGATTAAAACAAATGCTCAAATGACAATTCTAACACCCCAGATTCTGGCTAATCTCCGGCAACGCAAAACCTCCATTAATTTTACCTAGCCGTTCTCCTTCTTCCTCCACATCGGATCACAACCCATGAAGCTAACGAGCTATGAGTTCGCTAAACCCACCAAATGCCCGACCCCAAACCCATCAGATCCGCCTTCTCTAGCGAGAATCATCGCGAAACAACAGTGTTGCAACCAGCAGCACGAACAAGACTTAAAAACAACAAGCAAACACTACACCATTTTCGGCCTACAGCAAGACAACGTAAATGTAGCCTAAACTAGCAAAAAGTGTGGCCTTTGATAAAAGGCTACACATTTGGACATTGAGCAACACTTTTTAGGGGCTGCTCAAAAGAAGCGTAACCTTTGACATTAGGCAACACTTTTTAAATGTTGCGATCTTTTGGTTACACTTATAAAGAATAGCCAAATGGGTATAAGGGCACGGTTTGAAGACGTGCATTAGCAACACCTATTTTTTGTTAGACTACACTTAAAAGCGTTGCCTTTTTAGATTTATTGATCACACTTAAAAAGTGTTGCCTTTTATTAGTCATCTATTGCAACACTTTCAAAGTGTAACTTTTTATCTACCTAGAGAAACACTTACAAAGAGTAACTTCAACATTTATAAGCCTACATGTAGCACAAATATATATAATATATTTAAATACATACAAGTGACCTAAAACACAAAATGAACTAATTAATCATTAAATTGAAGCTATATATTTCAAATAAACTTCGAGAAATATTTCATGTACAACCAAAAGATAGTATGTGTTGTGTACATACCCATACTTATACATCAATATTCTAAATGTGTACACAATAAATCAAATATGGATTTAAACTTTTACAATAGTTCAAAAACTCTTCATCATCCACTTCAAATTTGATCACCTCCATTTTCCTACACAAATAAGATATTGGCAGTTATATAGAAGAGGTAAGAAGCTCAGATTGCAACAATATAGAGACGCAAGAAATCCAGCTGTTACAGAAAATTAACACGAACACTAAAGAAAAAAGGAACTAATGAGGAGACACAAACAATTAGATTCTCCTAATAATTATTTGTATATTTGTTTGTAGTTATGGAAGCATGCCTTCTACTAGGATGTCAAAAGTTATGGTTATAACATGGATATTCTATATAATAAGAAAGAAAATAGACTTTACTGACAGAAATATTTATATATAGAAGCAGCAGTTACAGAAAACATTAACAACAAATCTACAGATTGCAGATTCCATACCATGCCAATGTTCTATACAAATGCCAAAAAAAATAGTGAAACAAAAGAAGCAAGACCTTAACTCAATTTAAACCAAATACATTAACAACAACTTAAGAGAGACAAGTCCAGATTGTAGATTACACCAACAGCAAAAATTAAAGAAAATTAGGTTAGTTTCCTTGTGTAGTTAATATGTTCCACACGATCAAACAAGGAAACTAAATCTCACATAGCAAAACTACACTTCAACCATACAAAACAAACAAGATGAATAGTGGTCTAGAGAAACAAAATCTTAACTCAATTCAAACCAAAGACACTAACAATAAATTACCTATGATTAAATATCAAAAACAATATATAAGTCAATAAGCAAGATCAAAGATCTGTTATACATATCCTGTGCAAATACGTTTTTGAGTTCTTAGGAAAATTAGAATTGATAACAACGTTAACTGCTTGAATATCAATTCCTCTAGTAGAGAAATCCGTTCCATCAAGAAAAAAACACCAAATTAAGAAATTTAACAATTAATCAATTTGAAATTTCAGCTGTAACGGAAAGCGTGACGGACCATCGTAGCCATGACGGTCCGTCCTGCATGTTCGTCATGAAGATCAGAGAAGTATCAGAAGAAACTTGCAAGTATGGGACGACGAAGTCCACGACGGCCCGTCATGACCACGACAGATGACTACGACGGCCCCTCATGACCACGATGGCCCGTCATGACCACGACGGCCCCTCATGACCTCGATGGCCCGTCATGACCACGACGACCTCTCATGACTACGACGGCCCATCGCGAGGTCCACAGCGGCCCGTCGCGAGGTCCACGACGGCTCGTCATGACCACGACGTCCCTTCGCAAGGTCCGTCGACCTAGTTCATTCAGTTTTCTTAGTTCATTCAGTTTTCTGCTTTACATTAGTTCAGTATCAAGATACAAGGTATTAAGGCTCAGGGCACCCAAAAATCAACTAGTAAAGCTAAATTACGAGCTAGACTCCCAAAAATTGTACAAAAACACAAGAACATCAAAAACCTAAAGCTAGAATTTAGACTTTCAAAGATAGAATTCTTACCCGTTAAACCCTAAATCTGTCTAAAATCAAGTCCTACAACGAGAAATATGAGAGAAAAGTGTGACGGAGAGACTTAACTTCAGTTCATCTTGCTAACAACCCCAATCAATTCCTTCTAAACAAAAACTATAAAAAATTATTCAATATGATGAAGCTTGATGAAATCTTCAGCTCTTACATTGACAAAATCTTCAGCTCGGAGAAGAGAAAGTTTGGTCACCTCGATGAGTTTTGCAGCTCGATCTTCAGTTCGATCTTCAGCTCAAATAAAAGAATTTGTTAGTTCTTCAGCTCGAGGAAGGAAAGGGAAAGCGTGACTTGAAGGAAATAGCTCCATCTTCAGCACAATATCAGAGAAAGGAAAGGGAAGGCGTGAGTTCTTCAGATAAGGAAATGGAAAGGGAGAAGGAAATAGAAAGTCTTTTTGTTTTATTATTAATTAATGTTTATTTTTTTGGCCAATAAAAATGGGAGGGATTTTTAAAAATATTGGAGGGAATATAATATTTTAGTGAAAAATTTTAGGGCAACAGTTATAAAGTGTTGTTTTTTCAATCATAAAAATAGGACATTTTAGAAGTGTGGTCATATATGTAAATAGGTGTTGCCAATTATATCATATTTTAACAATACTTATAAAGTGTATCTTATATTATTAAAGAGTACACTTTTGAAGTGTTGCCAAAATTATTGTAGCTAAAAGTTAAAATTTTTGGCTACGCTTTAAAAGCGTTCCCAAAACTACTTTAGGCAACATTTTACAAGTGTAGTCCAGAATAAGTGTGGTCGTAGACCTAAAATGGTGTAGTGAAATCACCCCCAAAACCCCATAAAAAACCAAACAACCACCAAAACCCTAAACCAAGAAGCTAGACATAAACAAACCTCTAAGCTCCGTCAAATATTGAGCTCCAAGCTCTAAAAACCATTAGGAGGAATTAGTTTTGATTCTTGTATATAAAAAAAATTTGAACTTAATTTTGATTTATCTATATAAATTGAAATTTATTTTTATTCTAAAATTGACGTGTAAAATATTTAACCAGTTGGCAGTCATTCAGTGGCTCACAAATACACATTGGAGCTTTTGCGTTTCACGCTCTGTGGTAATAAAAATCACGTGTTTATTTATGGAAAGGTCGGATAATTAAAGTGCCAATTTTTGCACTATAAAAATTGGAGGTCAAACTTAAAATTTGAAGCCAAGTTTAGGGTCCGATGTATGTATTATCCCTTTAGGAAAACATGAAAGTTTCACAACCCTAGTACAATCAACTGTTATCTTTTTTGACCAACTCAACCCGTCCTTATTTTAATGGGTTGGGTGAGTGATTTTTCACATGGGTAAAATACGGGCAACCCATAAAAATATGGATAAAATATTGGTAAACTATGGGTAAAATATGAATTAGCCTAATAGGTCAATCTTCTAACTTTTATTCACACAAAATTCATGATATTACTAAAAAAAGTGTAACTTCTCTTCCTTTTTATGTTATTTTGTAAAACTAACAATTATTCTCTATAATTGAAAAGTGAGGTCTTTGAACCTTCAAAAGCATATAATTCAAATGTACGTTTCTTTTGGTAATTATAATTATATATTCTTTTGGTTGTTTAATTTTATATTGGATAATAACTAATAGATTAAAATAAGCAAATCATATATCAGTATTGACATTGCTAAAGTTAATTATCCATGTGTTTAGTCCTAAAATGTAAATATTTTACTTTGAAATTAACAATATTTTCATCTTGTTATCACATAAATGTATTTTATATTGAAAAATTATAGGATTTTTTATTTATTTTTATAAAGCAATAATACTAAATGAATCATGTTCAACATTTTTCATCTAAAAAAAGACTAAGATATCTTCTCCATATTGAATTCTTAAGTAAAGTATCATAGATTCATGGTAATATGGGTATATATGGGTAAACTATATATCTTATCCAACACATTTATTACCCAATCAATTTTTACCCATATCAAATGGGTTCAATTAATATCAATTTTATGTTTATCCATTTTTAAGCTGCCCAAATTTAACCCAACCCACCCATTTATCACTACTAATTGAGATATTGGACGGAGTCCAACCATATGGGGTATTAGCTAACCGACAAGCCCATTAAATATTCCTCCATGGGAAAACCCAGAGCTAGACCATGTAAACACTATTATGAAGTATAAAGCTTTCATCTATCATAAAGACGGCTAGAATTACATAAGAAGAGATGTTGCCTATATGGTGTTCCAATTGGGAAATAAGTCATGTGAACTTGAATATGCTAATTCAATTATAAGGTTTCTCAATGATGATAGTTATACTATGACTGAAATACAAGCAAAAATGCGAAACTTGTGACATCAGCAAAACTCCGAGGAAATGGATGGATGGAAGTAGAATTGGATATTTCAATAGCAATAAAAGCAGTAATGGTCCTGTAGAAGAAAGATTGCTTTATATGAAATGTTATGGTGACAAAAGTTGTCTTATTATTGAAGGAATAGAGTTCTGTCCACAAATAATCAAATGCAGGTCGTCAGAGGCGGATTTTGAAGACTATGTTGTACCATGTACTGAACTATATGTCCTTTTTTTGGGTTTGAGGTACATTACTTATATATACTTATCAACTCAATTTCTTAAAATGTGGATTTTCAGCCTAAGTTTTTGGATTCTGCCAATTCTAAAACTTTATTTGGCTTCAAGTGTGCTTTTGTTGGTAATTAGTGAAAATATACACTCTATTAGTAATTTATGTTGCTCTTATTTCCAAATATAGCATTACGAGATGATTACACCCAATAATAAATGTGTTATGAGGATTCATATTGTTACCCTCCTTTGTTTGAGCTTGAATCTGGGAAGCCAAGATTAGAAAGAATCTAAAATAAGTATGAACTGAATGGACATATGATGTTTAGTGCGCACAAATCTTTTACTTGTGAGATAAACTAATTATGAAAAAAGAAATATTTATATGTAATATCGGTCTTTATAATGTTATTTTTGTGGTAGAATGTTTTAAGCTTCCAACTAGAACTTCTAAATAATAAAACCAATATCATACTTCAATCTACCAAGACATATTTTTTGGGAAACAATCAATCAACATCAAGTGGATACATCTAAACATAACAAGCTAATATATGAATGCAAACCTCGGAAATAAAATGAACATAAATCACTAAAGAAGTCTTAGAGTTTTCTTTTTGTTATGTTCGAAACCATTTTAACCTACTTAAACTTCATTATCACAACTTCTAGGGGTGGAATAATAATAGAGTTATCAGTTCGACAAAAAGATAAATGTAAACTATGGAAATCAATAGTTCATCTGTATCACAAAGAATGGTATAGTTTGACTTTGCACGGAGTTTAAGAAAATAAAGAACAATTTTGATCACGTGGTCCTAAAGTAAAGTTATGTCAAATGTATAAAATTCCCCTTTAATCTTGTGGCCTTAAACATGCCACGTTGAATGTTGTTACAAAAAAAGAAAGAGGTCATTCTTTTTAAAACAGACTAAAAAGGAAAGGAGGTCTTTTTTTTGAACAGAGGGAGCAATATTTTAGTGCTAACTTTTGAAATAAAAGCAACATAAACACTATTTAAGTCTAGAGTTTAACTTTTCTTGATAACCATAGATCCAAGATAACTTGAACATACTTCTACTATGTTTTAATGGGGAAAAGCAATAATAGAGTTATGGGTGTCAGTTGAACCATGCAGTAAAATGAGATGTTGCGCCTAACTCACATCTCAGAAACTAGCACATGAGGGAAAAATTGTGCAAGTATTCCCCAACCAATGCAGGATTGTAATCACTCTAACAAACCAACAAACACATATACTTAACAAGTCAATGTAATGCTGAACTTTAAATTAAATGAAGCATTAGTAACTTTTATAGTGAGCCTTAGGTACCTGACGATTCAACTAATAACAATAATTTTTTAAAAATTCAGTTATACGTAGTACTATCTATGCAATTTTACATAATATAGTATATTTTTTCTTTTTACATCAAATACTTAACAAAAACTCCAGGATGTACACCATGTTATAAACACTGAATGTGTGCTGAAAAAGTTGTCTTTATTAATGAAGGCAGCAACGTATTAAATAGAGTTACAGGGAAAATTATAAGAGTCTTAAACGAACTGATAACTAAAGTAATCTAAATAAATAATAGGGAAAATGCAAAAGAACCCCCCGACATATGTCCGAAATCCTAGAGACTCACATATAATATACTATTTTATAGATGATATGGTACTAACTTGAAAACAATGAAACAAGCTCTGAACCCACAAGATAGTTCCACATAGTCCGAAAAAGGGGTAGAAAATTGTTTATAAAATAAGTTCGGCGGGAAATATAACCTTAGTATTAAGTGTGTATCTTAGATTTCAGACATATGTTGAGGAGTACTTGTACATTTTGCCTAAATAATATATTCTCAACTAGTAATGCAATCTTAAAATGACTAAACTACCGATTCCAATATGACAAAATTACTTACTGAAGTCCTAACGCCATATGCTCTAATATGCCCCCTCAAGTTAGGTGATGACTCACCAAGCCTAATATGAACATATTTGACTCAAAAGCAAATTTAGGAAGTGACTTGGTAAGAGTGTTAGCTATTTGTTGATGTCGTGGACATGATAAACACAAACTTATGTAATGTCAACATACTGGCAAACAAAGTAAAAGTCCACTACAACATGCTTCACACGGCTATGGAGAACAGGATTCGTTCTAAAGAATGTGGCTTCGTGATTGTCACAATAAATTATGGGTAGTTGATGTACTAGAAAGGGTAGCTCATTTACGAGGTTGGTGACCCATAAGGTTTCAGAAAGTGCATTATCTACAACCTTGTCTTTAGACTCAGTAAAGGAGCGCGAGAAAATATTTGTCTTCTTTGAGGAATAATTAATGGGACTGTGACCAAGAAACAAGATCTAACCATATGTATAAACTATGTCACCGATGTGCCCGACCCAATCAACATCAGAGTATTCATGTAGATTGAATTCATCAATAGAAATTATTTATAGGCCAAGTTGAATGGTACCAGGTAGGTATTGAAGAACACGTTTTACAACCTTTAAGTAAAGGTCTGATGGTGCTTGCATGAATTGAGAAATAATGTAGACTGCAAAGGCTATGTCAGGTCTAGTTGAGCATAGAAATAAAAGCCTACCTAAGGCTCGATGATAACGTGTAGCATCATTCAAATGAAATTCATCAGACAAGATGAGAAACTCAGATGCACTCATTGGCGTATTAACAATCTTAAAATTTTTTATTATCTCATCATTTAATATTTCATTCACATATGCTACTTAGGTGAGAATTAACCCGTTATAGATTTGTGTCACTTCAACAGTAAGAAAATAATCAAGATTATCTTAATCTTTAATAGAGAACATAGAAGCAAGGGAAGTTAAATCCTTGTTGACACTTTAAATTAGTTCTCCCAATGATAATAATATTCTGACGTGCATGAGGACGAACAAATTATCACCTACAACATGACTACTAGTACGACATCAAATTTTGTCTTAACAGATCCTTTTGATAAAATATAACCCGCGAGGACCTTGAATAACGCCCATGGAGCCTGTTTCAAGCCATATATCGACTTTCATAGATGACATATATTGATTGATTTGTCATCTCTACTAAACCCCAGATGTTGTGCCATGTATACTTCCTCTTCAAGGTTGCTGTAGAGGAAAGCTTCATTGAAATGCAGGAGGGTCCACTTGTAACGAAGTGTCATAGAGAGGACGATGTGAACTGTTGTGGGCTTTATGACTGGGCTGAATATTGCATGAAAGTCAATGCCTGACCTCTAACAAAAGCATTTTGCAACCAGGCACGATTTGTCATTGTCGATGGATGCATTAGCATTTCTCTTGATCCTAAAATTCCACTTGAACGATACAATATTTTAGGTCGGGTCAGGAGGAACAAGTTCCCAAGTTTGATTTTTATTTAAATAATTAGATTCAAGTTTTATTGCATAACTCCACTCGAGATTTTTTTCTTCTTTGGCAGTAGTGGGTGTGACAATGGGTTTAAATTTGGCGAGGTAATCAAAAATTTGTTTGAGTTTTGTTATATTGTTTTACAATTGAGTGAATTCTTGGTTAGGAGGACACCGACATTGAGGCAGTTAAGGAGCGAATTCCAACTTGAGGATAAGAAAATCTTGTTGAAGAGCCATGGGTCTTGGTGGATTGGTGTTTCTACATTGAAAGCATGGAGAGGAGACAAGATGCTTTGTGTGTTGGTTGGGATCGACATTTGTGAGTTAGTAGGCACGTGTGGTACTTCTAAACACAGGACAGTAAATAAGAAAAGGGGTTCTAGGATGTAGGAATTATTGAATATGAGGAAGATAAGAATTTCCTTGGAGAGGGAGGAGTTGCAAGAGGTGAATCTGTTGCGTCCGCTGCGGATGCATTGTCGGATAAGGAATTTGAGTTTGACTTGTCTCTGGACTAGTATGGAGATGAAGCAGACGGTAATGGGAAATATGGAATTGTGCTTCATGCTATTTCTAGAGGAGTTGGGTTGTCATTAACTACGAGATGTTTTTGTTTGTGGTCCAGTGAACTTGGCATTCTTGTTTTTTCCAATTTTAGGTGAGCTAATTTAATGATAGGATTGCAGAATAATCTCTTAAACGGAAATATATCCTCAACAAATCTCACATCTCATGATAAGTACTCCTTCGTAGATATCGTGTCAAAACAGTGGTGAAAGTGATGGGATAGTGAGAAACCAAGATATACAAATGGGTAGATTTGATTCAAGTTTATTTTTGGAGCATGATTTAAGCCATGGATAGTAGAAACAACAAAAAAATATGAAGGGATTTAGAATCAGGTGATTTTTGAAGTAATCTTCTCAATGGGGATTGATTATGTAGGTGAGAGATTGGAAGACGATTGATGAGAAATACAATTTGATTACATCCAAAAGAAAATAATTTGGGTGGGAAGAACGCCATGTAAGAGTGTTCTTGCAGTTTCAATAATATTACGATTTTGTTGTTCTGCAAGTGCAATTCGTTGTGCTGTATAGGGTGGGATAGAGAGTTGTTGAATGTCGTGAAGTAAAAGATGTGAGTCAAGAATTTTATACTCACCTCCACAATTTGTATACAACGATAATTTTTTTGTGTCAAAATGTTTTTTTCCATTAAAGAATGAAATTTTTGAAAAATCATACAACTTTTTGTCAAGAGATAAGACTGGTGATGGCCCCCATAAATCACTTAAAAAAATTCTGAAGTTTATTGGAGCTTCAAAATGATAATGGGGCAAAAAGATGGAGATGAGCTTGATTAGATAAACAAGAATTGCAATGAAAAAATTGTCTCGCTCCAGAAACGATAGCGAGAATTTATTTAAAATAAACCTAAGAAAATATAGAGTGAGGATGTCCAAGTCGTTGGTTCCAAGTAGTGAGAGAATTGGCTGGGGAGGTAATGTAAGCTTGGCTATGAGAGATGGTCCACTCATACAATCAATTTTTTGTCTGACCGGTCACCATTGGCTTTCCTTTTTCAGATCCTTCACAAGAAAGTTAAAAGGAAAACATTCAATAGACTTAAGATTGTCTTGACAAAATATTGAAATAGAGAGAAGCTTGTGTATGATAGAAGGGGCACACGGAATGTTGTTTAGCTTAAAATTTAATTTGATTTATTTAATTTAGTAGAACTAGTATGGGAGATGAGAATTTTGTTACCATTACCCTTGGGGAAATCCTTATTACCGCGGTATGGTTGTAGGTTAGGCGGCTCTGTTATGATGTGATGTGTGGCTCCTGAGTCAATTATGTAAACCCAACTACATAGTTTGATTTTGCTTAAAATAGATTATGAGACTTAGACATGCAAGCATTGGCAGTGTGGCGAATTCTGTTACATAGTTCACATCGAGTGAAATCGTTCATATTGGAATTGGACTTCCATTGTGGTGGAGTTCTTGGACGTGAATTTTGGCGTCATTGTTGAGAGTTTTTGGTTTGTCTACGATTGTTTCAATTACTGAAGTTGCATTTGGTGGGAGTATAAAGTGCAAAAGTGATGGCACTAGGTAGTTTCTTATCCCTCGTGGTGAAGGAAGAGTTCAAAGTCGAGTAACTTTTAAAAAAGTTCTGCATAAGAGATAGTCGTATCGCATGCACGAATGGCAGCAGAGATATCACAAAATTTAAGACCTAGAGCACTGAGTATTCAAAAAATTATTTCAAGATTGGAAACAGGAGCCCAAGAAGTTGTTAACTCATTCTACAAGAACTGAATAGTGTGAAGATACTCCATTTGGAGCAAGATTCCGTAAAGACACGGGAAAATAAAAAAGTCGGGTATGAGATTTTTTGCATAATAGGTATGCAAAGCATTCAAATATCATTTAGTCATGTCAGCGGCAGCAACAATAGAGGAAATAGTGGTTTACACAAAATCCATGAGGGCATTCTTGATGAGTTGGTCTTGGCAAAACCAAGTTAAGAAGGCGGGATTAGGATATATTTTCATGTCGAGGGTAATCATGCGACTAGGGGACAAAGTGGTTTCATCGATATGTCTAAATAGGTTATGTCCATACATAAGCATGGAAAATTGGGCTTTCTATGTGTCGAAGTTTTGACCACCTCTTAGTTTAATGTGTGATTGGGATTTAAGATAGAATTGAATGATAATATTGGTACCCGTCATATTATAATCATTGACAACTCTGGGATGGTTGCCATTGTTGTTAACATTGTGATTGGTCATTGTTCATGATCTGTGTGAGGATTAGACAAATCGATAGCTCATACATATTAGAGAGTGAAGAGCCCAGATACCATAAATTAACGTGTCTGGCCAAGCTTTAAAATCACATGCCGTTTTTGGAACATCAATCTAGAGGGGTTCTTTTGTAGTGGAATCACTCGGTTTAGGGTGAACTATATTTTTGCATTCTCTTACCTAAACCGTGAGTACTTGTGAGACTTCTAAATTCATATTTACCTATGTGTAAAAAAATGTTAAATGTTCATTACGAAATCTACAACATTTGGTATGCCGCAGGCTATGATATCAGAAGACATTGAAGATGCCCAATCGACTAGCACTTAAAAAGAAGACTCTCATAGTTAACCACTTTGCTTCACCTCAGGTAACAAACTATCCAGGAAGTGTTGATGATCAACTAGCAATGCTAATATTTCATTTTCAAAAGATACGTTACTTTCATGGTAATTTCAATAAATGAAAGCTTATACTGTTACTTGCAATAGTGTTCCAAGTAAGTGGTGGTAGAAAATTTTGAAGGGAGTAAGTAGAGCTTGCAGGCCAAGTGTTTTGGCAGATTTGTTCCAAGTAAGTGGTGCTAGAAAATTTTGAAGTTTGCTTTTAGTTATTGTAGTAGGCTTTAGCAAAATAAGTTCATAAGGTTAAGATGAATTTGAATTTTGAATTTTTGTTAGGTTTTTTGAATTGGTGAGATATTTTAGGTTGTTTTAAATTTAAAATTATGCAGATTATTTTTTATGTTAGATATTTAAAGACCTTAATGCTTTATAAAATTATTGAAAGTATTTCAATCCATTGAGAGACTTTTTTAAAAAAAATTTGTAGCCCCATTTTTTAAAGAACGTCAAAAGTGGTATCAAGAGCTTCAATGATCTTAAGGGATCTATGAGATCTTCAAAAGAACTACCATACATTCTTAACCAGTAAGGTTCATATTTTCTTACCTATCAGGGTTGTAGACACGTAATTATTTTTCCCGAATATAAGATTTTAAACTAGTTTTTATTACTTAAATATTTCTTTTATGTTTAAATGAAATATTGTAAGTTATTGTTATCTTAGGAAGTTTCTTTCAAAAGATTTGGAAACAATAAAAAATATTTTTAGGTAATTTTGTTTTAATTATTTCAAAAGAAACCAAAATTTACAAAAAGTATGTATTCTTTTAATTTAGATTTAATAGATAAGCTGGTGTTTCTTATTTATATTTTAGACTATCATTTTAATTTTTGCTTATATTTAATTATTTCAAACTAATTATTTAACATTATTGTAATTTTTATTTTTTAACAACAAACAAAAAATATTAATTCAAAGAAATTAACCTACACATTACCCCACCCCCACTTCACCTTGAGTTTAAGACTTCTATGTTTATATCTTTTCCATTTAGTATGAAAAATTGTACAGCCCATGTGAGGCATCCTTACTTTGATGTATGGGTTATGTCAAAGTTATTACACTCTTATTTGATGGTTATAGGATGAAACGACTATTATGACTATGTTATATTTTATATACTTATGTGCAATAAAAGTAGAATACTAAGTAATCTTCCTATACGAAGGGTCTATGTATACTCGATATATATTTATACTATGTAGAAATCTATGTAAACCTCCGAGTAGAACTAATAAAAATATTTAAATTTTCCGCTAAATTTAACATATGAATGTAATGATATAAGATAAGAGGCTATTATTAGTCTTCAAAGTGGATGACGACACCGATTGCGTCTAGAGGATGTCACAGAAGTCGTGTGAAAGAAGCTTCCAAATTTTGAACTATAGGCTTACCTCCCTACTCCGATGTTGAATTTATCATAGGGTACCGTGGGTTTCATGGTATATTGTGTTGTACTAGAGTGGGTATGGGGTATGTTCTTATGAAAAATGATATGGTAATAGCCTAGGCCTCTAGACAACTCAAGGTGCATAAGAAGAATTTTCCAATTCATGACCTTGAATTGGCGGCCATAGTTCTGTTTTGAAAATATGGAGACATTACTTGTATGTTGGTAATGTGTTTACTCATAAGGAGTTATATCTCCAACAAAGAAAATGGTTTGCATGTTTAAATATTATGACGTTTGTTCTATACCTCCCCGACAAGGATAACGTGGTTGCGGATGCTTTTAGTTGTATGACCATGGGTTGTATGTTTCATGTAGAATAAGGAAAGAAAGACATAGTCAAAGATATTCATAGGTTGGATAGATTGGTTGTTCAGTTGGAAGATGTCATGATCAGGGAGCACCCCCTAGAAGTAACATGGAATACTTGTCTTTATCCTCACAGATTAATTAAAAAAGGAGCATATGAAGAGGTACCATATCTTAATCATAACCCAATCATAATAAACTTTACAAAAGAGGGCCAACTAGTGGTGCCTACAATGGTTATTAAGATAGGTTAATCACATCACTAAGTATGATTTCATGCCGTTCCAGCCAACCACTCCTAAGTCTACCATTCACACAAAAAAAGATACCATTACGACTTTTGACTTTAAGGATATCATAACCTCTTTTCTATGAGTTACCACATAAATGAACTTCTTAAACTTATTCAAGATCATACTCCATTATATATATACATTCATGACAAAGATGTTTTAGCTTGCTAAGCCAAAAAACATATTCATATTTTTCATTTATCAAGTAAGGTATATGGGTCTACTGAAACAAGACATACTTCATTATCATCTTATCACATGTGCAATATCTTTCATGTTTCATATAGGGTAAACTATATACACTACAAGTCACCCTACTCATTTATATAGAAACATCAACATAACTCATTATAAGGTTCATATAGTCAACTAGGAAGATTCACAGTCCATCATCAAGTATAATCATTTAAGGCATCATTATAGCCTATCATGATCACATATAATCACATAGAATAACAGATACTTTGACTTCATATATACACATAAACCATATAGACATTTACAATTATCACATAATCAAATTATAACATGACAATATCATAATTTATAAAGTAATTTCAACAAGGACACATGGTTTAACAATTCATAACTAACCGACGAGGCTACATTATTCACAGGTATAGCGCATAAGAACTTCAGCCATGAGTGGACCATACCAAACATCATCATAATTGAAATACCTATACTACACAATTTAGATAAAGTTAGGTCAACATACCACTGATCCAATCAAAACATCTGTCACAACCCGCATGTAAACCCTAGAAGTTAGGGTATTCTTAGGTTATAGAAAGGTTTACTTGACCTCTGGGAGTTCTTGTACATGCTCTTTGACATCATTCATTTCAAACATGTATGAAAAGTAAGGAGAAATTAATATTTTTTTAACAAGAATCAAATAGTCTTTCAAAATATCTTTCATATAAAAACCATAGAAAATACAAGTCTCGTGTAGTAAAATATTAGACATAAGAGTACTTGGGACACGACCTATACATCAAAATATAGTACTACTAAGTCTATCACAATATATTGATATAATAAATCAAAAGACATCTACTCCCTCAAGTCAAATGAGGACATATTTCAAACTTAACTTGAACGATAACTAGAATCCAAGATTTCATTAAAGACTCTTCTCACCTTCCACCTACACATTTATATATAACAAAATGTATGGAATAAGTACTAACACTTGTACTAATTATGGCTTAATGCATAAAATCAGGGAAATAGACATTTAATGGAAATATGCTCTTTTTGATTAAAACATCATATCATAAGTATAAGAACAACATTTAAAACCTTAAAAACATATAACATATGATATAAGCATTTTATCAAACCTTAAGAAATATTACAGTGAACTAAGTCACTTTAAAATGAGATAAAACCAACATTACAGTTAACTCATGTAGGATACAACCCTCTCACTAAAAGATATCCTAAGATTCACTTGAGTAAGAAAAAGAGAAACCGCATATAAACCCTCTCTAAGTACACCTAAGTGATCCTTAATACCATATATAATGAGATAAATACACATACAATACACCAAAACACATAACATGTGATCCTTCTACCAAAGGAGTCTCTGAGGTTCACTTGGGTGAGTTGTGAAGCAACCGCCCATACAATACCTTCATCCATACCTAAGAGATCCTTTAGACTACCTAAGATAGAATCATTCTCATTTCATAATATAAAATATATATAAAATGACATTCTCCTCCCAAAGGTTATCAAAAGATAGACTTATGTAAATGAAGAAGAGAACACTGATACACCCTCTCCAAGATTACCTAAATAATATTTAAGACTACCTAAGTTTATATAATGTATAATGTATCACTTAATTTTCCTATTTAGAGTCATTCTTAAGACTTACCGAAGTAAGACATTAAGTGACCATTCCTATGACCCCTTCACACCTGAAGTAGACAACCCTTATACTTACTCATTTACATGATTTCCAACTTAAGTCATTATTTTCATTAGTTAATTCAAGAGATGTTCATCACATAATGAGTTTCAAGTAATGGTCTTGGAGAAGATTTAGGAACTCACTCACCAACATCTTCAAAGCCTATTGTGCAATGTCAAGATAGCATCCCATACCACCTAAACTTTATACAACTTGTCCAACACTAGGGGGTATCCCATATGATGAGAATAGGCAATAATCGACATAGACCATGGTATCTAAGCATGGAATCCGGAGTTGTAACCTACTGTGATAGAGGGTTTTCTACTTACCAATGGTAGAAACTTGACATATCCCATGTAGATGCATGGTTAAGGAATATGAAGGGATTCTTTGTATTCTAGACTCATCCTTTACTATATATACTTCCTAAACCATACTAACTCGGTACTAGCCGTTGTTCTCATAGAATATTTCAATAAAGGAGTACATGAAGAGGTTCTATATCTAGTTCATAACCCAATCACATTTACCTTACCAAAGATGTTCGCTAGGGTTGCCTTACAATGGTAAAGAGGATATATTAATGATTTTCCTAAGGATGATTTCATGCAGTTTCAGCCAATCAATCCCTAAGTCCACCTTTTACACAAGAAGGATACCAATACGACTTTCGACTTCAAAGATATCATAACCTTAGAACTATGTTGAAGGTTCCACATAAAAGACCTTCTTAGCAACATTCAAGGTCACATGTAATTCATACATACAAGAATAAGAGACTCTAGCATCCTAAGTTAACAACTCATTCACATTGTACATGTATTAAGTAAGGGACACATGTCTACCAAAACAAGACCTAACATACTTCAGATATAACATATCATTCCAGAAGAAAATAGACATTACCAACATCATCTAAAGGTCACACTATCCACTACAATAATATAATAAATAAAAACATCATAAGACTCACATAGCTAATTAGGAAGAATAATGCATCAACTCTAACAGTACACACACATAGTCATAGTCTAACATGATCTCTAACAACATCAATAGAAGAACACATTAATTCACCTCAATCACAAAAAGAGATATATACTCATATTTCACATAAATCATCTACACTAACCATCATAATATATCAAGTAATACCGACAAGTCAAATAACATTATATTACATAAAATAACATCGGCAAGGCCACATAATTCTCAAGTAAAACACATAGCATCGACACCATAATTGGACAATACCATTACTAATAATCTAAGAACTAGACTAAATAATATAGAGAAAGTTTGTTCAACATACCATTGACTCAAATCTCACAACTTTAATCCATAGTGAACTCAACAAACACAATAGCCCAACGCCCTTAACAATGGCCATGATCCTTAATTCAATCAAATATTTCCAATACATAATGAATCAAAGATAATTGAACTTGAATATAAGAAACTAGAGCATCCAACTAAAAATTTTAGTATGATTCATTCATGATTAAATAGCCCTGATCAAGCTACATAAGAATTCGTTAAGAAAAAATCAATTAACCCACAAAGTAGTCAAATCTAGTATTACATGAATAACATGGGTTCATAGAGTTTTTGAGTTAAAATAATCTAATTAAGAACAAACCAATAAATGTTCAATGATTAAAAACCTTTAATGCAAGAGCCCATGGATATATTACAAAATTCGACAAGTTATCTTTGAAAGAATTTAGAAATCACTTTGAATATTGGCTCCATGAGGAAAAGAGTTTCAAGGCTGCAAAACCATACCTTAACTAATGTTAATCACTTACAATTGAGAGAAAATTAGTTGAGAAATCAACATTAAAGCTTCAATCTCCATTCAAGCTTCAATGGAGTTTTAGAGAACACTTTATAGGTTTCGGGTTTTGATTTTAGAATAATGATTAATCTAGGCGTTTAGGACTTAAATCCCCACTTAAAATACCACCCTTGCATTTAGCAATAATCTACGAGAAAAAAGACCCATCAATGCCTGCCCAATCGACAGGGTGTTGGTCCAGCGACAGGACACTCTGGCTGGCTGTTTTTTGGAAAAGAGACCTTCCTTTGGGACCTTAAGATCCCAAGGCTATGTCTTGACCCATGCCCACCATCAAAGGGGCGTCAACAAGGCTACTGGTAGTTTATTGCCTCAGTCGTTTGGGGCTGGTCTGTTCAACCTTAGGATCTTGTGCAGGGTCCTTCCTCAAAACGAATACATAAAACTTGACAAAACATGCTAAAAGAGACAAGGTCATTTTAAGGCAAAACTTTCGAACGTCATATACGTTCTTGGACGTTTGACCACCAAAACTCATAAAACTTAAAACACTGCCTATAAAAAGTATAATTAATTATATAAGGACCTCATAAGATTATAAAACACATATAAAAACATCAAAACAAATAAGTCATATAGGTGACTTAGTTGTCGAATGTCTTGGTCATCCCTTGACGTTTCTCTTTCAAATAATCTTAATCTTTATAAACTGCTTCATTAACACATTATAGACAATTTAAAGACCTCAGACTCTAATTACAAAAATAGCTCTAGTTTCACCAAAATAATTTTAGAGTATCACAAATCTCCAATCCATAGGCAATTTAACAAACTCAATCCCTAAAAGCTCTTACCAATAGCTATGTTTACCAGTTCAAACCAATAATAAAACTATTACAATAATCAAACAAGAAACAATATGAAAATAATCATATAAGGAAAATCTATATACAATTTTAACGTAAATCCTACTTATATCAATAGTTATTATGAACTACTTAAGAAATCAATGACAGATAATCAAATCAACCATAATATAGTCAAAATTAGGATCGCATGGTTTACATGAATTAATTGAGTTTTTAGTCTAAAATCATCCAATTAATAACAATTAAATAATAATTCATTGATTTCAAAATATTGCATGCAAGAACCCATGGATAGTTAAAAAAATTTGAAAATTCATGTTTTTATTATCTTTGAAAATCATTGAAATGAATTATTTAATGGAAAAGAATCCAAGGATGAAACACCATACCTTTTGTGAACAAAAACCCACTAATTTGATGGACAAAATCTTGGAAAGTTAGGCTTCTTCGTTAGAGCTTCAAAACATCATCAATGGAGGTCTTTGGGGAGAAGTATTGGCGAGATTTTGTTTTTAGTTGAGGGTTTTAGCTTTGATTGGTGAGTTGAGAGTCTTAAAAATACTAAAAAACTTCAATAAGATATCTCCAAATTATCCAAAAGACCTCTTCACTTAATGGACATTTTATCCAATTCAATTTTGACTTAAAAATGACGTGACCAAAACTAAGAGGTTACTATGCTTCGGGGGGTCACCTCTAATTCTTTGTTTCTTAAAAATTTTGAGACATAATAGTTCCTCATGTTCCCACATCAGAGGGAAAACTTTTCCCTTTTCAGTGTAGCTGGCAAGACGCGCAGCCACACCTAAATATGGGCTACCTTGGCAGCTTGCTTGGACCATCATAGGGTCGTCATTTGGGACTCTAGGTTTGTCCCCAAGGCGGCGTTCTCGGAAATTTTTACCCTTTTCATACCAAGATATAATAGGAACCATCTATTCTCAATTTCACCCACAAACCATACCACAAAACTCCACTACAAAATACTGCGACACACTAGTTCAACTTCGACTAGTTTTTGGATGTCTTGGACGCTTCACATCCAAACTCCTCAAACCTAATTATAACACTCTTATTCACCATTTTATTACCTTATAACCTCATGAAACACATTTTAGGCTCTAGTTTAATCTACCTCATTTTAAGGTGTTAAAACATTGACGTTGACGTTCACATTTATGTTGACGTTTATCTTGACGTTGATATTGATGTTGACATTGACGTTCACATTTATGCTGACGTTAATATTGACATTGTGATTCACGTTCAAATTAAAGTTTACTTTGACATTGATTTTGAAGTTTACTTTAACATTGACGTTGATGTTCATGTCAACTATCACCTTCACATGTACGTTGACGTTCGTTACATTACATAACATTACATTGATGAACATTGAAGTACAGAACATTATAATACATTTACGTTAATGTTTACATTTATATTTATGTTTACATTCATATTTATGTTTACATTTATATTTACATTGATGTTGATGTTACATTCACATTGAAATTTACATTGACGTTTAGCTACTGCCTGTATACAATATACTAGACAGATTTAGGACATTATACCATCAAAACCAACATGTTATGATCTAGTTCACCTAAGTCATTTTTGGGGACTTCCATAGAAGTTGACATTGATTTTCACATTTACATTAATGTTCACGTTAAAATTCATGTTAACATGAACATTGGCATTTATGTTGAAGTTTAAGTTAATGCTGATGTTTATGATTATGTGGACGTTCACATTTACGATGACACTAACATTGATGCTGAAGCTTACTTTCACATTAACGTTGATGTTGATGTTTATATTGTGTTTATAATACACTTATGTTGATGTTTAAGTTGACATTGATGTTTACATTTACATTAATTTTTATATTGACGTTGACATAGATGTTCACATTGATATTCATGTTTATTTCGTTGTTCACATTGATGTTGATATTTATGTTGATGTTAATATTGACGTTTACGTTGACATTGACATTTACGTTGACATTGATGTTCAAGTTTATGTTCAACTTGACATTCACATTAATATTCACGTTGACGTTCACGTTAACATTGGCATTTATATTACATTGACGTTCACATTGATGTTCACGTTGACATACACATTGACATTGACATTCAGGCTAACATTTACGTTAACAGTAATCATTAACGTTCAATATTACATTTTCATTCACGTCACGTTCACATAGACATTGTTATTCACGTTGATGTTATTGTTGATGTTGATATTGATGTTGAGATTCACATTGACGTTATTGTTGATATTAACTTTTACGTTGATGTTCACGTTTACATTGACATTCAAGTTGAAGTTGAAGTTGACTTTGATATTAACATTCATATTGACGCTAATATTTACGTTTATGTTAATATTTACGTTTACATTGATGCTGACATTAATGTTGATGTTGACATTAATATTACTGTTGATGTTGACATTGACGTTCACATTGGCATTTACAGTAATGTTGATGCTGATATTGACATTGATTTTAACATTCACATAGACATTTACATTGATCTTCACATTTATATTCATATTGGCGTTAATGTTCTTGTTTACGTCTATGTTTATGTCGATGTTTTTTTTCATGTATATATTCTCGTTTAGACGTTCACGTTTGCATTTATGTTCACGTAGATGTTGATATTGACATTAATATTTACTTTCACATTGACATCGACATTTATATTAACATTTACACTGACTTTTCAATTTACGTTGACGTTCATATTTATATTAACATTGCTGCTGATGTTGACGTAGACTTTCAAACTAATGTTCACATTTACATTGATTTTGAGATTAACGTTTATGTTGATGTTGAAATTGACATTCATATTCACGTTGGGATTGATATTGACGTTGACGTTCATGTTAACATTGATCCCATATTGACATTCATGTTTTATTTACATTTACGTTCACTTTGACGATCACGTTCACAATACGTTGACGTTGATACTTACATTGATGTGTACATTGATGTTCATGTTTACATTGACGTTCATATTTTCGTTTATACGCACATTGACATTGAAGGTGACGATGATGGTCAGTTGGCATTGATATTGATGTCGACGTTCACATTGATGTTTATGTTTATCTTTATGTTAATATTGATGTTGACATTGACATTGACATTTACATTTACATTGACGTTCATATTGATGATGACATTAACAATTATTTTGGCGTTCACGTTAATGTTGACGTTCACATTGATATTCATGTTAACGTTAATGTGTACATTGTCATTCATGTTGATGTTCACAATGACATTGGTATTACATTGATATTCACATTGATATTCACGTTCACATTGACATTCATGTTCAGATTGACATTTACAATTGGCGTTCACGTTGGCGTTCACTTTAAAGTTCACATTCATGTTCACATTGAAATTCTCCTTCACTTTGATGTTTGCGGTGAGGTTTATGTTACCTTCATATTAACATTGACATTTACATTCACGCTGAGATTTATGTCCACCTTGATGCTTATATTGACATTAAATTTTACTTTTATATTGACATTGACTATTAATTTTATGATTAAGATGACCTTTATGTTAACTTTTACATTGACGTTCACATTAATATTTATGTTTACATAAACATTGATGTTCACATTAACAATGACGTTTACGTTGATGTTGACATAGATATTCACGTTATTATTGATGTTTTTGTTAAATTTCATATTGACATTGATGTTTACGTTGACGTTATAGTTGAAGATCACGTTCATATTGACATTCACATTAACATGCACATTGATGTTCATGTTCATGTTGATATTTACTTTGACATGTATAATGAAATATTCACGTTAATGTTCACGTTCACGTTCACATTGACATTCATTGTGGCGTTTAAGTTGACTTTGATGTTTACATTCACGCTGATATTTACATTTACATTGATCTTTGACATTCACATGTACATTGACATTGATATTGATATTCACGTTGACGTTGACCTTCAAGTTAAAATAAACGTTGACATTGACATTGATGTTTACATTCACGTTGACATTGAGGTTGATGTTGTCATTGACATTGACTTTCACGTTGATTTTCACATTGACGTGCACATTAACATTCATGTTGATGTTGACGTTTTTGTTCATGTTGACATTAATGTTAACTTTCACGTTCATATTTATGTTGATGTGGATGATGACATGGATGTTGACGTTCATATTTACATTCACATTTATGTTCGCGTTGGTGTCTATATGGTAGTTGACATTTACATTGACATTGCTGTTCATGTTCACATATGAATTTAGGTTGACGTTCATGTTCACGTTGATGTTCACATTGACATTCATGTTTACATTAATGTTGAAGTTCACAGTCATGTCGATGTTTATGTTAACGTTCACATTTTACGTTCAAGTTGATATTTACATTGCCGTTCACATTGACATTCACCTTGACGTTAACATTGACATTAACATTCACATTGAAGCTAAGTTTAAATATATGTTGTTGTTCATGTTTACACTGACGTTTATTTTGATGTTGATGTTGACGTTCACGTTCAAATTGATATTGATGTTAAGATTCACGTTGACTATGACACTGATATTGAAATTGACGTTCACAGTCATGTTATGTTTACGTTGACTTTCACTTTGATGTTCACATTCAAGTTCATGTTGACTTTTATGTTCACGTTGACCTTTACATAGACATTGACGTTTAAGTTCAATTTACATTGATTTTTACGTTCACTTTGACGATCATGTTCACAATATGTTGACATTGATATTTACGTTGATGTACACGTTGATGTTTACGTTCTCATTGACATTCATGTTTTAGTTGATGTTTACATTGACTTTTATTTTAATATTGATATTCTGTTAACTTTGATGTTCACATCCAAAATTGACGTGGAAATTAACGTTTATGTTAGTTTTTACATTTACATTTATGCTGATGTTAACATTGACATTGACATCTATGTTTATATTGATATTGACATAAACACTTACATTGATGTTTACGTTAACATTCATGTTTATGTTGATGTTGATGTGTCATTGACATTCATAATGAATTTGATGTTTACATTGACGTTGACGTTGACTTGAACGTTCATGTTGACATTGAACATTAACATTTACATTGGTGTTCACATCGGCATTCATTTTGACGTATACATTGATGTTCGTGATGGCGTTTATGTTTACATTCAAAGTGACTTTGACGTTTACATTCAAGCTGACATTTAGGTGTACGTCATTTATGACATTGACATTAACGTTTACTTTTACATTTACAGTGATGATGACATTTAAATTTAAGTTAACATTTATGTAGACTTTCACATTGACGTTCATGTTAACATTCATGTTGATGTAAACATTGACATTTACATTCCCGTTCACGTTTACATAGATGTTCATGTTGATGTTTATGTTAACATTGACATTCACATTGACGTTGATATTTTTGTTCAGGTTCATATTGACATCACGTTGATGTTGATTTTTAAATTTACGTTAACATGGAAGTTCACATTTATGTTGACAGTCACATTAACATTCACATTGACGTTCACGTTTATGTTGACATTTACATTGACCTTTATGTTGAGTTCACATTAACATTCATGTTGGTGTTCACGTTCATATTAACGATCATGGTGGAGTTTACGTTTTTGTTGATGTTTACATTCCAACTGACATTTACGTTTACATTGACTAGTGAAATTCACATTTATATAGATGTTGATGTTGACATTAACGTTTATGTTAATGTGGATGTTCAAATTTATGTTTACATTGACGTTAACATAGATGTTAATGTTGACATTGACGTTGAAATCCACGTTGATATTCACATTGACGTTATCATTGACATTGACTTTCACGTTGGTATTCACATTGACGTTCACATTTACATTGATGTTCACGTTGACAATGATATTTTAGTTTATGTAGACATTAATGTTAACGTTCACGTTAATGTTAATGTTCACATTTATGGTTATGTGGATTATGACTTCGATGTTGACGTTCATGTTAACGTTCACATTGATGTGTACGTCGATGTTGACATTGATGATCACATTCATGTATATATTCAGGTTAACGTTACCATTGACGTTAACATTGGCATTGATATTCACATTGATGTTGAAGTTCACGTTCACGTTAATGTTTATCTTCACGTTCACATGTACGTTGAAGTTGATGTTTACGCTGGCTTTCACATTGCCATTCACGTTGACATTGACATTGACCTTGACATTCACATTGAAGCTAATGTTTACATTTTTATTGAAGTTCACGTTCACACTTATTTTTACATTGACATTGATGTTGACGTTCACATTGATATTGATGGTATCTGTAACATTCGAGAAAATGTACTCGTCTAGTAACGAGTATTATGTTTCAAGAATAGGTATTGGGTATATAAGCATTCCAATGCCAAATTTTGAGTAATATTGGGTATATTAGAGAATAATGTCTTAAGGGTGTTAACAAATTTCTATGTATTAAAATATAATTTGATGTTCAACTGTCCCGATTAAAGCTTTTTTTAGGAATTCTACTTGCAATAAAGACCATAAAATAAAATTCGTAGTTACTTAACTCACAAATTAGGTACGAGGCATCAAAGTGTCAAGCCTAGGTACCATGGCACATGATCATTTAAAATAATCATGTAGAGTAAGACGTTCCCAATGTCAATCATAGATGTTATCTTCTTGATCTACTTAAATAAGTCTTTTGATAGCCTTTGATGAAATAATCTCATACTATCGATATGTTGATACGTTTGATGTATTTAAGTGTGTATGTGACTCATTATAAGTAATCTTGAGTATCATTTACGCATGCTTAGAGGGGTTGTATGGGTGGTCTCTCTTTTTGTTGCTTAAGTGACTTAGGATAGATTTAAGTGGGATGATTACATACAAGAAGATGCCTAAGGTGAAAATTAGTTACTTCACTGTATAGTGAAGTAACTTCTCTATAGCAGTGTATGAGGTTCACTTTAAAGTGACCTAAAATTACCACATTAGGTTTAAATTTTATCTTATATGCTTCTAAGTTGTTATGTTTTTTTTATGATTATAATATAATTTTTAAATGAAAAGATGCATATTTCGACTGAATGTCTATTTCAACTTTTTTCATGTATTATCCCTTACTTAGTACATGTGGTTGTACTAATCCATAATTTCATCTATCTCTACAGTTGTTGGTACGTGAGGTGAATTTGGGAAGGAAGACTTGGACCATAGCATCGTTCAAGAGAAGTTGAAGTATGTCCTCATTTGACTCGAGGGCATATATGCCTTTTATGTTTCAAGTAAAAGCATTGTAATAGACAAAGTATTTCTCTATTAGTATTGTGTATTGGCCGTGTCCCAAAAGTATTCTCGTGTCTTTATTTTTGATGAGATTGAGACTTACAATTTCCAATGACTTTATTTGAAAGAGATGTATAAAGACTATGGTATGTTTTTTGAAAATTTTTAATTCTGCCCTACTTTTGTCATGACCGGAATCTAGACCCCAGATGAGACTGGCATCATTAACCTCTCAGAGCTTGCCGACAAGCCTACATACGTCCATGTTACTTCATCTTGGTAAATTTTAGAAGAAAGATTAAAATATTGTTTTCTTATTTCATGTGAAACATATTATAGTTAACATCATGGGCGTTCACAAATCAACCATCTAATATAGAAATAATCAAATGAAAGAAGCAGTTCATAATTGCATTAAACGTATCCTTGACAACACAACACCAGTTCGATGTCTGCAATGAACCGTGAAATGAAACACTAGTGGGACATTCCCCACTAGTTAAAGCCTACATATAAGCTATATAATAATAGTGGACATCCTCAAAAGCATGAGGGCCTACCAAATCTAGATTAAAGCTCTCCACGTCTGGATAGCTACAACGTCGTACTGTAAACTCGAACATCCACCTTTGCTTACCCCTAAAAGTAGATATTGTATGGGATTACTACACACTTGTACTATGTATGGGTATATGCAAGCACACACCAAGGACATGCATAAGTAAGAATAGCTCTTTCCGAACAACATAATTTATGAAAAGTCAAGTCAGTGGAGTTTCCAAATTTTTTTTAGCAAAGTCAACAGAATGGAAAAATTTGGATTAGGAAAGTAGTGGACTTTCGAAATTTGGATTAGGAAAGTCATGCCATGAGAATAACATGCATCATTGTACTTATCATTTTTTAAGCTGCACATAACATACTGCACGTATCATATCACGTAGTTCATATCATTCTTTCATATGCCATGAGACCTTGGAATCAAGGACTTGACATTAGAACTTCCCAGAATGATTTCTTTACATATGGGACCTCAACTAGGAGCCTTCTTCAGCAAACACAGAGTCTGCTTCGTTAGTTTATATGTACTTCATTTTGATTCATTTATATACTAGTGCAATCACCAGTCATGCCTAGGATGAAGTTTAGGACTCTCACCTAGTTTGTAGTGCAATGACGAAGAACAACCTAGTGTCATTACTTAAGTCTAGATCACCTCTTGATTCTCCTATCCAAAAACCTTGTGTATCAATTATTTTATTTTGTGCATCATTTAAGGCTGGCCTAATTCTTTTTTTTCGAAACTTTAACCTTAATCTACATAGATCATGTGAGCATCATGAAATAATGTGTCTTTCCCACACCGAATGAGATGGAATCACCTACCTAAGTGACCCGAACATGCTAGGCTATATAGGGAGTTGAAACCTACTCGTTCGCTATATTGGCAATATAGGTTCAAAGACTAGAAGATATAATGAGACCCATACCCGGCATGCCGGACAGTCTCATCACATGAGAGTTACGTGAACCTCTGCCCTTCCCGAATGAAGGCATCACCGCTCATAGCTAGCCTATGGGTGCTAAGTATAAAGTTCCATTACATTCAACTCATACGTCATGGAAGCTGGCTTCTAGTATGAGGATATAATAGCTCATTAAATGATTTCTCATCTCATAATTAGTGTTAAGTATGCATTAACTTCGATACATTCATTAGAGTGTTCATAGAGACTAATCTTTTCATTAGCTTTACACTCTCATTGGTATGTACGTTTTGGTAACATTTACTTATGCTCATTTGAGATTGCTCTCATCTTTCACATTATAACATTAGCAAATTTACTTTTCCTAATTACTCACCACTTCACGTGATGTTCATTTCATCATATGCCAATGCACTTGGCAATTTAGTGTTTTTCACACTGTTACCTAACCCTTCTAGAGTTACATCATTTTATCGCATACAACTTAGGCTCGCTTACTTTTCAATGTATGCTAGACTTATGAGTCCACACATACAAGCCATGAGACTTCATTCATAGTTTGTCTAAGTGATTCATGTTTACCCAATATTATATGGTACAAGAGTTATGCAACATGTAGATATGCCAAGATATTATTTTCGATCTTTAGAGGCAGCATTCATTAAATATTTATTTACGTATGACTTATGTGTCCATACAAAATTTGGAGAGGGAACCCGATTTTGAATCCCTTGGACAACACTCAATCTTATTTTAAACTTGATAATTGCATTTTTCAAATCTGGGGGAACCTAGTTCGATCCCCATTAACCCCATAATATTTTTATTTCTATTTCTCCTCTCCTTTTTCATTTGTGTCAAGGAGGTTGTGGGTTCAATCCCCCACAAGCTAATTATTTTTCTTTCAATTTATCTCTGGACTTTCTCACCTATCCAAGAGGTTGTGGGTTCAATCCCCACTCTCCACATTTATTTTCTCCTAGATTTTTCTCCTGACTCTCTAATCCATTCAAGAGGTTGTGGGTTAAATCCCCACTCACCACATCTATTTTTCCTTGCATTTTTCTCACGAAATTTTTATGAATTTTTTATTTGGTGAGAAATTGGTTTAATACCCAATGAGCTTACATTTTTTTAATTTTTTTTAAACGAAGTTTATTTTTTAAAAGTTGGTTAGTCTTAATCTTTTGTTGATTTTTTTTGTAGATTTCATGTAATGATGTCTTGGGTTCAATCCTTTGTAATTTAACTTATTTTACTTTCACTTATCATTGCTTTTTATACCACTTCAATTGGACGAATCAAACCTCCCAAATGCTGATAATTAATTCACAATTTTCAGCTCCTTGTTATCGTCATTTGTGCATTAGATTTTAGTACGTTTCACGCATCATTTGGTGCATGTTTAAGTATTTTTTTAATGTTTATATCCAGACAAGAATTACCATAAAATTTAACAACATCACACCACTTTTTCACATCATACTTTACACAAACATTTGCACACACATAACTTTCACATACTTTCGGTTGCTATAAATCAAAATTCTTACATTTCCAAATACATAATCATGAACACATTATAAGAAAAATCACACTTCATACTTAAACTAACTGCAAAAATACCAACAACATGATGTCTAACCTTTTTCAGAATGATATCAGAGGGATACTAGGAAAAGAAATTCAACAAGAACGGGAACAACCCTACTTTCGAAATTCGTTGAATTCGGGGAAACCAAATTCTCTTGGAGAAAGGAGTCCAGGAGTGAAACCCATACTTGACTTTTGTTTTCTTCAATGAAACACCTGCTGTCCAAAACCATCTCAAAATTAATGTCTACGTCCCAAAACATAAACACAAAATTCTACGGAAAACCCTTCTATTTGCTTTACATTTTTGGTTAGCTGGTTTATGTTTTAGACGTTTAAATTCTACAAGTATGAAGAATTTTTGCTTGTGTATTTTTGTCTGCTATATTTTTTACCATATAGAATGCAAAAGTGAGAGAGTTGATCGTGAAAGAAAGGATAAACGTGAGAAGTGAGTGGTTCCTTAGGATTAGGATTGTAGTTTTAGAATTAGTAAAAATAAGGTTTTGTTAAATTTTAAAGATCTGATTTATTTAAATCACACGTGAAAGTACCTTATTTCCCTTAAGAAATAAATCAAATTTGAAACCCCTTTTTAATTCACTTGGAAGTCGCTTCCACTGAGGATCAAACCTGTGATGTCCCCATCGCAAAAATGGGTCCCCTCGAGTTGACCAGACCTAAACAACCCCATTAATTATTTAATTAATAATAATAATAATCTTATTTTACTTTTTGTTAAATCAGAACTTAAATATTAATTAATTAAATTAATTCTCCAATATAAATAATCAAGTTAAATCATTGCTCCCACCTAGGTTTGAACCCGTGTGGAGCAAGATTTTGCTCAATGGGCAATTTCAGCCCTTTCTACCCAAAATGCCCCTACACCAAATTAATTTAATAATTAATAATATATTTAGGGCAATTACAATACTTCCCTTAGCTAGGAAAAAAATCATTTACCCCTAGACCCTCAAAACATAAGATTTCTCCTTTTTAAGTCAGGTAAAAACTCATCCGCGTAAATCATCATATTCGGGAACCTTATATCGTTGGAAACAACCTTAACTAGCTCAATTAACCACCCAAGTTTGTTGGCTTGGTTATCACAAGGATTAAGAGGTGTGGTTCTACACGCATCAATCCGTGTGAACCCGGTCTCACCGAAGGCATTCTACACACACTAAACATTACTTAGCATATTAATATTCAGGGTTGTTACAACTTCTCACTATATTTATGCGTTGAATGATATGTAAGGCCTTGTACTAGACCTCTAAAGTTCAAGTACGTCGGTTGAAATCTGAGATTTCCCCTAATTTCTAAGGTGTGGTTTCAGGATATGACATTTAGTGAGAATAATTCTAACTTAGGTAATCTATGGGATATGTTAAACTTGTGTGTAAGGTATTGTATGGACGGCCGCTTCAGAACTCTCTAAAGTGAGACTTAGAATCACCTTTAGTAGAAGGATCTAATGCTCATGTGTTTCTGCTTGCTTGGTCTGTATCTGATTATAGGTTGTCTTAGGGATCATTTAGGTGTGCTTAGAGAGGGTGTATGGGCGGTCTCTCTTAGGATAGATTTTAGTGAGAGGATTACATGCTAGTAAGTGCTCTATGTGAAGTTAATGGACTTCACTGTAACACTGAACTCGCTCACTGTGAATTTTTTCAAAAAAAGTAAATAATCTCTTAAATGATTTCATATTTGTTCCTACGGTGAAAAATGTTCTTCTTTTGCTTATAGTATTATGTTTTAATAAAAATTCATGAAAATCATGTTATTTACTAAATGTCCCTTTTACATAGTTTTTGCATGGCTTCAAATTTTAGTGCATGTAATGTGCTAACCCTTTTTTTTCCTTTTTGACTAAAGTGTAGGGAATAAGAAGTCTTGATATGCCATGGAGGACGGAAAGGTTTCTAAGGGTTGAAGATGAAGTATCCGTGAGTCCTCATCGGTTCGAGGATAATATCCACACGTTCATTAATGTCTTAGTCTTTATTTTATGTCTTGGATGGACTTAGTCACAACTATAGTATACTCCAAAATACAGATGTTTCAATGAGATGTTGTAAAGGTTTAATGTTGTAAATGAAAGACTTCCTCTTGAGTAATGATTATGAAATGAATTATCCGTTTGTAAAAAATGTTTTAAATTTTTACTCATTTTAAAATTATTATTATGCAATGAAATAATCCGAGTGGCTTTAATTAAACTTGTTTAAGTCTCATTTGTTGTGTGGCAAAAGAAGGATGCTCTAACTTGTAGGATGTGCTTGCGGGTTGTTACATACATGTCATATATCATTATAAGCATATTCATACATAAGAACATCCTCCTAAGGCTCCCTTCAAGGATAACTATTTCAATGTTTAGGTAGAGTCCCATACCCCTACATAGACTAAGCTAAACACCTTAGGTCAGCTTACTTAGAATTAAATCCTTTATTAAATTTTACCTTTTAGGGAAAATCTTTCCCTAACCAACATAGACCATATGAGATAATGTTGAATCCGTTGTCATGGAACTCTACACCTAAAGAAGGAGCACTACTTAGCAACTACGTTGATCCACTAGCTAGTGTTCCTATGGTATAAACATAGTCCAAGAACTAGGACATATAGTTGGGACCCTCTTTATTATACATGCATTGTATTCTCCAATCTCAAGAGTAAGTTAGTGATCCTACCTTCCCTATGTGGGAAGGGATACTTCTCACTCTAGTTCACTGATGCTAAGCTAGAGTCCCTTTTGAAATGTCTTTAATGTCTTTATTAATTATTGGAGATTATTTTAGGTCATAGGGTGTAACCCTTGTAAAACATCTTCATCATCATAGATCAATAAGAATTGCATGAGTATTATCCTTTCATTACAATTCATATAGGTGAGGTTAGCACATTAACATTTTCATATCAAGATAAGACACATTGATATATCATTTACCATCCTTATAACATTTACATCTTAAGACAAAAACTCATAAATAATTGTCAATACATTTGTATTCATAATCATATCACCCTATCAATCATAATATAAGGCATACTATGATACAACACCATGACTTAATAACAATTAGACACAATTTGATGTAAAGGATAGGAATCATAAGACTTACCATGTCTCCTTCATAATTATTCATCAAGGTCTTACCATCAATCCTAACGTCAACCCAATTAGGGTATAACATCATCATTATTCAATGACCAACATGATATCAACGCTAAAGGAATCACTACATCACAATTCCGTAATAATTATAGCTTAAGACAAGTTATTTAGGTCAATTCTCAAAATTTGTCATAATCTATATTACTTGTCAATAAGTAGAATGGTAGTAATAAAAATCATCGTAAATTAGTCATAATTGATACAACAACATCATCTTATAGTAATTCAACCAGTAACAATTCAATTGAACCAATACAATATAATTCATATCAAGATCATAACCGAGGTTAAGGGGAATTGGTCATCTTTTACAAGCTAGACCAATCCATCAAGAAATAACATAATTGAGTTAGAATACATGTAAATACATTCATAATATCCAAAATAAACCATAAAAAATAAATTCATAACATCAATTTCGAGATTGGATGAAACCCACTTGAAAACTCAATATTTGGAAATCAATTTGATGGAACCCTTTGGGGAAAGAGGTCTCAATGTTTAATTAGAACCCATACCTTGTTAATTTATGGTTAAAATTGACTCTTTTAATCTCTTAAACCTTTCCCTAGATTGGTCTATAATGGTGTTTTTCACTTGAGACAGAAATAAGAAAAGAGGAAGAAAAGTTTTGGGTTTAGGAATTATGTGAGTTTTAAGTTAGTCATAATTACATGAGGATTTTATATAGGGAGTTCAATTACTTAAGTAGAACTATCTAAACCCCTAAATAATTAACTAACCACCTAATTAATATATTAATCCAATTAAAAGCGTGAAAAAAATCTCAGCCCTCACAGATTAGACCTCGACAAACGGCCCATCTATTAGTTGACGGTTCCTCCCCCTTACGTGCTATACATCGTATATAAGTTCAGAGACTGGTCAAAATGGACCTTTATACAAAATGGCTAAGATCCGTCCTTCCCCTCTTTTTAGGTGAACATTGCCAGGCAGCCTTGACCCTGAAATGCAAGGGTCCTCCTCAAGAACCTTTCGTTGGTCCTGTGGGATTCGTTCCCAGAAGTTTCTACCATGGATCATCTTAAACACATGTTAGACATCCTTCCACCAATTTTCACCCTTTTGTGACTTCAAAAATCTATTCAACTAGTCTAAGGTGCTCTAGCACCTCATTGAACTAGTTTTCGGACATCATAGGCGTTCTTGGACGTTTTGGTTTCTATACTTCCTAAAATTAAATTCATTAAAATAGATCTTAAAACAATGTCTAAACCATATGACATTTATATTAGGCTCTAGAACACGTCTTGGATTTTCGATGTTTTACACTTATGTTATAATCCTTCAACAATTCTAACCATGTTTTATGTCGAAGTTTTATGTCCTTTTGTGTAAACTTATATTGAAGACTTTTATGGTCAGTAACAACATAAACACACACACCATAAAAATAATGTCTCCATATTTTAAAGGCAAAAACTACAATAGATAACTCAAGGTCATGAGTTGGATAATTCTTCTAATGAACATTGATTTGCCTAGAAACATAAGCTATCACCTTACCGTGATGCATGAGGACACATCCCAAGCCCACACGGGAAGCATAACAATACATTACAAAGACTTTATTGCCTTCGGTAAGGTCAACACCAGAACGGAGGTAAGCTTATCTTTCATTTGTCGAAAACCTTTCTTACAAGATTGCGACCACTAAAATTTCACCTTCTTCTGGGTCAAGGATTTCGAAGGAGAATAAATGGATGAAAATAAATCAAAACACCTTCAAATATACCTGGTAGAGCCAAGAAACTTCTTATGTCTGTGGGAGTCTAAGGTGTAGGCCGATTTCTGACCACATCTATCTTTTTCGGATCAACCTCTAGACTATCTTTTGAGATAATATGGACAAAAAAAGCAACTGACCTCAAACAAAATTCACACTTACTACATTTGGAATAGAATTTGTGTTCTGTTAGGACTTGCAAGGCCAACCTCAAGTGACTCTCATACTCATTTTCATTCTTGGAGTATGTCAAAATATCATAAATGAATACAATCACAAATGAGTCTATGTAATATTGGAAAACTCTATTCATTAGATCCATAAACGACGTCGGGGCATTTCTTAACCCAAAAGACATAGTTAAAAATCATACTGGCCATATCTAGTTCAAAAAGCTATTTTGGGAACATCTTCACGTCTCACCCTAAGTTGGTGATATCCCAACCATAAGTCAATCTTGGAAAAGTAGCTAGCACCTTGGAGTTGATAATATATATCATCAATTTGAAGGATAGTATACTTGTTCTTTATGGTTACATTATTTAGTTTGCGATAATCAATGCACACTCGAAGACAACCATCCTTTTTCTTAACAAACAAGACTGTATCACCCCATTGCGAAATACTAGGCTGAATAAAATCCTTGTCTTGTAAATATTTCAGTTGGAGCTGCAATTCGTTGAATTAAGCCGGAGCCATTATATATATAGGTATTGAAATAGGAATCGTATCCGGTTATAAATCAATTCCAAAGTCAATTTCCCATTCGGGAAGAACGCCTGGAAGGTCATTAGTAAAAACCTCTTGGTAATCCCTCACTACGGGGACTAACTCAATAGAAGGAGTTTCACGTTCTATGTCTTTAACCCTCACAACATGGTATAAACAACCCTTGGCTATCATGTTACAGTACTTTAAGCACGAAATAATTTTACCCCTCAGAATAGAATTTCCCCCCTTCAACTCTAGAATGAGTTCATTTAGGAAGTGAAACTTCACTACCTGTGTTGTACAATCTATGGAACGATAGCATGCATAAAGCCAATCCATACCCAAGATGATACCAAAATCAAACATGTCAAGTTCAACCAAATCAATAAGAGTAACTCTATAGGGTAGCATTACAGGACATTTCCTACTGACTCTTTTTTCAACCACAGAGTAATCCTTTGGGGTACAAATCGATAAGGATTAAATCAAATCATAAGGAAGTACATCAAACTTCCTAGATACCGAAGGTGTAATAAAAGAAAGGGTAGCACCTGCATTAAGCAATGTAAAAACATCAACAGAGAAACTTGTAACTTACTCGTCACAATGTCAGGATAGGTCTCTTGTTTACCCCTAATCTTGAGTGCATAGAAACAATCCCTTTTGGGATCTTCATAACTGGGACCTCTTAGCTAAGCTTTATCATTCCCCTTTCCTTGGCGTCTTACATTAGGATAGTATTTCACCATATGTCCACCCTTGCCACAACCATAGCAACTATTAGTCCCAACAAGACATTTACCCACATGTTTCTTACCACACCTAATACAAGTTTGTCTTTCTTTTGGTGGATAAACGTTTCTCCCTTTTTGAGGTTTAGGGTTACAATCGCTATCATTGCAATTCTTCGAGATATTAGAAGAAATCTTATTTGAAAACCTCTTCTTGGACATAGGCTTGTCTTTCACATCAAGCATTCTCTTAGAAGAAGTAATTTCAAGAGACCTTGCATTCTTTGCTTCCGTATTCTTCTTCATCATACGACTATCTTGAACCTGTTTAGCATGAACAATCGGCTGCACGGCATTCTTCTTCAGGATAATCAGACATGCCTTTGACAAAACAACTCCTCTCATCCCTATCATTCGAAAACAAAGAGGAAGAATATTTTGACAACTTAATGAATTTTAAGGTGTATTCCCTGACGCTCATACCTCATTGACAAAGGTTGATAAACTCCTTTACCTTAGCTTCCCTTTTTTCCTTTGGGAAGAATCTGTCAAGAAATGCATTTTTGAAGATCTCCCAGCTCACGGGACCACCTCCTAAATCCCTACTATCCTTCCACTGATTATACCATGTCTGAGCCACGTCAATGAGTTGATAGGAAGCAACATCAATCTTCTAAGTTGTACTCACCCCCATAGCAAACAAAATCCTGTAGACCTCGTCAAGGAAATCTTAGGAGTCTTCATCAACATTCTATCTAAAGAACATGGGAGGATTCATCCTCATAAAATATCTTAAACAATTAGCCATAGTACTAGTGTTGGTTCTCTTGAGGTGCACCCTCCCTTTAGCTTGTGCCATTATGGCTTGATCTTATGTGGTGCTGTCTTGGGACATTTGATGCAAGGTTGCGCTCACCTCACCATCTGTTAGTGTCATAGGATTGATTTGAACTTGTTTGTTTGCAGCATCTTGTACTTGAGGAGCTTTTCGATTGCCTTGGGTAGTCGATCCCTTGTTCACTATCTCATCCCCTACTCTTCTCGCGATTGTCCTTCTTGTTTTTTTCACCAAAAACAACAATAAAGGAATAGCTTGTAAAAGACATATAGTGTCAAAACTCTAAAGTCACGACATATTATTACCGAGAAAAGAGAAGTGTCCTAATCATCATATATCCTCTCATCCACAACTTTGGCGAGCTTCACAACCATGGAAAAGACACTAGGTAATGTTGTTTTGTGAGACATTAATCCTAAGGATATTTAACCTCATTCTCTGATACCAACCTTGTCACCCCCAGAGAGTACACCCAAGATGCGACAGCTGGTGAGATCCTCTTAGAGGACTCAAACAATCCTTAGTATTCGTTATAACATGTTATCCACTAAAAATGCAGAAAATTTAAAACTTTTAATACGATTTGAAGTATACGTAGACTTCATACTTAATAGTTATAATAGCATAAGATATTCTAAAAACCTGTCTCACATGTATAAAATCATCTAAAGAGTATGAATCTGGACTTACCCAATAAATAGTCAATATGCCATACAGGCCTTAAAACAAAAGAATCCAAAGAACATAAATGGAAATAAGAGTATTCTTAAAATATACTATTGTATTTGTAAGATGGAATATAAAAAGATTGCATCCCCAAACATTAAGACATACCAACGCTCAGAGGAATGATTTCCAAGCTTCTTCAAATTGATCGTCTTAAACTTCAGTGGCCGGACTCTACAATCGTAGCAATATAAAGTAATGGGGTTAGTCCGCCACATGTATTATGTATGGATATATGCACATAAATAGAGGACATTCATGAAATAGGATCATTTATCTTTCTTTAGAAAGCATGCTAAGTCATATGATTGTCTTCAATGCACATATGTTAGAACATATACATGATCATAATGAAAGTCATATTATCATAGAGTCATGTAACATTTCATGTACAATAAATCATATAAATGTAACGTACACAACACTTACAAATGATCCCATCCCCAACCTACAAGTGCAATGGTCATGTGAAGCCCCATAACCCCAGACAACCAAGTAGCTAAGATAGGAGACCACAAGTAATGTTTTTCTTTATATAACTTGTAATATAAGTAGTCATCACTTCATATAACAATGTAACCCTATAACATATTCATCATAATGTCCAACATCATATAAGAGTAACATCATGCATCCTAAGCATCATACCTTTCATGTTATCATTAAACTTAAGAACAATCTCCTAAGTCTTTCCTTAGAGTCAACTTTTGCAATGTCTAGGTAGAGTCCCATATCCCTACATATACTAAGTGGAATCCTCAAGTCACCCACGTCAATGTCCATTTACTTGTCTTTCATTTTAGAGGAGGGAATATACGCCTTAACCGATATAGACCATGTGAGTTAAACATGGAATCTAGTGTCATTAAACCACAAACTGAAAGAAGGTGGTCTACACGCCAAAATATAACCAAACATGACATAGCTTTGTAGGTGGATGCACTAGCTAGTATCCTATGGTGGAAACATAGTTAAAGAACTAGGAAATGTATTAGATACCTGTCATGACCTATAAGTAAACCTTAGAAGTTAGAACATCCTTGTGTCTTCACATGGAAAATGTGACTTCCGGAAGTGCCATCGAAGTCTCTAGTGTCATTTATTGCATAATAAACATTCTAAAACACATAAAAATTTAAAAATTTCTTCCCTTATAAAGAACTCTTTCATAAACATTATACAAGCGGAAGACTTTCATTTAAAATATTATATCTTTACAACATATACTTGAAAAATCTACACTTAAGAGTTTAAAACACTTGGGACCAATCCTATACAAGACAATGGAATAAAGACTATGACACAAAGAACATGTTGCTATTGTCCTCCATCGATGAGGACTCACCAATACTTCATCTTCAAAGACATAGAAACCTATCCATCCACTATGGCACATCAAGACTTCCTATTCCCTACACTTTAGTCAAAAAAGGGAAAAGAAGGGGTTAGTACATTAGATGTACTATGTATGCAATTCATGCAAAAACCATCAAAAAAGGATATTTAGTAAATAACATTGTTTTTATGAATTCCGATTAAAAAATCATGCTATAATTATAAGTATAACATTTATCAACTTAGAAAACACATAAGAAATCATTTAAGCAACAAGCTACATTTTAGGAACACTTTCCAATTAACTCAATTCACTACTACAGTGAACTCACTTCACTGTACAATAAACTCAATTCACCGTTACATTGAAGTTCTTCCACTTCACTTTAGACATGTTATAGAATGTAATTTTCCTACTTAAATCTATCCGAAGACTCACTTAAGTCACAGCAAGAGAGACCGCCCATACAACCTCTATAGGCATTCCTAAATGATCCTCAAGACTACTTATGATGAGTCACATACACACCTAAAATACATCAACATATCAACATGAGAGTCTACTACATAAAGGTACTTATAAGTATCACTTGAGTGAGTTGTGAAGCGACTTACCATACTATCTGTTAAATACACACTTAAGATATCCTATAGACTACCTAAGATAGAATCATGATCATTTAATACATCAATATAAAATTGATATAACATTTCCTCATCACAGGCTATCAAAAGACTTACTTTAGTAGATCAAGAAGATAACATCCATTATTGACCTCTTAAAGACCACCTAAATAATCCTTAAGATTACCTATGTTTGGATCTCGTCCACATAAACAATCATCTTCACTAACTAGAGTCATTCTTAAGACTTATCTACGTAAGATAAGAAAATAACCATTACTATGCCCCCTTCATGTCTTAACTAGACCACCCTTAATTACTCTAGGTAAGTACATATTCATTTCACATACTTAGTTAACTTAAGTCATTACATTCATTAGTTAATTTAAGACTCATTTATCTGCTAAAGGACATTCAAACAATGGTCTTGGACAAGACCTAGGGACTCCAACTAACACCTTCAAAGCCTATTATGCAATGTCTAGATAGCATACCACACCACCACCTTAACTTCATAGAAATTATCTAAGGCTAATGGATATTCCACATGATGATAATAGACAATAACCAATATAGACCATGGTATCAAAGCATGAAATCCAGAGTTCTACTTGCCAATGTTAGAACTTTTACACATCGCATGTAGGCACATGGTTAAGGAATATGAAGGACATGATTTTGTATTCTATTCTCATGCTTAATTAGAAATACTTCCCTTACCATACTCACTCGATGCTAGCCTTTGTTCACATAGAGTAATTCACAAAAAGGTTTTATATAATTGGGTTACGTATATAGTTCATAACCCAATGACATTTGACCTACCAAAGAGGTCCTATAGGGCTACCTTCCAATGGACACAATAAGCTCATGATGAGTTTCCTAAGTATTAATATGATGACGTTCCAGATAATTAACCTTAAGTCTATCATTCCTTTACTTGAAGGATACCATTACAACTTTTGACTTCAACATTCATAACCTTAAGTCTATCATTCCTTTACTTGAAGGATACCATTACAACTTTTGACTTCAACATTCATAACCTTACCACTATGTTCAAGATTTTACATAAAAGACTCTCTTAACATCATTCAAGGTCACATCTCATTCATAAATTCAAGACTAAGAGAATTTAACACCCTAAGTCACGACATCACATATTCACTTTAATACAAGCATTAAGCAAGGGACACAAGTCAACCAAGACAAGACACTACACACTTCACTTTAACTTAATTACTAGTCACTCTATACGCACATAGGACTAACCATTATCATCCTTATGTCATCCTATATACTACTATATCATCATTAATATAGACATTATAGACTCATATACTCAAGAAGGAACAACCATGCATCAACTCTAAGACAATACATACGAGCACGTAGTAATGGTGTACATGATATACTAACATTCATAGAAAGAACACATACTTTCATATTCCTTCACATATAGATATATAGGATGATATTTCACATAATATAAACTATGAAAATCATCATGATAATTCAAGTCGTGCTGTCAAGGCCAAGATCATCATATTGCAAGGCCACATCAATTCATATAGCACCGCCATCATATGTGGACGATACCAATCATAACATAATTGAAGTATAATTAACATTTAATAGAAAGAATTAGGCGGCATAGCCCACTTCATCATACCTCTTCAATTACAAAGATAGTTCATCCAATTTTATACCAAACGACTCTTACAGTGGTTATAACTAACAATTCAATACATAAACAATAATACTCAATGATTCAAAGTCAGTTCAATATAGATTTATGAATATAAGACAAATTAGACACCAAATGAATATAATCCTTACTTTATTCAATAACCCATATAAAACTACATTATGATCATAAGCATTAAGTAAATATAAATTCAAAAGGCTTGATAGTCAAAAGATTTAAGAATATTCAATACTCAATAGATCAAATTGAAACAGAATTTAAAAAAATTAATCCTAATCCATACATGAATCAAAAGAAAAAAACAATCTATACATGAATTCATCAATCTCAAAGCATGATCACATAACCCATATTTTACCCAAATTTAAGAGATTTGTGAAGATCAAGGGTTCATGGAGGATATCATTGAAAAACATCAATTAAACATCAATAAAATCATTTCTTCACGAAAACCATTTACACAAGAACCAAAGACATAGAGTAGAAATTGGACTTTTCATCTTTTTTAAAACATTGAAAATCATCTTTGAAATTGGATATAAGGTAATAGAAAGCCTTAGATTAAGAACTCCCATACCTTATTTGAATATAAAAATTAAATTTGAAGATTAAACACCATTTAAGAACCATCTTCAAGCTCTATCTTCACCTTGATATCTCATGGAGGTTTTTGGAGAACCTTTTGGAGGGAATGTGTTTGGATTTAGGTGGTAGGGTTATAATGAGTGTTTAATGACTTATTTAATTTTACAATAACCATAAACAATCAAAACAACCATACTCACATATAAAATGAGTGGTGTGAATTTATGACTTCACCCCTCAACTTAATAGAAAACTGGAAGGAAAACAGGCAGCCCATCGATGTCCACATCGACGGTCTATGGTCTCACCTATGCTCCGTCGATGGTGTCTCATGGATTGCACCTAAAAATCCTCAACCTACAGTATTTTAATCCCCATCGACTCCAGCCAACGACGGGCCATCTCGTGGTCAATTGGTTATCTTTTTGATCGTCGATTTACACTGCCTGGCACTGTTGAGTTCTAAGTTAGGCTCCTCGCTTAGGACCCCTTTGAGGGTCCTATGTGGAGTCCTACCTGGACTTTTCCAACCCATATATGATTGTGAACGAGTTAAAGACCTAACATATGTGTTTCATCCAAAACTAAAACGTAAAAATCTACGAAACATGCATAGACGCACAAGGTCGTATCAAGGCAAGCCTTTCAAACTTCATGGACTTTGTTGGACATTTGACCTCCAAACTTCACGTAACTTGAAACACTGCCTATATACACAATAATAACTCATTTAACAACCTTATAACCTCATGAACTACACTAAAGCATTTAAAACTACATATTAGGCAAACAAGTGACTTAGTCGTCGAACCTCTCAGTCGCCCCTTTCCATTTGACTTCCAATGCACCTACACTCTTAGGCACAGCCTCAAAACCACATTATAAACAATTTTAGGACCTTAGAAAATAACAAAAAAATATAAGGCTCTATATGTATTTAGGTCATTTTTGGGGACTTACAACTCCCATAGTTCTACATTTCATGTCAGCCTCTATCTCACGACAGTCATTGTGAACCTAACATCCAACGAGGGAAGGGACACCTCTCATATATACTCATAGATACTTACCTTAAGTACTTTTCTTGAATATCTTGGAGTTATATTTTATCACAAACTTATCATAGGTCATAGGGGATTAACTCCATGTATAAATATGATCATGAGCTTTTTAGGATTCGATGATAATTTCCTTTCATCCTAATCCTTGGTATGTGAGATTAAACTAACTTGCATTTATCATGTTCTCATTATGATCTTACAAGTAACATGTTCATATCCCAACATATACACATAACAACATCATAAAGACTTTCATAACATATCATCATGATTTACATGCTAACATAAAAATTGTAGAGTAATCACGAGTGTAGAAGACTTACCTCTTGATTCTAAGTTCCTTGTTCAAGAACTTAAGTTCAACTTATGTGAAATCCGAGAATATCCCCAGACGTAACCGACACCTTTTTCTTCTTTGAGTACTAATACTAGCCTCTTAGCTTACATCATTTAATTGATAGGTCAAAAACACAGTAAAATTAAAACATTTTGTTTCTTCGATATGGAGGTTTACATAGACATCTACATAAACATAGTATATATATCGAGTACACATAGACCCTTCGTATTGGAATATTACTTCTCTACTTTTAATGCACATAAATATATAAAACATAAGATAACATAGTCATAACAGTTGTATCATCACATAACCATCTAATAAGAGTGTAAGAACTTGGGAATAAACCATACTTCAAGGTAAGAATGCCTCACATGGGCTATACCATGTTTCATACTAAATAGAAAGGAAAGAAGCATAGAAGTCTTAAACTCAAAACAACTAATTTAGCTAGATAGGGGCATTGCCCTCGGAAAGTGAGGACCTACCCTACTTGGATGATCAAGTGATCCAAGTCTTCTTCAATGTCGTCTTCAAAAACACTACAATGACCGTAACATAAAATATTAGGGAAAAGGAAGAAATGAGGTTAGTATACCACTTGTTGTATGTATGAGAACATATGCACACATATAATGAAAATATAATACGAAAAGGGAAATTTCAATAAGCGTGCACCTTTCCTTAAAAACCTTTATGCACATTAAATAAGGCCATACCAATCAATAAGACATGTTCATCAAGTCATAGGCATGTACATTAAAACAACAACATCAAGTCTGGTCAACTCAACATGCATATCATATAGTTGAATACACATCCAAAAAAGTCTATCATCAAGTCATAATAGTAACAAGCATGAATAAGAGTACTTTTAAACTTAACCAAAGCAAGACAATTACCCATGAACACGCATAAAGTTACCAAGTGCAATGAACAAGCAAAGCATATAACCTTACTCAATTAAGTAAACCAACAAGAAACATGGGTAACTTCCTTCTTCATATACCATAACATTTAAGAGTATCACACTTTAACAGTATAGATCAATATATATTCATAAGTGACACTAATAAACATATAGTGTTAACAATGTGCAAGTTCATCATACATGTCATATAGCATTATAACCAATTTCATACATAAGAACATCCTCCTAATACTTCCCTCAAGGATAATTAGTGCAATGTTTAGGTAGAGGCCCATAACCCCTACCTAGAGTAATCTACACCTATTAAGTTGTCTTAGTAGAGTTCATTCCATTTGTTAATTTTACCTTTTAAGAAAATCTTGCCCTAATCGACATAGACCACATGAGTTAATGTTAAATAAGTTGTTATGGAACCCTACACCAAAAGAAGGCGAACTACTTGCCAAGGTAGTACCAAAACATGAACATAGCAACTACGTGGATCCACTAGCTAGTACTCGTATAGGGTTAACATAGATTAAGAACTAGGAGATACTGTTGGGACCCTCTTTATGATATATGTATTATAGTATAAAATCTCAAGAGTACATTTGTGATCCTACCTTCCTTATGTGGGAAGGTATACTCTTAACTCTAGTTCACTCGGCTCAAAGATAGAATTCCTTTTTAAATGTCCTTAATGTCTTTATTAATCATCATAGCTTAGTATAGGTCAAATTTTTTAAATGTCCTTAATGTCTTTATTAATCATCATAGCTTAGTGTAGGTCAAATTTTCTAATCCTTTGCATAGTCATTGTTATTATCTCATTAGGAATTGCATGAGAATATCCTTTCATGGCAACCCTCAAATGTGAGATCAACATAACATCATCATTATGTCAAAATAGGCACATATGTACTTCATAACCAACTTTATATCATTTAATCTTAAGCATAATATCACAATCATATGATCAAGGACATTTCAATTCATCATCATACCAACACCTACTTAGGCTAATTATAAGTCATGCTTCAATTGAACTACATTATCAATCACAAGCCATCATAATTAAAGTAAAGCTTCGGATCATAAACACTTAATCAATCTCCATTAATAGACATCATCATGGTCTTACCATTAAGCAATACATTAATCCACGAATTTCCCTCTTGGGGAAAGGAATCCCAAGCGTGATGAACCCATACCATAATGAACATTAATCCACGAATTTGAATTGTAAACTTAGAGAAATTGACCTTCTTCCTCAAGCTTTCTTTCTTCTTTAATAGAGCATTTGTGGAGAGGAAAAGTAGAGAGAGGTTAGAGCTTTTATCTTTTATTTTTTTAAATTTGGGTTTGGGTGAGTTAAAATGACTTAAGATTAACCTTAGGATATCTATAATCACCCTCTAAATTACCCAAAACACCCCTCACTTAAATTGGTCTTTTTATGAAGTCTAAATGTGGAAATAAATGATTTTATGGAATTTGGGAAGTTTCACCGCGTCATGAGGCCAATACGTATTTTATCTACCAAAATTATGTTTTGGAATAGTGAGGTCCGTGTGGGTTGCTCGTTGGAGCAGCCGCCGACTAATTCTCGACTTTCGCACCCATGTTGGGGTCCTTCTCCATCACCCCTCAGGTGGTCCTTGTAGCGTCGTTATTGGACGTTTAGACACTCTACACTACTCTCAACCTAACCAAAGTATTTTTGCATGTTTTAGACTTCATTTGACCCTTCGAAACCATCCCCAAACATAGTAATGTAAACTTGTTAATTTAGGCTAGTTTTCGGAGACGTCATTTGCCGTCTTGGCTCTATAACTTCTCAGATGACTTCTAAACATTATTTTTAGTCATAAAACAGTATCTAAACCTTTAGACACTAATGTTATCCTCTAGATTAGGACTTTTTCAGTGTATTACAACTGAGACATTCATAAACATATCGTGGTGAAATACTAAATTGCATAATCAAGAACAACTCTTCAAATCATATACAAGATCAATGCATAGGGTAGGATAAGGGAAAGGGGCCATTTAAGAGTTCATTCTAATCTTCGTTCCAATCCCTAATTTACATGTCATCATGTAGTAGCGACAACTACACATAACCATCATCTATATAAGAACATGCACCACACTAGTTTCAAACATTACTAACCTAATACTCAACAATTCGTGTGAAATCAACCATAGAGAACAATTACTTTTCATGGAAAATCATTAATCTAGAATAACGAAGAAAATCATTTTTGTAGAGTAAAAACTTTAGTATTTGAGTTTCTTGAAAACTTTTCGTTGAAAGGAACTCTTTGGGAAAGTATTCAAGGAGTGAAAAACCCATACATTATTGACAAATATTCCACAAAAATTGAATGAAAATCTTGAAGTCTTCTTCTTAGTCCTTGCGCTTTTCTTGTTCTTCAATGGAGTTTGAAAAAGAGAGCGTTTCTTGAGAGATGAGAGAATTATGTGTTTGAATATGATTTGGACATTTAATAAGTTGTATAATACTAACCTAATATCCATATATAATAATCCAATGAACTACCCAGAAAAACCTCCACTTAAATGGGTCTTTTTATGAAGTTAAGTTATCAGAAATATGACTTTATCGATTCAGGGAAGTGGCTGGCATCGCGGGGCCAAATCCAGTCATTTTAAATAAAGTTTGGGTTGAGGCAGTGAGGTAAAGCGAGCCTGCCGCTCATATCTTGAGGAATTCTACCTCTTGAGGACTGCGCGTCGCGCACTTGTTCTTCAAATTCTGCCTGTTCGCAGGCTGCTAGATAGCCTGCTCACCAAAGTTTGTGTCCTCCCAAGGATAGATCAAGTGATACATTTGGAGTTGTTATCAGACGTTTGAACCCTTTATACTACATACTACCTGTCCAAGGTATCTTCAAATGTTTTGGACTTCATTTGATACTTTGAAACCTTCACCCAACATAGCAATGTAAACTAGTTCAGATTAGCTAGTTTTCGGACGTTAAGGTCTTTCTTTTTCATTCTGGCTTTAACCGTTTCTAAATTATCTTATTACATTAATATAAGTATGGAAACATAATTTTGAACATTAATTTATAGATTAAAATGAAGTCTAAGTCATGAAATCTTCAGAGTGTTTAGACGTTCACCTTGACATTGACGTACACATTGACATTCAAGTGGATGTTGACGTTCATGATGTACTTTTACGTTTATGTTGACGTGGACATTTACGTTTATGTTTACATTGACATTTACATTGATGCTGATATTGACGTTGATGTTATGTTTCACATTGACGTTCACGTTACATTAATGTTCACGTTCACCTTGATGTTCGTATTAACGTCCATGTTAATATTAACATTTTCATTCACATATACATTCTTGTTTAGATGTTCACATTGACATTCACATTAATATTTATGTTCACTTAACATTCGCGTTGATGTTTACATTCACATTCACTTTCACACTGAAGTTAACATTGACGTTCACTCTAACATTTAAGTTTACATTGATGTTGATATTCACCTTTACATTGATATTGACATTGACGTTCACATTCATGTTGACGTTGACATGTATGTTAATATTCACGTTGATGTTCACATTGAAATTCACATTTATGTTGGTATTGACATTTACGTTGACATTGATGTTCACATTGACGTTTATATTTATATTAACATTTATATTCATATTGATGATCACGTTCGCATTTACCAAAATATTGACGTTAATGTTGACGTTGACATTGATGTTCATGTTAATATTGTTGTGTTTGCTAATATTGGCATTGATATTAATGTTCACACTAACTTTGACGTTGTTGTTGACTTTAATGTTGATGATGATGTTGACATTCACATTGATGTTTACATTTATATTGACGTTAATATTTATTTTCACATTGATGTTTACATTTATATTGCCACTAATATTGACGTTAAAGTTTATGTTCACATTGACGTTTTCATTGACGTTCACTTTCACGTTGATGTTCACATTGACATACACATTGACATTAATGTTGACGTTCACTCCACATTGATGTTTATGTTAACATTCATATTTACATTCACGTTTACATTTATTTTGAATTTTACATTTACATTCGCATTGATATTGACGTTGATGTTGACATTGAAGTTCACATTGACGCTAATCTTTACATTTATGTTGACATTCACGATTACTCTATTTTTTGCATTGATGTTTGTGTTAACGTTCATATTGATGTTGAGGTTGATGTATATGTTCATGATGACTTTGACATTAATGTTCACTTTGACATTGACATTGATGTTGAGCTGACATTAACATTGACATTGATGTTGATGTTGACGTTTATATTGACTTTAACATTGATATTCATGTTAACATTCATGTTGACATTCACATGGATGCTGACATTGAAGTTGACGTTGACGTTGACTATGATATTGATGTTTAAGTTAACATTGATGATGGCATTCACGTTAACCTTTACGGTGATGTTGACGTTCAAGTTCATATTTATGTTTATGTTGATGTTGATGTTCATGTTCACAGTAACGTTCATGTTGACATTGACTTTCACATTGACATTGAAGTTCATGTTGGCATTCAGTTGACTGTCATGTTGGCATTCAAGGTTGCATTCCCGTTAACATTTATATATACGTTCATACTTACATTGACGTTAACATTAACATTAACATTAAGGTTTATGTTCGCATTAACATTAATGTCTATATTAATATTAATATTGACGTTCACATTCATGTTGAAATTCATATTAATATTTATGTGGATGTTTATGGTGATGTTTATGTGATGTTCACGCTGATGTTTACATGTACATTGACGTTCACATTTACATTGATGTTGATGTTGATGTTAATATTAACGTTAACATTTATGTGGACGTTCATACAAACCTTGACATTTACATTGATGATGACGTTAACATTCATTTTGATGATTACATTGATATACGTTTTTACGCTAAAGTTTATATTTACGTTGATGTTGATGATCACGTTCACATTTACCAAGACATTGACATTTAAGTGGACATTGACGTTGATGTTCATACTAACGTTGACATTGAAAAATACATTCATACTAACATTGACATTTACATTTACGTAGACGTTGACATTTACATTTATGTTTACGTTAACGTTCCTATATATGTTCATGTTCATATTCACGTGGACATTTATGTTTATGTTGAAGTTCATTTTTACGTTGACATTTATGTTGATGTTTATGATCTGATTAGCGTTTCCTAATATTTTTACGTTTACGTGAACGTCAACATTGACGTTGACATTTATTATTACGTTGACATTTATGTTGATTTTTATGAGCAAGTTCGCATTTACCATCACGTTGATGTTAACTTGGACGTTGACATTATCTTTGACATTGAGATTGACGTTCATGCTGATATTGATATTTACATTTATGTTGACATTGACTTTCACATTCACATTTACTTTTACATTGATGTTAATATTGATGTTCACATTAATATTGACATTCACCCTAACGTTTACATTGATGTGATATTGATGTTTACGTTGAGCTTCACGATGACATTTACGTGTATGTTGACGTTTACGTTTACATTAATATTGACGTTGATGTTCATATTAATTTTGATATTGATGTGGATGTTCATACTAAAATTTACATTTATATTGATCTTGACTTTAATGTTTACATTGACGTTCACTTTTACGTTGACGTTGACATTGATGTTAACGATCAAATTTTGATTTACCAATACATTAATTTTTATATAGATATTGACATTAACGTTGAAATTGACATTGACATTCATATTAACGTTGACAATAACATTGATGTTAATACTGAAATTGACATTAAAATTGACCTTTAAATTAACCTTCAAGTTTATATTCACATTGACGTTCATGTCCACGTTCACATTCACGTTGATTTTGATGTTCAAGTTGACGTTCATTTTTACATGGACATTTAAGTTAACGTTTACATTGATGTTCATAACCCGGTTTGAATTTACCAACACGTTGATATTTACGTGGACATTGATGTTGACATTAATATTGACGATCAAATTTTTATTTACCAATACATTGATTTTTATGTAGATATTGCCATTACTGTTGAAATTGACATTGACGTTCATATTAACGTTGACAGTAACATTGATGTTAATACTGAAATTGACATTAAAATTGACCTTTAAATTAACCTTCAAGTTGATATTCACATTGAAGTTCATGTCCACGTTCACGTTCACGTTGATTTTGATGTTCAAGTTGACGTTTATTTTTACATGGACATTTACGTTAACGTTTACATTAATGTTGATAACCAGGTTTGAATTTACCAACACGTTGATATTTACGTGGACATTGATGTTGACATTATTATTGACGTTGATGTTCATGCTGATATTGATATTTAAGTTGATTCTGAGGTTGACTTTTTTTTAACATTCACATTGACGTTGATGTTTTTTTGACGTTGATATTTAATTTTACGTTCAAATTTTCTTGGATGATCACGTTAATATTGACGTTTTGATGTTGATGCACATATGATGGTCACATTTTCATTGACATTGATGTTGATGTCGATGTTCACAATGATGTTCATGTTGACATTCACGATCACATAGACGTTCACATTGACAGTGACGTGGACATTCATGTTGAAGTTCAATTTTATGTTCATACTGACATTGAAATTCAAGTTAACATTCTCGTTAAAATACATTTTGTCATTTACATTGACGTTGACATCTGACGTTCACATTGACGCTGACGTTTACATTTATTTTGACGTTCACGTTTAGGTTAATGTTTACACTGACATTGACCTTGACTTCCATATTAATTATGACGTTGACATTTATGTTGATATTGATATTAACATTTATGTTGATTTTTATCTTGACATTGACGTTTACGTGTATGTTGATGTTCACATTGACATTGACATAGACGTTCACATTGATGTTCATTTTTACATTGACGCTGATATTCCTGTTGATGTTTGTATTGATATTGATGTTTAAGTTGACGTTCACATGGAAGTTCATGTTCAAGGTTATGGTCACGTTTACGTTCATATCGACGTTCACGTTCATCTTGACATTAATATTGACATTTATTTTGACGTTCATGTTCACGCTAACATTTACGTTTACATTGATTATTTACGTTCATATTTACATTGATTTTCACATTAACGTTCACATAGATGTTAAAGTTGATGTTGATGTTGAGATTCACATTCACGTTGATGTTGACTTTTACATTGATGTTCACATTGACATTCAAGTTGACATTAATTTTGATATTAACATTGACGTTCATGTTTACACTGACATTTACATTTATGTTGACGTTTATGTTTAAGTTGATGTTAACATTGACGTTGACTTTGACAATCACACTGTTGTTGATGTTAACATTGACATTCACATTTACATTTAAGTTTATGTTGATGCTGATGTTGACATTAATATTAATGTTAACATTTACATTTACATTGATGTTCAAGTTGACGTTCACGTTTATATTCACACTTCCATATTAAATATGACGTTGGCATTTATGTTGATATTGATATTAAAATTTATGTTGATGTTTATCTTGACATTGACGTTTACGTGTATGTTGATGTTCACATTAAAATTGACATAGACATTCACATTGATGTTCATTTTTATATTGACGTTGATATTTACGTTGATGATTATATTTATATTGATGTTTACGCTGACGTTCACATGGAAGTTCATGTTCAAGTTGATGGTCACGTTTACATTCACATCGATGTTCACGTTCACATTCCCATTAACATTGACATTTATTTTGACCTTCACGTTCACGCTAACATTAACGTTTACATTGATTGTTGATGTTCATATTTACATTGACTTTCACATTAATGTTCACATAGATGTTAAAGTTGAGGTTGATGTTGAGATTCATATTCACGTTGATGTTGATGTTGACTTTTACATTGATGTTCACGTTGACCTTCAAGTTGACATTGATATTGACATAAACATTGACGTTCATGTTTAGGCTGACATTTACATTTATGTTAACGTTTATGTTTAAGTTGATGTTAAAATTGATGTTGACTTTGACAATCACACTGTTGTTGATGTTTATATTGACGTTGACAATGACGTTTAAGTTTATGTTGATTCTGATGTTGACATTAATATTACTGTTAATATTGACATTTACATTGATGTTCACGTTGACGTTCACATTTATATTAACGTTGATGTTGATGTTCATGTTTATATAAACATTTATGTTTTCATTTTCGTTCAAGTAAATGTTCTTATTAAGACGTTTATATTCACGTAGGCATTGACATTAACGTTGATGTTGACGTTCATGCTGACATTAAAATTTAAGTTGATGTTCATGTTTATATTAACATTGACGTCAATGTTCACATTGACGTTGATATTGACATAAACATTTACATTGACATTGAAGCTAGCATTCACTTTGACATTTATGTTGACATTCACATTGATGTTTATGGTTACGTTGACGTTGACGTCACATTGACATTGATGTCAACGTTGACGTTCATGTTCACTTTAATGTTTACGTTCACTTTGATCATCAAATTCACAATATAGTGACATAGATATTTTCGTTGACGTACATGTTGATGTTTATGTTTACATTGACATTCCTATTTTTGTTGAAGTTCACATTGACGTTGATGTAGACGTTGACATTGTTGATCAGTTGACTTTGATGTTGACTTTGACGTTCACGTTATCCTTAATGTTCACATTAACTTTTATATTTACATTTATGTTAAAGTTGACGTTTTAAATTATGTTTATTTTTACATTGACATTGACGTTAAAGTTTACTTTGATGTTCACATGATGTTTACATTAACATTTACGTTGATGTTCACGTTAACATTGACATTCATGTTGACATTGATGTGTACATTGAAATTAATATCGATGTTCACAATGACATTGATGTTGACATTGATGTTCTCGTTGACATTCACATTAACGTTAAAATTCATGTTAACATTCAAGTTCACATTGAAGTTTACATTAACGTTCACACCCGTGTTCACTTTGATGTTCACAATCATGGTTACATTGACGTTCACCTTCACGTTGACGTTCGTTGTGACGTTTACATTTACTTTCATATTGACGTTTACATTTACGTTCATGCTATCATTTACATCTACGATGATGCTAATGTTTACATTAACGTTCACCTTAACGTTGATGTTAACATTGATATTGATGATGACGTTTACATTCGAGTTGAACTTTACGCTGACTTTCACGTTGAAGTTTGCATTAACATTAAGGTCGACGTAAACATAGACGGTCGCATTCACGTTAACATTTATGTTGACCTTGACCTAGATGTTCATGTTAACATTGATGTTCACATTGACATTGATGTTTTCATTAACATTCATGTTGACATTGATGTTTATGTTGACATTGACATTGAAGTTAATGTATAAATTGACAGTCACGTTAACGTTCACATTGATGTTCACGTTCATGTTGGTGTTTATATTGACATTTATGTTGATGTTTACATTAACATTCACGTTCATGTTGACATTCATGGTGGTATTTATATTGATGTTGCTGTTTACATTCTTATTGATATATACGTTTACATTGATCATGTACGTTCACATTTACATTGATATTGATATTGACATTCACGTTGATGTTGCCCTTCACTTTCACATGGACGTTAACATAGATATTGACGTTGATGTTGACATTTATATATACGTTGACATTATCGTTGACGTTGACTTTCTTTAATATTCACATTGACGTTCACTTTCACATCGACCTTGACGTTTTTGTTGATGCTAACGTTGACGTTTATGTTAACATGGATAATGACATTTATTTTGACATTTACGTTGACATTCAGATTTATATTCACGTTGTTGTTTACGTAGATGTTGACGTTCACATTAACATTGACATTAACATTCATGTCAATATTCAGGTTGACATTGCTGTTGAAGTTCACATTCTAGTTGATGTTCATATTGACGTTCACATTGACATTGATGTTCAAGTTTCATTTCACATTTATGTTTACGTTTATCTTCACATTTACGTTCAAGTTGATGTTTACATTGACGTTCAGGTTGATATTCACATTGACGTTGACATTCACATTGACATTAATGGTTACATTTATGCTGATGTTCACGTTTACGCTGATGTTTACATTGACATTGATGTTGACTTTCACATTGACATTGACGTTAACGTTCACTTTGAGGTTCATGTTGTTAAGACCCAAAGTACCCCTAGGCATAACCAGCGTCGTCATCCTCTAGGAGGACTAATACAAGCCCTTAGGTTCGTCATAGCACATAATAGGTACGAAAATACGAGATATTTATAACTTTTGCTCATATAGCTAGGAGGTTTACATAGACCTCTACATAGGAAGCGTACATATGCTTCTCGCATAACCAACATACAATATATATGAATTTTGTCTAATACTTTGTCTCAAATTAAACCATTTATAAATTGAATCAAAATAGTACGGGCATAGCCCTAAGTCTATTACAATATGCCATATAGGCTACGATGAATGTCTCAACATGAGAATAAAACAATTGTCTTAACATATAGACAAAACTAATAGGGCTTGATGAGTGGCTCTAACCTCGGAACTTATAAGCACTCACCAATTGACTAAGGAAAGAAACAATTCTTCTTCTTCAATGACCACGAATCTCCTCAATAGAACGGACCTAAAATGTTTGGGAAAAGGGAGAAAATATTTGTTAGTACAAACCACATGTACTACGTATTGGTCCTATGCAAAAAATAATCAATGCATGAGAAAAGGAAAATTTAATCAAAATCATGTTTTTTTATCTAACTTAACATGCATACATAAAAAACATAATAAGTCAATTAAACATAATAGTAACCCAACATGTAAACCATCAAAGTAATATATGTGCAATGCCAAAGAGTGAACCCCATAATCATCTAAGATTAAATATCATATTAAGCAACCCATCTCATACTAAAAAAATATTATCATAACTCATCACATCATTATTAATACATTAATAATACTCATAGCTTATAATCATAGTCCTAATCATAAAAAGAAGACTACTAGTACCATCCCTTAGGACCCCACATATGCAATGAGTAAGAGAACTCGCATACCCTTCCTTACCCTATGTAGGAGCCTTCAAAACAACCCTAATAAGAGTTAACATACTTCAATTATAAATTTACTTTTACGTTAAGGAATGAATTGCAATGACCAAAATGAGACTATGTGCGCTACATGGAATCCGGTATTCTACTCCCACACCGAAAAGAGAAGGTTAACACTTGCCTAAGTAGCAACCATTCATACGTAGCTATCTAGGTGAATCCACTAAGCTAAAGTCCTATGTGGGCACATAGTTAAGGGTCAAGGAGATTGTGGCTAGAAACTTTGAATTACTACTGTGGTGGTTTCAATCTCATAAGACAACATAGTATTAGGTAATCCGAATTTACTAACGTGAGGAAACCCATGCAGGAGATCAGACTTACTAACGTGAGACCTCTATCTCATTTACATGCCCTTTTGGTGATAAGCAATTATTCCCTTAATTAATCCTCATACAACATCATACAAATTCACATTAGTCTCTTTTAGACCTTTAACTAAAAATCCTATGATAATAGCTCATAGGTTATCACAAGTTACAACCATCCTTTTACTTTAGGCACACATTATAATTCATGAGAAACTACATTTTATCATATAATGATCATATAATAACATAATTTCATACTTTATAGCCAATTCATAGATCTAGGGTTAGGGATGAGTGATCCTTTTAACAAAAATCACAAAAACACAATTAGCTATAGTGTCATCATCACAAATGTAGATTTCACGTTGCATGATTGAGATTAAAAGAGAATCAACATCATACGTCATTGACATTGTATGGAACTTCACCCTTCAACAACCAAGAATTCAAAACCAACATATGAAAATTGGTCAATTCATGAAGTATTAACATAACTTAAATCAAAGTAAACAAGTGACATGTTCATTTCCCTCAACAATTCACCTTAATCAATCAAAAAAAATTAGGGATTTGGGGGGGGGGGGAGACATGGGTCAACACAAATGTATATAGGAAATAATCAATTACCATAAATGACAACTTAAACAACATAAATTAATAATTATTTTATCACAATTAACTTACAATTTCATTTTAGAAGAACATCCATGTGAGGAGAAAACCCCTTTGGGGGATCTACAAATCTTCTTTTGAAGGACCACTTGGGGAAATGATTCTCAAGAGTGAAATAAACCATACCTTATATATGAGAAAGCCATGAAAATGGGTTCAAAAACTTGAAGACTTGATCTTCTTCTTGGAGCTCTATGGGTCTTCAATAGTGTTCTGGAGGAAGAGAGAATTCGAGAGAGAGAGAGAGAGAAAGAGAGAGAATTTGAGTTCAACTTGTGGGACTTGGTTTGATTGATAAAGTTGACCTAAAACTTACCCTGAGAAATTATTTAGTCACCCATTAAATTACCCAAAAAACTCCTCACTTGAATGGGTTTATTTGTAAAGTCAAAAAACCCAAATACCACTTTTTACGAATTTGAGAAGTGGCTCTACATTAGGGGGAAACACACACTTTTTATTTTAAAAATAAAAATTTAACCAGTGAGGTCTGTGTGGTCTGTGCGTCGCACATCACCCCATTGAATCCTTAATTATTGAGGATACTTTGACATCCTGCCCTCCTATGTTAGGGTCCTTTCCAAAGACCCTTCCGGTAGTCGTTAGGGTGTTGTTATTGGACATTAATATTCCTTATACTACAATATACCTATACAAAGTCTTTTTACAAGGTTAAGACTTCATTTGACCTCCTAAACCTTTACCAAACATAGGGAGGTCAATTACTTAAATTTCACTAGTTTCCGGACATTAAGGCTTTTCTTTAATCCTATTTCTCCAATACTTCAAAAACAAGTTATTTATATTTTTTAGGTATGAAAATATCATTAATAAACATAAAATGATCTAGTATATATGGTGGAATTTCCGAAAGTGTTAATACTCCCCCTTAGGAACATTCATCCTCGAATGACACTCTAAACCTTGTAGTCGGAAGAATAGACTCAAGAATAGAAGCAAACCAAACAATTATACAATTTAATGACTCACAACTCAGAGGAGGAAATATCAACTCCTTTCAACTTATTACATGGTATGAGGAACTTACTCCACACATGTGTATGACAAAAGCTCAACTTTTCATATTACATAAGGAAGTACTACCTTCTCAATTTCAATATATATTATTTATGAATATTTAGAGTCAACATGTTGATTTTATATCAAATAAATATCAATTATTCTCATTATAATATTCCATGAACACTTATAGAACATACCACATTTAACTTAAAGCCACATAATAAACATATTTCAACACTTCGAAAATCACTCAAAATGGCATAGAGACTAACATAGGTTTCATAAGGTATAGACACTGTTTTAATGTCTGTTATAACTATTATAAGTCATTTAAGAAGTCTAGAAACCAAACTTCCAATAACGTCTATGACGTCTGGAAAATAGTTCAAGGATGTACTGATGTGCCTTAACCTATTTGACTAGCTTTTAGAAGTCGACAAACGATGAAAATTGGTGGAAGGGTGTATAACATGTGTTTAAGTTTATTTATGGTTTTAAAATATGGTAATGACTCCCTAAGTACGAACCAAGGTCCCTTGAGGAGTACACTTGCATTTGGGGTGAAAGGACTGCCCAATACAGTGTCATGAACGGATGCCTTAGACAGGCCATTGGTGACTTGACAGGGAGTCGATGCCACCGTAGATAGTCACTTAGACAAAAATCATGAATGTCACTTTTTATAGTCTGTGACCAAGAAAACGGATGTGCAGCACAGCAAGAAAGCTTTGCTGTCGACTGACCAAAGATCCGTCGATCGTGGTCTGGTCGATAAGGCTTGAGTTTTGCTGCACATATTGACCTGTTTAATTTAATTTATTTTCATAGTTATAAATTTACCTAGGGGTTAGGGTTTGTAAAATACGTTAATTAAACCCCCAAATAAAGACCCCAACCTAATTAGGCTAATCACAACTCACAAAAGAAAACTCTCTTCCTTCTATCTTCTTTCTTTCTCTAGTTGAATACATCTTTGAAGACCTATCTAGAAAAGGCTTTAAGGGAATTATGAGGTCAATTTATTCCATAAATATTAATCAATTAATAACGTATGAGTTCTAATTCACCTCTGAGACCTCTTTCCACAATGGGATCCATCAAATTGATTTCCCAAGTTGAGTTTTCAAGTGGGTTTTTATCCAATACGAAATTGATCTTTTAAATTGATTTGTTTATTATTTATTTTGTATATTGTGAATATATTAAAATGTATTGTAAACTAATTATGATATAGATTTATGGTTTGGTCTAGTTTGTAGAAGATATCTGTAACCTTTAATTCGAGGTTTTGATCTTGATATGAATTTGGTTGTAGTCTTCTCATGCTAGTTAATGATAAGGTGATCTAGGTTATGAAGTATGTAGTGAATTTATCTATGTATCTTGTTTTAAGCTATTATCTAGTATTGAATTATGATGTATTGATTCTTCTAGACTTGTGATTATATTATTAATTGATTTATGAAGATGTATGCCGAAATTTTGTTGAATTGAGGGTTTGTAGTAAGATCATGATGATGAACTGTGAAGAAGTATTTATAAGCTTGTGATCCCCCTCCATACTTCAAATGTAGTTAATTTTGATTAATTCATGATATTGATTGGAGTATCCTTTCATTTGGATTGATAGGGTGATATAAATATCACATGAAGCAACCCACTTCATACTTACAACATATTCGCATAATTTATCATAACATGATTATTACATGAATAATATTTATTGCTTATAAACACAATCATAATAATATTCATAATGTTACAAAGGACACTATTAGAACCATCCCTTAGGACCCTACATGTGCAATGGGTAAGAGAAGTCCCCTACCGTCTGTAACACCTTGAAAAATCCAAGCTGAGTCTTAGATCCTAACATAAGTTACATGGTGTCTAAGAACTGTTTTAAGACCTATTTTAATTAATATAGGTCATTTAGGATGCTTAAGAACCAAAACATCAAAGAACATTCTCGACGTTCGGAAACTTGTTCTAAGGGGTACTAGCGTGCCTTAACCTATATTACTAGGTTTATGGAATCATAAATCAATGAAATTTGGTTGAAGGGTGTATAACATGTGTTTAAGGTTATTCGTGGTTGAAACATCCGGGTATGACTCCCGAAGGACCAACCAAGGGCCGTTGAGGAGGACCCTTGCAAGTTGATGTTTACATTGCCGTGGCAGTGTGCATCAACGAGATGCAGGCAACTGGCAGTGTATGGGTCAACAGGTATCCATTGAGAATTGAAGATCCATACGTGGTAAAATGGAGGAATACTACTCCTGCACAAGCCTCTAAAAGAGATGACAATTGCACAGGATGGAGGGATCAACCATCGACTCACACACGGCCCGTCGACGGGGTTCGTCTATTAGGGTCAAAATGTTCCTGCATATTTTAATGTTGGATCTTTAATTAGATAAGGGGTTAGTATATTAATTAGGTTTTTTAAGTATTTCAAACAAATTTTACTGACTTCCCATATAAAGAACTCAACCCTCATTAATCTTAACACAACTCACCAAAACAAACTCTCATCCTTCTCTATTGTTTCTCTCTATGTGGAAGCCACCATTAAAGACAAGATAAAGGGAGGTTTTGGGGGATCTAAATTGACGATTTCACCATCAAACATTAAGATATGATATCTAATTCACCTTTGATACTCTTTCCTCAACTTGTTCCTTAAAAATGGATTTGAAAAGTAGATTTTTCATGTGTGTTTCATCAAATTACGAAATTGATGTTGCAAACCGTGTTGTTTATGGTTTATGAAGGAAATGATTGATATATTAACATGTATGTGATAGTTTGGTTCAATTTGAAGATTATGTTCTTTAACCCTTAATCGTAGGTTGATCTTGATGTAAATTAGGTTGTGATTGATTAAATTATCTTGATTATGGGTTAATTCATTATTAGATTATGTTGATGCACCAATCATTAACAAATAAGAATGAATTTTTTTGTTTCATGCTAATCTTGAGAATTGATCTAGGTAAAGGAAATTGGCATAAGTAACCTTGTTTTAAGCATTCATTTGGTATTGAATTATGGTGTAGTGACTCTTTTGGTATTGTTATGATGTTGAACATCTAAATTGGTTTGAATTAAGTTTTTATGGTAAGTCCTAAATGATTAAATATGAGGAAGACTTTGTAATTCGTAGAAGCTCTATCTTTACTTCCAATTATGATTAAGTCTTAGTGTTATGTTGGAGTAAGCCTTATATTAGGAGGATAGGGTTGTATGATTTTGAATTGAAACGTTTTGATTATGGTTGTTAGGTCGATGAAGATGTAAATTCTATAAGGATGGTAATGTATACCAATGTTCCTTATTATGAATTGATTTGTAATGTGTTAACCTCACGTATATGAACTGTGATGAAAGGACTTATACTCATACAATTCTTATTGATCTATTGATGATGATTATTATGAAAGGGGTTGACCCTTGACCTAAACTAATATATATTTTATAATTGAAGTCTTTAAGACATTTAAAAAAGCGACTATATGTTAGCACCGAGTGAACTAGATTGAGGAGTGTCCCTTCTTACAAAGGGAAGGTAGGAGCACTACATTACTCTTGAGATTTAAGACTACATTGCATAGAGCATTAAGACGGTTCCAACTATATCTCCTAGTTGTTGAACTATGTTTTCCTCATATGCATACTAACGAGTGGATCCACGTAGTTGCTATGTTTTATGTTTTGGTACAACCTTGGCAAGTAGTTCTCCCTCTTTAAGTGTAGAGCTTCATGACACAGGACTCCACACTAGCTCATGTGGCCTATGTCGGTTAGGGCAAGATCTTACCAAATGATAAAATAAATTAAAGAATTAAACTCTAACTAGGATAACCTATGGGGTCTAACTTAGTGTTGATAGGGGTATGGGACTCTATCTAAGCATTCTACTAGTCAGCCTTGAAGGGAATCTTAGGAGGATGTTCTTATATATGTTTATGTTATGAGGATATATGATATGTACATGATGAACAAGCATATTGTTGATAATTAGATATTGGTTACTTCACTTATGAGTATGTGTTGGGTTATAGTGTTAAAATAAGATGAAATGTATATCTAAATGTCATATTATGTGAAGTTTGACATTGGTTATGGTTTCTTGTTGAGGCTACTTGATTGAGAAAGGTTATGGGGCTTTGCTTGGTCATTGCACTTGTTGACTTGATAAGGGTTCAAGACTAGTTCTCTTGATTATTATGATATAATTGACTCTTATTCATACTTGTGATGTTGTTCCTTGATAATAAGGTTGTAGTAAATCATGGGTTCAAGTATGTTAGGATGCATATTACTTGTTTGAGTTAGTAGTCATGTTTGATTGATTTGTATGACTTGCTTGATTATGCATGAGATTATTGAAAGGGTAAAATGGCATGTTTTAACTAAATATTCCTTTAGAGCATGTTTTTTTTCTTATATTTGCACATGGTATCATACTTAGTACAAGTGGAGTACTAACCTCATTTTCATCCTTCTTTCCCAAAGATTTTAGGTTCTGATCATTGAAATCTCATTCAAGACGACTTGAAGAAGGCTTGGATATTCTCTATCATCAAAGTGGGTAGGTCCTAACTTTCCAAGGGAAATTCCACTACGTATCCTATAAAGTTCTTTTATTTTTCTATGACTTTTATGTTTATTCCACTTTCATTGTGTACGACTTGTATTAGCATATATGTGGCTTCTTTACAAAGATGTAGGGCTATGCTCAAATAGTGATGATCACTTAGATAGTATGAGATGAGATAATCTTTGAGACCATCTTCTATATTATATATATGTATATGCAATAAAGTAGAAAGCTATGTAACCTTCCTATACGCAGGGTCTATGTATACTTGATACGACTATATTATGTGTATGTAGAGGCCTATGTAAACCTCCAAGTAGATCAATGAAATGTTTTAAATTTTTTTGCATATTCAAACTATGAATGTATTGACATGTGAGTGGGGGCTAGTTTTAGTCCTCAATTAAGATACGACGCCAGATACTTGTACAGGGTAAACACGAATGTGACAAACTTGGTACTAGAGCATTAGCTTGAATATCGTTGAGTTATGTCTCTCTATTTACCCCGTCTATGTAGGTTTGTATTCACAATTATGAGGTGTTCCACACATATGAATAGGAACCTATGTGATGTCTAGGAACCTCTCTCTTTCTTGGAAATGCTTTATGATGTCGTTAGAGTATACTTATGGTGTGTTTTTACATCTAATCATGTTATTGTGCTTATATGAAGAATGAACACTCGAAGGAATACATCTCGAAGGCTTGACGAGGAAATTTCCTATGCGGGAGCTCCTCTCCGTGGTGAGAAACTTCCTCCACTTGAAGAAGATGCTAATGTTGATCAAGCTCCGGTCAATCCTCCACCCTTGACGGATAAAGATATAAGGGTTGCCCTCATTCAATTAACTCAATCCACCACTGTCAAAGATCAGGCTATGACAAACAAGCCAACTGGGAGCTTGTATCCCGTCCTCATCAACAAGTTAGTATTATGTCTTCCCTTCTAAGGGATTTTACTCGGATGAATCCTCCTACTTTCTACGGGTAAAAGGTTGAGTATGACCCCCAAGAATTCATTGGTGAGGTCTATAAGTTACTTTTTTCTATGGGGTTGACCAAAAGTGAGAAGGCCGAGTCAGCCAGCTATCAACTCATGGATGTAGCACAAACATGGTATGTGCAATGGAGGGATAATAGGCCATTGAGGGGTTGTCCATTGACTTTAGGACACTTTTAAGAATTATTTTCCTGATCGGTTCTTTCCTAGGGAGATGAGGGAGGCAAAAGTGGTGGAGTTCATAGACCTTCGCCAAGAAGGTATGAGTGTTCATGAATAATCTTCCACATTCACTAAATGGTCGAAATATTCTCCTTATTTTATTTCGAATCCTAAAGATTAAATGACCCTTTTTTATGGGGTTGTTGAATGAGTTTCAAGAGGAGTGCCATTCGGCTATGCTACCCGACAACATGGACATTTCTCGTCTTATGGTGTATGCCAATCGTGTAGTAGTGGAAAGGGCTAGGAGAAGGAGTAATGATTCTAAGGGTGCAAGATATTTTTACTAGGGTTATTAAAAAATTAGGCTTGAGATACAAGACAAGCATAGATTGAAGAAGCGGGTTTCAGGTAAAGTCCCTTCTAAGTTCCCAAAATCTAGTGGTGATATGCTCTCTAACCCTTAATTCAAGAAGGAAAAACGTACTAATTCACCAACCATGAAGCCAACTTGTGGGAAGAGTGGCCAGAAGAACTATGGTTATTGCCTTAAGAGGAAGGATAATTGTTTTGGTTGTGGCAAGAGTGGGAACAAGGTGAGGGATTTCCCTAATGTGAGGAGCGAAGAAAAGGGTAGCGGTCATGTTCAAGCATGTGGTTCTAATGAGGCACCAAAGAAGAATTGCTTCTATGCTCTACACTCTAGGGGTGAGGAAGAGACATCTCCCAATGTTGGACCAGTATGTTTAATGTCTTAACTATTGATGTATATAATTTAGTTGATCTCAGTGTTACTTTATTCTTTGTTACTCCTATAGCATCCAAAAAGTTTGAAATTTCACTCGATATCTTGCGTGAACCTTTTTTAGTGTCTACTCCAGTGGGTGAGTCAGTTATTGCAAAAAGGGTATATAAAAACTGTCCTATAATGTTGCCCAATAGGGATTCTTATGTTGAACTAGCATAACTCTATACGCTTGATTTTGATGTTATATTGAATATGGATTGGTCTAATTCCTTCTTTTATTTGATTAATTGTAGGACAAGGGTGGCGAATTTTAACTTTCCAAATGAACCCGTTATAGCGTAGAAGAGGGGAAAATCTACTCCTAGAGGTCGTATCATCTTTTGTCCAAAAGAATGCAAAATAATCTCTAAAGGTTGTCTATATCATATTGTAAGATTCCAAGATATAGACTCCAAAATTCCTCTCGTTCTTTCGGTCCCAATAGTGAGTGAATTTCTGAGGTTTTTTCAAAATGACCATCCGATATTCCTCCCAAATGGGAAATTGATTTCTTATAGGTTTGCTACTGAATACAAATACCATTTCAATTCCTCCTTATCGTATGGCCCCGACCGAATCGAAAGAGTTGAAGGTTCAACTCAAGGGTTTAATAAATAAAGACTTGATAAGGCCTAGTATTTGTCCATGGGGTATTCCCCTTTTTTTGGTAAAGAAGAAGGATGGGTTTTTTAGAATGTGTATTGATTACCGCCAACTCAACTAGGTCACCATTAATAAAAAGTATCCTCTTCTTTAGATTGATGACTTGTTTTATCAACGCCAAGGGGCGAGCTACTTTTCAAAAATTGACTTCAGATTATGGTATCACCAACTTAGGGTCTGAAGAGATGATGCACCGAAGACGGCCTTTTAAAGTAGATATGGGCACTATGAGTTCTCTGTAATTTCCTTCGGTCTCACTAATGCCTTGGCGACATTTATGAACTTAATGAATAGAGTGTTTCGAAATTACCTAGATTCATTTGTCATTGTCTTCATTTGTTGTTATCTTTGTATACTTAAAGAATGAGGGTGATCACATGGGTCATTTCAGGTTGCTATTGCAAACCTTTAATGAACATGAATTGGTTGCCAAATATTATAAGTGTGAGTTTTTATTGATGTCGGTGGCATTTCTTGGGCATATCATCTTTAGTTAGGGAGTTGAGATAGATCAAAGGAAAACGAAGGCGGTGAAGAATTGGCTGAGACCATTGAGATCCAACCAACACTAGGAGTTTCTTGGATCTAGCAAGTTATTGTTGGAGGTTCGTGAATGGTTTCTCATCCATTGCATCTCCCTTGACTACTTCGACCCAAAAGAGAAAGAAATTTGAGTGGTCAGAGGTATGCGAGAAAAGTTTAAAATTGTTGAAAGATAGGCTCACTTCCGCTTCAGTATTGACTTTACTAGAGGATACAAAAGGTTTTGTTGTGCATTGTGATGCATCCCGAGTGGTTTTAGGTGTGTTCTTATGAAACATGGGAATGTAATACCCTATGCCTCTAAGAAACTTAACTTACATGAACTAAACTATCCCACCAATGACATTGAGTTAGCGTCCGTGGGGTTTGCTTTTAATGTTTTGAGGTACTCCTTATACGGTGTACATGTTCTGTCTTTACCAACAATAAGAGTCTCCAATATGTGTTTACCCAAAAGGAGTTGAATCTCCAGGAAAGAAGGTGTTTAGTATTGTTGAAAGATTATGACATAAATGTCCTCTATCACCTTGGCAAGGCTAATGTGGTTGCAGATTCCCTAAGTTGTATTACTATGGGTAGTGTATCCAATATTGATGAAGCCAAGAAAGACCTTGTGAGGGATATACATAGGTTGGCTAGGTTGGGGGTAAGATTAGATGATTTTTCATATGGTTGTTTCATGGTCCGTGATAACTATGAGTCATCATTAGTGGTTTAGGTGAAGTCCGTGCAACACCTTGAAAAATCTTTTATGGAGTTTAAGGAAATTTTCCTTGGCAAGCTCAATGAGGCATTTTCCCTAGGGGGGATGGTATTTCAAGGTGGAAAGGTATCTAATATGTTTCCAAGGTAGATGTTTTGAGTGACCGGATCCTAAAAAAAGCTCAATGATCTGGCAACTCAATTCATCCAGGTTCGACTAAAATGTACCATGACCTTAGGAAAATTTATAAGTGGTAAAGTATGAAGAAGGACATAGCGGAGTTTGTTCCTAAGTGTCCAAATTGCAAACAAGTAAAATCCAAACATCAAAAGATAGGTGTCTTACTAGAAGAGATCCAAATTCGTATTTGGAAGTGGGAAGTTGTTTTTATTGATTTTTTAGTGGGTTTACCTCTGACTCAAAGGTTAGATGATTCAATATGGGTGTTTGTGGATAAGTTGACTAAGTCTGCTAAGTTTATTCCTGTCATGTGTACTTATTCAGCAGAAGATTATGCTACGATCTTCATAGATGTGATTGTGTTTCCCCACGGTATTCCTTTATCCATCATATCTGATCGAGGTGCACAATTCACATTTAGGTCTAAGAGGTCATTTAAAAAAGGGTTGGGTACTCAGGTGAAGTTGAGTACCGCTTTTCATCCCCAAATTGATGGTCAAGCGGAACGTACTATTCAAACCCTTGAGGATATGCTTAGGGCTTGAATTATCGATTTTAAAGGAAATTGGGATAAATATTCCTCTTTTGTGGAGTTCGCTTATAATAACACTTTTCATTCATCCATTCCATGGAACCCTATGAATCCTCGTATGGTAGGAGGTGTAGGTCTCCTATTAGATTGTTTGAAGTTGGTGAGACTTTATTTCTTGGTCCTGATTTGGTTAAAAGACTTTTGAAAAGGTTCATATCATAGAGGACCGCTTGCAAATAGCCTATAGTCCGCATAAGTCTTATGTTGATCATAGAATAAGGGATTTGGAGATTGAAGAAGGTGATAAGGTGTATTTGAAAACATTACCAATGAAAGGACATGTTGGATTTTGCAAGAAATGGAAGTGGATTCCTTGTTATCTGGGTCCCTATTAAATCTTTCAAAGGGTTAGTAAGGTTGCCTATGAGTTGAAAATTCCTACTGAATTGTCTTTGGTTAATTCGGTTTTCCATGTTTCTATTTTGAAGAAGTGTATCGGTGATCCCAAGTCCATTCTTACTATTAAGGTTCTTGGTGTCAAGATTAACCTCTCTTATGAGGAAGTTGCGGTTCGAATTCTTGATAGGAAAGTCAAGAAGTTAAGGAATAGAGAGCTGTTTTACCTAAAAGTGTTTTGGAAGCATTACCTAAGTGTGGGTGCAACATGGGAGGCTAAGGCCGATATGAAGTCTCGTTACCCTCATCTTTTTTATAATTAAGGTCAGTCATTCTTTCTAATAATATAAATATGACTAGAAATTGAATTTTCAAGATTTTGCTGAAGTGTTGCAAAAATGTTCATTTTGAGTTGCATTACAGTGAAATTAACACTTGAACTTGAAATTTTGCCCTTTTTGTTTCTTGGTGTTATGTTTTTCATTTTTACATGGTCAGTATTAGGGAAAAGTTGTGTGAACTATTGATAAGATGAACTTTTTGTGCTCATTAACTAATGTAATGTATGTTGAGCTCATGTGAGTTGTGATAAGAAAATACCTCATGATGAGGTGTTTTGAGCCTTATATGTGATTGGAGTTTTGAAATTTGTCTTGTGTAAATGATATGATTTGTGTTGTTTTGATACTGTTGCTTTGTTGGACTGCTATTCCTGAGCCTATTTTCTCCTTCAAAAGAGTTTTAGTGTCATTTGGAGACGAATATTCTTAAGGGGACGGGGTGTAATGTAACACCATGAAAAATCCAAGATGAGTTTTATAGCCTTACATAGGTTCCATGGGTTCTAAACACTATTTAAAGACCTATTTTAATGAATATCGGTCATTAACAAAGTTTAAGAACCAAAATATCCAAGAACATTTGTGATGTTAGGAAACTAGTTCTAAAGGGTACTAGCGTGCTTAGCCTATTTGACTAGATTTTAGGAGTCTAAAATCCATGAAATTAGGTTAATGGGTGTATAACATTTTTTAAGGTGATTTATGGTCTAAACGTCTAGATATTACTCCCCATGGACAAACAAAGGTCCCTTGAGGAGGACCCTTGCAAGTTGATGACAACATAGCCTAGGTAGTGTGCATTGACGAGATGCAGGCAATGGTTCATGTCTGAATCAATGGGGCTTCATTTCAAACCATTGATCTGTACTTAGCAAAAAAGACGAAGCCTCCGCCTGCAAAAGTCTCTGAAGAAGACGAGGATTGCGCAGGACGGACGGGGGACCAACCGTTGGCTCACAGACGACCCATCGATTGCCGTCTGTGAGGGTAAAAGTTTTCCTGCATGTTTTAATGTTTGTTCATTTAATTAGTTAAGGTTTTAGGAGATTAAGTGCGTCGAACTAACTTATTTTACTTCCCCTATAAAGACCCCAACCCTCATTAATCTAAACATAAGTCACCAAAATAAACTCAGTTTCTTCTCTGTTGTTTCTCTCTCTATTTGGAAGCCACAATTCAAGAAAAGTTAGAGGGAGGTTTTGGGGTTTGTAAAGAGACGATTTCACAATAAAATCTTCAAGAAACTTTAAGGTATGATATCTAATTCACCTTTAAGACTCTTTCCTCAAAGGGTTAAAATAGATTTCAAAAGTTGAGTTTTCATGTAGGTTTCATTCAATTATGAAATTCTGATTGTTTGGTTCATTTTTAATATTTTGATCCTTAACCTTTAACCCTTGGTTGATCTTGATTTAAATTGGGTTGTGATTGATTCAATTATCTTGATTATGGGTTAAATCACTATAAGATGATATTGTTGGACCAATAATTAACAAATTAGAATGAATTTTTGTAATTCATGCTAATCTTGAGAAGATTTCTAGGTTATGGAAATTGGCATAAGTAACTTTGTTGTAAACATTGATTTGTTATTGAATTATTATGATGTTGAACATCTAGATTGGATGGAATTGAGGTTTTATGGTAAGACCTAAGTTATGAACTATGAGGAATACTTGGTAAGTCTCAGAATATTTATCTTTACTTCCAATTGTGATTAATTGTTCTTAAGTCATGATTTATACTTTAGTATGCCTTATATTAGGATGATAGGGTGGCATGATGTTTAATTGAAATGTCTTGATTATTGTTGGGAGGTTTATTAAGATGTATATGCTATAAAGATGGTGATGTATACAAATGTGCCTTATTGTGAATTAATTTGTAATTTGTTAACCTCACCTATATGAACTACAATGAAAGGATTTATTCTCATACAATTATTGTTGAGCTATTAATGATGATTATTATACAAAGGATAGACCCTATGACCTAAACTAAGCTATGATTAATAATTAAAGGATTAAAGTTATTTAAAAAGGGGCTCTAGCTTAGCACCGAGTGAAGTAGATTGAGGAGTATACCTTCGAACATAGGGAAGGTAGGAGCACAACATTACTGTTAAAATTGAAGACTATAATGCATTAAGAATTAAGAGGGCCTTAACTATATCTCCTAGTTCTTGAACTATTTTTCTCCCATAGTAATACTAGCTAGTGGATCCACGTAGTATCTATGTATTATGTTTTGGTACTTTATTTTTTAAGTGTCCACTTTCTTTTGGTGTACCGTTTCATGACATAATATTCCATATTAGATCATGTGGTCTATGTCGGTTAGGGCAAGATGTTCCAAAATGATAAACTGAATTAAAGAATTAAACTCTATATAAGGTAACCTAACGGATCTAGATTAGTCTAGGTAAGGGTATGGTGCTTTACCTAAACATTGCACTAGTTAGCCTTTAGGGGAGTCTTAGGAGGATTTTATTATATTTTATATTATGAAGATATAAAAAATATGTCACGACCCGAAACTACCCCCTTGAATTTAGGTGTAACACTCGTGTCTTTACTGCGAGTACTTGACCTTTTGGGGTCTTGTACAAGCCCTTCAACTAGCATTCATTACATAAGAAATGAAAAGTAGTGCAGAATAAAAAAATTTCACGAATAATTTAATAAAAAGATATTCTTTCATAAGTACTTAAGAAATATGACCGTCACAAACCAAACTTAAGACACGACATACTATCTTAGGGACACGACCCTTACATTGAAATCAAATACGTAATAAGTCTTTATAATAAATCTAGGAGACAATGGACTACGTCGTTGAATATATGAGGACATACAAAATCTTGAGAGCGTAAATTTCACAAGCTTCACCTTTGAATCTTTCAAAAAGTCTTCAACTTATACTTAAAGAGTAGAGAAAAATATGGGTTAAGTACAACTAATGTACTAAGTATGACATATGCAAAAACATGTAAAAAGGGAAATTTTAGTAAAATAGCTTTTCATGACTAATGAGTATAACATTCATGAATTTAAATGCAAAACCTCATAAGAACCATCATTTAACACTTAGATTAGAGTTCCAAAATTTTAAATCAAAAGAGACCATTTACAATAGAATAATAAAATTTAAGGTGAACTCAATTGTGAACTTAATTTAACATTAACAATAAGTTATTTAAGGCGGCATTAACAATGAATTATCCTATTATAATTGAGTGAACTTCAGAGTCCAATTGAAAGACAAAATGAACTCATTTTCCTTAACATTTTCCCCACCTCGAGATTATCCTAAGACTCATTAAGGTAAGACATGAAGGAAGTAAACTTATGACTCCTTCAATACACACCAAAGCAATCCTCAAGACTACCTCTTTTGGCTTACTCGACTCGAATAAACAAGCCCTTCAATCTATGGCAAGACATTAAAAGGCACCCAACAAATAACCAAAGTATTCCCTTTTGAAAGTCTACCTAGTTCAATGAGTAGATAGAATCCCATAGCACCACCTACCCTAAGTAGTACGTTCATTAGAAGACTTAGTTCAATCGATTCTTTTGTGGATGGTTAGCTTAACCGAGATAGACCATGAGAACTAGACATCACTTTGCATGCCTAGTCTATTATGGCCCAGGCCAACCGATAGGATGCTTAGTAGGAGAATCCACTTGTAAGTAGCATGGCAGACAGACTACAAGATTTTATGAGAATGAATCCTTCAATTTTCACCGGTTCCATGACATCAGAGGATCCCTAGAAGTATATAAATGAGGTTCATAAGATCTTGGTGGACATGGGGGAAAAAGATACTAAGAAGGTTAAGCTAGCTTCTTATAATCTCAAGGATGTTGCACAGACTTAGTGCAAGATGTGGCAGGATATTCCAGCGTTGGGTAGAGTTCCGGTCAATTGGGAGTTGTTTGATACAACCTTCCTGGAGAGATTCTTCGCAGATAGATGATGAAGGCCAAGGTTGAGGAGTTTATCAAGCTTAAGTAGGGATCAATGACAGTCAGGGAGTATTTCCTCAAGTTTGTGAAATTATCCAGGTATACCACTTCCCTTATATCTAACAGTAGGGATGAAATGAGTAGGTTTCTTATAGGAATCATAAGAGGTTTGGAGGAGGAGTGTCGGTCTACGATGTTCCTTGAGAGAATGGACCTCTCCATGTTGATGGTGCATGTGCAGAAGGTAGAGTACTGCTGGAAGAAGAGGAGCGTTCGTGATGTTAGAAGGCTAAACCTTTTTTATCAGGCAGGTCCTAGTGATAATGGCAACAGGAACAACTTCGGCGTCCATGAGCAGCCTAGATTAAAAAATGGGCATCAGAGTTTAGGGAACTTTAACTTTTGAGAGGAGTAAAACACCTAGAGGATGCAGACTTGTGCGCAAGAAAGTCAATGGAGAAGGTGTGCAGTGTACCATAAAGGACTGTGCCAATTGGGACCGTGCTCACAGTGGAGAGTGCGGATAGGAAACTAATGCCTGCTTCGGATGCGGTAAGAACGAGCACATGGTCAATGACTTCCCACACAACAAGGATCAGTATAGAGGTAATTCTCACCCTAGTGCGGCAGCAGCCGAGCCTTCTAAGAGGAACAGGGACTATGCCTTGAAAGGTAGGGAGGAGCAGGAGAAGTCTACTAATGTGGTCACAGGTATGCTGCAAGTATTCTCAACTTCTGTTTATGCCTTACTTGATCCAGGTTCACGCTTTCCATTGTAATTCCTTTACTGGCTCTCACTTTTGAGATATTGCTTGAAGTTTTGCATGATCATATAGTGATTATAACACCTTTAGGACATAATGTAAGAACTGATAGAGTATACAAGGATTGCCCAATAGTTGTATGTGGTAAGACTATGTGTGCAAAATTGGCTGAGTTACCAATGAACAATTTTGATGTTAGTTTTGCATCGATTTTCTTCATAGTTGTTATTCTTGTATTAAATGTCATAGTAGTGTTGTGAGATTTCGTTTCCCTAATAAAGTAGAGATGGTCTGGGAGGGGTACAATTCGAGTCGTCCTAACCCTTTATTTTGAACCTTAAGGACAATAAAATTATGTCCAAGGGATTAATGTGTCATCTTTAAGTGTTAATGATTTAGATCATGACATTCCTACCATAGACTTAGTGGCTATACTGAATAAGTTCCCAGATGTGTTTCCTGATGATTTGCTTGGAGTTCTTCCTCCTCGAGAGTATGAGTTTGGTATCGACTTAGAAATCGATGCTAAGCAAATTTCAATTTCTACTTACAGAATTTCTCCAGCTAAACTCAATGAGTTGAATTTGTAGTTAAAATATCTCACTAGTAAGGGATTCATTAGGCGAGCATATCCCTTTGGGAAGCTATAGTGTTGTTTGTGAAAAAAAGAAAGATGGAACCCTTAGAATGTGTATCGATTATCGGCAGCTCAACAAAGTTACTATTAAGAATAAGTATCCACTTCTAAGAATAGATGACGTGTTCGACCAAGTCAAAGGGTCTAGATTATTCTCAAAGATTGATCATTGTTCAAGGAACCATCAGCTTAAGGTTAGGGATGCAGACATAACCAAGAAAGCCTTTCTTACCCATTTTGGTCATTACATGTTTTTGGTTATGCCATTTGGTCTCACTAATTCACCTTCTTCGTTTATGGATATCATGAGCAGAGTCTTCCATAAATACATTGACTCATTCGTCATAATATTCATTGATGGCATTCTCCTATACTCTAAGACAAAAGAAGTGCATGAATGACATATGAGACAAAACAACAAGGTACTTACAAAACATCAATTGTACACCAAATTAAGCAACTATAAATTCTAGATTATATCATTGACCTTCCTGGGTCATGTTGTGTTCGACAAAGGTGTGGAGTTAGACCCCAGTAAGACTGAGGTTTTTAAGAACTGTCCCAAACCTCATACTCTAACAGATATCCGTATCTTCTTGGGATTGCCTGGTTATTATGGCAGTTGCTTGGAGGGTTTTTCTTCCATTACTTCACCACTCACAACTTTGATGAAGAAGAAAGTCAAGTTGTACTGGGCGAAGACTTGTGAGAAGAGTTTCTAGAATCTCAAGGATAAGCTACTCACTTAAGTCCCGATGCTTACTGTGACTAAGGGTCGAGAGAATTACACTATGTATTGTAATGCATCTAGGGTTTGTTTGGGTTTTGTTCTTATGCAGGGTTGTAAGGTGATATCTTATGCATCCAGACAAATCAAGGTACACAAATAAATTATCCCACTCATGATCTAGAGTTTGATTCTATGGTGTTTGCACTATCGATTTGGAGTCAGTACTTGTGTGGAGTGTATGCTGATGTATTCACATACAAAAAAGTCACCACTACGTGATCACAAATAAGGAGTTGAATCTACGCCAGCGGATGTGGTTTGAGTTGTTGAAGGACGATAACATGAATGTGCACTACCATCCAAGAAAGGATAATGTAGAAGTTGATGCTTTGTGTAGCATGAGCATGGGAAGTACAACACACGTTGAGGATGAGAAGAAGGAGTTGGTGAATGATATACACGGACTGGCCAGACTGGGTGTGCTGTTAGTTGACTCTACTTGTGGGGGCGGTTGAGTTCATCCTTGTTCTGAATCATCCTTTGTAGTTAAAGTAAAGAAAGTTCATCATCTTGATCCAGTGCTAGTGGAGCTGAAGGACTCAGTGTTGGTTAGATGAATGACTGTTTTGATTTGGCAAGTGATGTGATACTTAGGTAGCAGGACAGACTGTGACTACCAGATGTGGATGATTTGCGTACCAAGATTGTTGTGGAGGACCGTAGTTCCAGATATTCCATACATCTAGGTTCCGCCAAGATTATCATGATCTTAAACAGATCTATTGAAGGGATTGCATGAAAAAGGACATTGTTGAGTATGTGACCATGTGTCCAAATTGTAAGTAGGTGAAGGCGGATTACCTTAATCCTGGTGGTCTCACTTAGATTATCGAGGTTCCGACGTTGAGTGGGAGAGGATTGTTATGGACTTCGTGGTCGATCATACGATGACTAGGAGACAACATGAGTCCATATGGGTTATTATGGACAACATTACTAATTCGTGCAACTTTATCCCTTTGAAGTCTACATACACAGCCGAGGATTATTCGAGACTCTACATTGATGAAATTGTAAGATGGCATAGGATTCCTTTGTCTATCATTTCACATAGAGGAGCTCAGTTCACTTCATATTTCTGGAGATCCTTCCTCAAAATCTTAGGAATGCAGGTAAACTTAGAACTGCCTTTCATCCTAAGACTAATAGGAATGCAGAGAGCACCATTTAGACATTGGAAGATATGTTGAGAGAGTATGTAATTTACTTTAGAGGTAGTTGGGATGACCATCTTCCTTCGATAGAGTTCTCGTATAATAACAATAATCACTCAAGCATTGGGATGGCAAAATTTGAGGAACTATATGGTAGAAGGTGAAGGTCTCCATTTTTGTGGTTCGAGGTTGGAGAGTCATCCATTTTGGGTCCAAAGATCATTCACGAGTACTTACAGAAGGTCAAGATGATTAGGAACAGGTCTGCTACTGCTTACAGTCGGAAGAAGTGATATGGATATAATGGGAACCGGACCTTACAGTTTTATGTTGGTGACCATTTTTATTTAAAAATATCACCTATGAATTGGGTGATGAGATTTGGCATGAAGCGGAAGTGGAGTCTAGGATATGTTGGGCTATACTAGATCCTATAGTGTGTGGGTGAGGTGACCTATGATTTGGCATTGCCTGTGGAGCTATCTTCTGTTCATCCAGTCTTTCATGTATCTATATTAAAGAAGCGCATAGGTTATCCAACATCGATTCTACCTGTTGAAGGTTTGGGGGTTAATAAAGACTTGTCTCATGAAGAGGTACCTGTTGAGATTTTTGACAAACAGGTCAAGCGGCTCGGAAACAAGGAGATTTCGATATTGAAGTAATTATGGAGGAACCATCTTGTTGAGGGTGCTACATAGTAGGTCGAGGCCGATATGATATCCCAATACCCTTATCTTTACAACCCCTCAAGTTAGACATCCTACTGTTAAGTCAAAGTTTCCTTATCTCTCCATTCATTGTTGTTGTTGCTTGACTGTGCATAACAATTATGTTATGATATGACTGAAGTTGTTCAAGATTATAAGAAGTTTCATTCGGGGACGATAGTTCCTAAGGGGGGGGGGGATAATGTAACAACCCTAAAAATGGCTATGCTAAGTAACACATAATATGTCTAGAATGCCTACGATTAGACTGGGTTAACACATATTGATGCACCTAGAAATATAGATCCGAACCTCTGCAACAGCCAAGCCAACTAACTTTATAAGTTATTTGAGTTAGGAAAGATTCCAGCCTTGTAAAGCACCCGAATATGAAGATTTACCCAGATGAGTCTTTAGCCGGGGAAATCTTAAGTTTGAAGGGTATAGGGGTAAAATAGTCTTTTTTCAGGCTAAGTGTAGTATCGTAATAATCCTAAATATTCAATTAATTTTTTAAATAATATTGTGTAGTGTAATTTTTGTGAGAAAAGGCCGAAATAAGCCTTTGAGCAAAATCTTCCTCTACCTGGGTTCGAACCTAGGTGGGAGAAATGATTTACTTTGAGTACTTAATTTGGTGAATTAATGTAATAGATTAATAATTAATGACTGATTTAAGTAAAAGGAAAATCAGATTTTTCCTATTAATTATTATTTATTAATTATTTAACTATATTTTAGTAAGTCTTGCCTAAAGTCCTAGCCCTAAGGAAACATTATCTCTCACATCTATCTTGTCTCACGTTTATCTCGCTCTCTTCAACACACTCTTTCACGTTCTCTGTACTTAGCAAAAAAGAAAATAAAAATCATAATAATAACATAAACAAAAGTTCTTAATACTTGAAGAACTTACATGCAAATTACAAACAATAAAGCAATCCGAAAACGTAAAGCAGTTATATTCTCGTTGGGTAACGTGTCAGATTCATTGGTGGGTCTTTCGTTTGGGGTGTATTTGGCAGCAATTTTACATGTTGAACGATGTGAAATCAGAGATGGATTTTTTTCCTCTTGGTCCTTTTCCCAAGAGACCCTTAAGTCTCAGATGAATCTTCTACGAAAACTAGGGTTGTTCCCCATTACATATTCCCTGTCACTAGCTCCTAATTATCTTAGTTTGGTATGTATGCTGGTATATTAGGCTTATAATGTTATTTTTTGGATAAATATACTCATGAATTATGTGTTCCGACAAAGTAAATTACGTTAACTTGATTGGGCATGTGTGTGCCATGAGTTAGCCATGGTTTGAAGCCTAGATTTTTACAAGTTAAAATTTTGTATTTTCTGTATATAAATATATTTAAAATGATATATTCATATTTGTTAAAAGTTTCTGAATTGAATGATAATTCATGATACAAAGTAATGTTCAAAATTCACCTAAAGGTTTCCCTAAAAACTACTAAAAATGCCTTGATGTTTAACGTGAAAGAGGGTGAGAAAATAGGATTCAAAAAGGTTATTAAATTCTCTAAATAACCATGAAAACTCACTTAAAGATGCACTATATGTTACATGAAAATTTCTCCTAAATCTAACAGCTAAAGGTTGAGAAAATGCAATGCAAAGAAGGTGAACAAATTTCTAGCATTCTTGAAATTAGTTTTTGAGAAGCTTATTGTAAAAAAATCACGTTATAAAATATTTTTTAAATTCTTGAGGTCAGTGGAGATTGAACCCAAGAACTCACCTTATACATTTTATTAAAAAATTAAATAATAAAATGTTTTAACGGGGATTCGAAATTGGGTAAAGCTCAAGTGAAAAGTTAGGGGGGAAATGAAAGAAAATGAAGTGAAGCGTGTGGGGTTTGAACCCACAACCTCATTGATGGATGCAGGAGAGAGGAGAAAAATGCAATAAAGAAATAATAAAAATGAGGTACGTGGAATTTGAACCTACAACCTCTTGGCAGAATGAGAAGGTAAGGAGAAAGTGTAAAAAAAAGGTGATCTTGTGGGATATCGAAACCACAACCTCTTGAATAGATAAGAGAGTTAGGAGAAAAATAAAGGAGGAAAAACAAATGTGGTGTGTGGGGATTGAACACACAACCTCTTGGATAGGTGAGAAAGTTAAGAGATAAATTAAAAGAAAAAGAATGAGCTTGTGGGGAATTGATCCCACAACCTCCTTGACTTAAATGAAAAAGAGAGGAGAAAAAGAAAGGAAACTACTATGGGAGTGATGTGGATTGAACTAGTGTCCCCTAGATCTGAGAAATGCAATTATAAAGTTTACTATAAGCTTAAGTGTTACACAAGGGATTTGAAATCGGGTTCCCTTGCCCATTTTCGTATTGACACATAAGTCGTACATAAACAAATATTTAAGGAATGTTTCCTCTAAAGATCAAAATCAATATGTTGGAATATCTACCAGATGCATAAGTCTTGTATCATATAATCTTGGGTAAATATGATTCACATAGACAAACTTTGAATGAAGACTCATTGCTTGTATGGATGGACTCATAAGTCTAGCATACATTTAAAAGTAAGTGAACCTAAGATGTTATGTGATGAGAAAATGAAAGCTTAGAGGGGTTAAGTAAGAGTGTTACACACACTAAAGGTCCATGTGCATTGGCATACAATTAAATGAACATTCACGTAAAGTGGTGAGAAATTATGAAGTGTGAATATGCTAAAGATAATGAATGTTGTGACAACATGATAAATGGCTAATGTGAAAGATTAGAGAAGTCTCAAATGAGTCTATGTAAATGTTACTAAAACGTACTCATCTAGGAGAGTGTAAAGTTAATGAAGAAAACAGTCTCTAGGAACACTTTAATGAAAGTAAATAAGTTAATGCATACTCAATACTAATTATGAGGTGATAAATAATCTAATGAGCCATGATGCCCTCATTCTAAAAGCCAACTTCCATGATGTATGAGTTTAATGTAATGAAACTTTCTTCTAAGCACTGATAAACTAGCTATGACTGGCGATGCCTTCCTTTAGGAAGGGCGAAAGTTCACATAAATATCATGAGATGAGATTGTCCGGCATGCCGGGTATGGGTCTCCTTATATCTCCTTGTCTTTGAACCAATATTTCCAATATAGGAATCTAGCGGGGTTTAACTCCATATATACGCTAGCATGTTCTAGTCACTCTAGCGAGTGATTCCACCTCTTTTCAGTGTGGGGAGACACTGAATTTCATGATCCTTACATGATCTATGTCGGTTAAGGTTAAATTTCCCAAAGAAAGAATGAGGCCAGCCTCAACGAATGCACATAATGAAATGAACAGTACCAAATGTGTTTGGATAGGATAATCAAGAGGTGAGCTTGACTTAAGTAATGACACTATGTTGTTCTAGGTCATTGCACAACGAACCCGGTGAGAGTCTTAAACTACATCCTAGGTATGGCTTGTGGTTGCACTCGTATATAAAATAATAAAAAATGAAGTATGTATCAATGAATGAAGATGACTCAGTGTTTACTAAAGAAGGCTCACTAGTGGAGGTCACATTTGTAGAACCCTAATTTTGGGAAGTCATAATGTCAAGTCCATGATTACAAGGCCTTATGACATATGAAAGAATGATATGAACTATGTGATATGATATATGCAATATGTTATGTTTTTTTTGCAAAATGATAAGTATGATGATGCATGTTACTTTCATGGCATGACTTTCCTTATCCAAATTTGGCAAGTCTACTGACTAGACTTTCCATAAACCTTATCGTTAGGAAAGAGCTCTTGTTAATTATGCATGTCCTTGGTGTGTTCTTGCATATACACATACATAGTACAAGTGTGTACTAGTACCATACACTTCTAAATTTTTAGGTGCGGGCACATGTGGATGTTAGAGCTTACAGGTCGACGCTGAAGTTATCTCGACGTGGATAATTAATCCGGACTTGGTAGGCCTTCACGCTTTCGAGGATGCTTTATATTTTAGATTATATATAGGTTTGAGTTAGTGGAGTATGTTCTACTAGCATTTCTTTCTCATATTATTTCATACATTGTATTGGTGCCATTTTGGAAAGTTTACGTTTACTGCAGTATTAAACTATTCCTTTCATTTAATAATCTTAATATTAGATGATTGTTAGTGAACACCTATGATGTTTAGTAGAATATGTTCATATCAAATAAGTAAATTAAAATTTCAAATTTTCAGCATAAATTAACCTAGATGATGTAACGATGATGTAAGTAGGCTTCTATGCGCGACCTTTGAGAGGTCAATGACGATGGTCTCTTCTAGGGTCTAGACTCTGGTCGTGACAGGGGCGTAGATGGGTTCATATATTGGTTAAATGGGGTTATATACTTCCCACTAAGTATGGGACGACGTCTTTCAGTTAACAAGGCGTCAATGGGCCTACGCCCTATAGAGTGCCTCATCGATTGTGCAGTGGTGATGGCATTTTTGTCAAAGTATTGGGCCCTTTATCTTGGGCTCCTTATTGGTCTTAGATGGGGTCGTACCCTGTAAGTTAAACCCCTAATCTAAGTCCTCTATGTCTTAGTGACATCCCACATCTGTTTCAAGGAAAACGAACATGTAAAACTCACTAAAATACATCAATACACACAAGCGTTATCTAAGGCACACCTTTCGAAACTCATGGACGTTCTCAAACGCTTAACATCCAAACGTCACACACATCCTATGAACACTAAAGTTAATCATTTTAAAACAAAATTAACTCAATAAACACTCGTGAGTATCTAGTCCACCTTTGTTTATTTTGGGGTGTTACAATATGTATATCATGAACTTGCACATTGTTGATACTTTATATTTGTTAGTTCACTTATGAGTATGTGTTTGGTAATATTGTTAAAATAAGATGAAATGTATATTTAAATATTATATTATGTGAAGTTGGATATTGATTAATGTTTTTTGTTATGGCTACTTGATTGAGTAAGGTTACGGAGCTTTTCTTGGTCATTGCACTTGTTGACTTGATAAGGGTTTACGAGATGTTGTCTTGCTTATTATAATATAATTAAATCTTATTCATACTTTTGATGTTATTCCTTGATGATAGGGATGTACTATTTTATGTGTTCAAGTTTGTTGGGATACATATTACTTATTTGAGTTAGTAAGCATGTTTGGTTTATTGGTATGACTTGCTTGATTATGCATGAGAATTTTAATAGGATAAAAATGACATTTTTTAACTTAATGTCCCTTTATATCATGTTTTGCTCTTATACATGCATATGGTCTCATATTTAGTACATGTGGAGTACTAACCCCATTCTCTTCCTTTTTTCCAAACATTTTAGTTACAGTCGTTGAAGGCTCATTCAAGATGACCCGAAAAAGGCTTGGATATTATCTACCATCCAAGTGGATAGGTCCTCCCTTTCTGACGGCTAAGCGAATATATTGACTATGAAGTTCTTTTGTTTTTCTAAGACTTTTATGTTTATTCAACTTTCATTGTGTATGACTCGTATAAGCCAATATGTGGTTTCTTTACATTAATTTAGGGCTATGCAAAAATAGTGATGATCATTTAGATGGTATGAGACGAGACTATCTTTAAGAATATTTTTTATTTTATATGCATGTATGTGCAATAAAGTAGAATGTTATGTAACCTTCCTATACGAATGGTGTATGTATACTGGATACGACTATATTATGTGTATGTAGAGGTCTATGCAAACATCCATATAGATTAAATTAAATGTTTTAAATTTTTTACATATTCAACCTATGAATGTAATAACATGAGACTAAGGATAGTCTTAGTCCTTAAAGAGGAAGATGACGCCAGTTACGTCTAGGGGTAAACCCATATGTGACACCCTCTCGTACCCTATGTAAAAACCTTCAAGAAAACCATAATAAGAGTTCACATACTTGAATTATTCGTTTACTTTTATCTTAGCAAAAGAAGTGCAATAAATGACATGAGATCATGTGAGCTACATGAAATCCAGTGGTCTAATCCCACACTTAAAAGAGAGGTTTAACACTTTCGTAGGGTGAAACCGTTCATCCATAACTATCTACGTGGATCCATTGAGATAGAGTCCTATGTGAGCACATAGTTAAGAGTCAACGAGATTATTGCAAGAAACCATAACTTACTAACGTGGATGTTTCCATCTTATTAGAAAACAAATAACCTAGATATCTGGACTAACTAACGTGAGGAAACTCATGTGGGAAGCCGGACTTACTAACGTGAGACCTCCATCACATTTACATCCCCTTTAGTAGCTAAGAATTTATTTACTTTAATTATAATCATATAACATTATACAAGTTCACATTATACTTTTTTAGACCCTTAACACATCTTATCATAATAGAACATAGGTGATCTCAAGTGAGAACTATCCTTTCACTTTAGAAATAACATTATAATAATGAGAATCTACAGTCATAAACACATCATATAAAAATTTCATACTTCATAGACAATTCATATATTTAAGGTTAGGGATGAGTGATCCTTGTCCCCAACATCACAACAACACAATTAGCTATAGCATTATTGTCACATAAGTAGATTTCACCTTGTATAATTGAGATGAAAGGAGAATCAGAATTAGACCTCATTACCCTTCATGGGAATTGATAGTTTGATACCCAATAATTTACAACCCACATATGAAATAGGGTAATTCATGAAGTATGAACAAAACTAAAACCAAAGTAAAAAAGGGACATGTTTGTCACGCCCCAAGCTACACAGAGATGCGCACACGGAACCTAGGACCACAAGTGATCCCAAGGTAACCCTACTGCCATGATCATGAGCATACTAAAGATAACAAACTTATAAGGCAGCTCAATCATAATTAAATCTAAAAAGATGGGGAATATACATATTCCATAACTGATATATTTGATAACAATGAGTTTATTACAAAGGAAATATTAAGTCAATACTAAGCTTAATCTAACGATGTGAGAAATAAGCCTCTAAACTCAACTAGAAATATTGGGACAAGACCAAATTAAATCTATAAAAAACAAAAACTAAATGACTACTACAAAACTGAAATGAACTCATGAATATTGTCCTCGGAGAATGAGGACTCACCACTGAATCTACTGAACTAGAGAACGGAAAATCTATCTATGCGTGATCTAGATTGTGAGAAGTTGAACCTACATCATGAGAAGATCTAGCGCATGTATGCATCAGTACTTGAAAGGTATTGAGAATGTCGGATAGAGTAAAGATGAAATAAAATATAACTAACTAAGTATAAAAGCAAGTATAATAATAAACTGAATTTTTAGCTAAGTGGACACATTGACCAATTTATAACATGCTGAAACGTAATACTTAATATACCGATAAATGGTCAATGCAGAGAGTCTGACTAAACTATGTGAGATACTAATAACCGATAATAAAACCATATGATCTAGATGTGGAGTCCGATAAATATGCCCCATCAAGAGGACTTAATATACCCTTCCAAAGGTATAAAGGCACGCTGGCGTGATCACTAAATGGATTTTCCACATAGGGGACTTAAAACCTACTTGGCTAGTAGTTTTTGGACTATACGTTACGCTGAATCCATGTCTAACTTGGTATTATGCTACTCCCAATGCATTCTACAAATTTACAAATTAAATCATAGTTTTTGAAAATATTGGATAAATCGAAAATAAACATGCAAAATGAGAATGCAACAATTAATCTTGTAATTATGTATTTAAAACTGAGGCACATATATTTGCAGTTTCTGAAATCTCTAACCTAGCATGTGTGATTAAATATAACATGATAATATTATTTGGAACATATAAGTAATAAGTTCATGAAGTTTTTTTGAAGTTCTAGAAACTCTCGATCTAATCATGATATGGGAATCAAAAATCTGATTGAAATCTAGGGACTTAATAGATGAAAGCAACCTAGTAGTGAAATCCCACATACCTGATGATGAAATCCACGAAAAAATATTTAGGTTTTGGGCCTAGAACAACTAGAACTTGTTGCTTTCTTTAACTAGGGTTCTTGAGCTTTTTCTCCTATCTTGCTTCTAATTTTTATGTTTTGATTTAATGATTCGACTTAGATATATTTTAGTTATGTTTCTACGCTTAAACGGACTAGAATATGTTGATTTACGGTCAGAACGACGTATCTTAAGGTTTAAATGAAGTTGAAAATGACCAACAGATCCCTGTATAAGTTGTTGTCGAACCAAACGACGGCCAAGAGTGACAGTCCATCTTCTGATCGACTCCATTGACTGGGCCTGTTCGATCGGCCATAAATAAAAAGGCATAACTCTTTACTCAGAGGTCAGATTTTAGCAAGGTCGGTGGCTATGGAAAGATATTTTAATTATCTATCTGTATCTAAGTTATGGTACACCTATATCAATATATGCTATGAGTTATGACAATTTGAATTTGATCCAACTATATTTACCTTTAACTGTCTGCAAATTTTCCACCTACGGACTGTAGGTCCACATACGGACCGTGTTGTCCATCCGTAGCTCTTGTCAGAGAGTGGGTGAATGGGGGTGTCGATCGACAATAACGAACTACGGATCGTCATCTGACCTATGGACCGTAAGTCCGTTAGTCATCTAAGACGTTACTAATTTTTGTATACTTAAATTTTTGGGTGTTTTTTATCCCATCAACGGTTGTGCAATATGAATCGTGGGTAAGAAAATGGTTTGTCGATGGAACCGTTGGTTTCACTTGTAGATTTTTTTTCCGTAAATCTGGTTTTTTGTCTGTTTTTGCTGCGAGGTGTTACATTATCTCCCCTTTGATAACATTCTTCCTTGAATGAAGACTAAACTAGCTAAAATAGAGGGAGAGAGATGAAACCCTACGATTAAACATTGAGAACTGAGTTCCTTACTGAATTGAGTTCAGAGTACAAGCAATTACGCTTAAAATGCAAGTACAAACTGAAGGACCATGATTCAAAAACATAATTTACACATGAATGACTAGAAAACTGAAGAGGAAGTATTACCTAAACCAGGAATAGAATCTGAAGGAAAGAGTGAGGATAAGTGGTTTCATGGCTGCTTCTGCTTCCCAAGTAGCTCCCTCTACATACTGACTCCACCACAAAAGTTTGACCGAAGAGGAATTCTCAGTTTATCAACCTTCTGACCATTGATCAAGAATCTCGACTGGTACATCCTCATAAGAATTACTATCTTTCACCGCCACACTCTCTAATGGAACTATAGAGATTGGATCACCCACAAATTTCTTAAAAACTGAGATGTGGAATACTAGATGCACTGCTGCTAATTCTGTTGTAAATTCTAACATATATTCCATCTTGCCAACCCTTTCAAGATCTTGTGAGGGCCTACATATCTAGTACTGAGCTTTTCTTTGTTTCTAAATATCATCACCCCTTTAATAGGTTAGATCTTTAAAAAAACCCAATCATCAACATGGAACTATAGTTCTCTTCTCCTTACATCTGCATAACTTTTTTGATGACTTTTAATTGTCTTAAGTCTATATCTAATGAGTTGCACTTTCTCCATAGCATAAAGGACTTACTCTGGCCCTATCAAACATGCTTCATCTACATCTAACAAACCAACAGGAGATCTACATCTACGCCCTTATAAAGCCTCATAAGGAGCCATCTGAATGATGTGATGATACCTATTATTGACGACAAACTCAATAAGAAGAAGGTGATCATCCCAACTACCTTTGAAATCGATCACACAAGCTCGTAACATATAATCTAAGGTCAGAATGGTACGCTCTGCCTGCCCATCCGTCATTGGATGAAATTCTATACCAAGGTTAACATGAATACCAAGACTTTTCTAAAATAACTTCCAGAAATGAGAGGAAAACTGAGAACCACTATTTGAGATGATAGACAAAGGAACCCCATGTAACATCACAATATAATTAATGTAAAATCTTGCATAGTCTTCTGTCGCATATGTAGTATTGACCACCAAGAAAAATGATGACTTAGTAATCCTATAAACAAAAACCCAAATGGAGACATTCTGTCTGCAAGTACGCGGTAAACTTGTGATGAAATTCATATTAATCACATTATTTTTTTCTAGTATAAATATCGATCTCTTGAGTCATACCTCAATTTTTCTGATGTTCTACCTTTACTTGCTAGCAATTGGGGAACTTACTCACAAAATTTTCTATATCCCTCTTCATGCCATTCCACCAACAAACTTCTCGCGGACCGTGGTACATCATAGTGGAACCTAGATTAATAGAATACCTAGAGTTATGGGCTTTTGCAAGAAGATGCTATATAAACTCGCCAACATTAGGAACACACAATCTACACTCATAGCGAAGTACACCATCTCCCCCTTGGGAGAAACTTCCACTCTCTCAATATGCATTGCACCCTTAAGTTCAAGCAACATTGGGTCACTGCCTTGATTTTCTTAACCTCTACTACCAAAGACGATTCTACCCAATTCTATTCTGTTACACCGCTGTCTGATATACTCATAAGGCGAACTCCTAAGCGATCAAGTCTGTGATCATCCTTCACTATCTCATTCTTTTCTTCGTCAACATGGGCTACACAACCCATAGATAATATACTCAGAGCATCGGCTACTACATTCGACTTACCAGGATGATAGTGCACACTTATATCATAATCCTTAAGGAACTCAAGCCATCTCCTTTTGCAAAGATTCAACTCTTTATGGATGAACACAAAATAATGTATCTTATGATCGGTTAACACATATACATAGAAACCATAAAGGTAGTGTCTCCATTACTTGAGGGAAAATACCACTCTTTCAAGATCGAGGTCATAAGCTAGATAGTTCTTCTCATGAGCCTTAAGCTTCTTAGAGGAATAAGGTATCACCTTACGTCGCTGCATGAACACATAACCTAGGCGAACTCTGGATGCATCACAATAGATCACATAACCATCTGAACGGTTTGGTAGAGTGAAGATATGACTTGTAGTCAATCTAGTTTTCAATTCTACAAAGGTTTTCTCACAATCATCTGACCATTGGAACTTGACAATCTTATGAGTCAATCTAGTCAATGGAGAGTTTATTGATGAAACTCCTTCAACAAACCTTATGTAATAACCCACTAGACCTAAGAAACTTCATATATCTGTAGCAATGGTAGGTCAGGGCCTATGTTTCACTATTTCTATCTTCTGCGGATCAACTCAGATCCCTTCGTTAGATACAATGTTACAAAGAAAAGAAGTGGATTTCAACCAAAAGTCAGATTTACTAAAATGAGCGAATAATAGGCGATCCTTGAAAGTCTAGGGAAAAACTCTCAAATTACATGCATGTTCTACCTCACTCCTAGATTAAATGAGGATATTATCAATAAAGGCGACAATGAACAAGTCCAAGTACTATTTGAACACTCTATTTATCAATTCCATGAAAGCTACAAGAGCATTGGTTAATCCAAACAGCATAACTACAAATTTGTAATGACCATACAGAGTGTGAAGGCTTTTTTCGGAATGTCACTATCTCTTACTCTAAGATGATGATAACTCGATCTAAGGTCTATATTTGAGAAGTGACTAAAATTGTGAAGTTTGTCAAACAAATCATCAATCCTGGGTTATGATATAAATTTTTTAGTGTGACCTTGTTCAACTGGCTATATTCAACACACATTCTGAGAGAAACATCTTTCTCCCTTACAAAAAACACCAGTGTACCCCATGGTAAAATACTAGGTATGATGAAGTCCATTTCTAGAAGGTCTTTCTCTCTTTTAATTCCTTAAGCTCTGTAGGAGCCATTCTGTAAGGATCAATAGAATAGGCTGGGCATCTAGAAGAAGATCAATTCCAAAGTTCATTTCCCTTTCGGGAGGGACTCTGGGAATATCTTCTGGAAATATGACTTGATATTCACAGATTACTAGAACCGACTATAGAGTTTGGTTTTCAAGGATAGAATCCTTAACCCAAACTAGATGATAGAGATAACCCTTAGATATCATCTTTCTGGCCTTAAGGTAAGAAATAAATAGACCCATAGGCGCTAAGCTACTATCCTTCCATTCAAAGATTGGTTCATCTGGAAATTGAATAATTCTAGTTCTACAATCGATTGTGGCTAAACATGAATGTAACCAATCCATGCCTTGAATGACATCAAAGTCTACCATTTTTAACTCTACAAGATCTCCTGAGGTGACATTCTTAGACACTATGACAGGGAAATTTATATATACTCCTGTAGCTATAAATACGTCACCAACAGGAGTACAGACTGAGAAATGTTTTGAGAGAGTTCTGGACTCACACACAACTGAACCGCTTTACTTAGTTACACAAGACAAAGTCATCCCTGTTGCCTTTCAACTTAGTAAATTCAACCACACGTGAATCACATCCTTAAGCTGGTAGAATTCCTATTTCACCTATCACTACCGGTTACTTGCATAACTGCAAATATTTTATTGACATCATCAATGAACTTTTGTGGGTCCTCAAACAAATTGAGACACCTATATTCAGGTGAACCTTTCTAAGCAAATGTCGAATACTAGCTGCCATTGATTCACCATTGTTATTAGATTGAAATCGAACCTTCTTATTGCTCAAGGATGTCATCCTTTTAGCAAAAGCTGAACTGGAATTCTGAAAATCTACATTAAAAATTTCCTATCTTGTACTAGATGAACTGCGTTAGCATTGCGTGCATTAGAAGTCCATGCTTACGCTCTAAGAGGAGGTATGATCTAAAACATAGAATGCCAAGCTAGAGTGGAATAAGATCAGACCTTACACATGATGAGAGTAACAAGAAAAGTTTTGCCTAAAACACTTTGTGGGGTCCCTATGATTATATGTGGTGCACTTTACACCAATGAAAAGGACTCTACTTTGTACGACTTTTTGAGACATCCTAGTGCTTTAATACCATGTTTTGTCACAACCCGAGCTACCCATGATACGCAGACACAAAACCTAGGACTAGAAGTGATCCCAAGCTAACCCTGCTGCCGTGATCATGACCACTAAAAATAATTAACTGATGCAGAATCTAAATAATAATTTAATCTAAAAATATGGTGAATACCCATACTCTATAACTGAGATATTTGAAAAAAATAAGTTTAATACCAAGGAAATATTTACTTAATACTAAGTTGAATCTAACTATGTCTAAAATAAGAATCTAAACTGGACTAGAAAAATTGGGACAAGCCCCAGCAAAATCTAGCAATAAGTAAAACGAAATGACTAAAAGAGAACTGAAATAAACTCATGACTATTGTCCTCATAGAATGAGAACTCACCACTGTAGCGCACGTATGTATCAGTACTTGAAAGGTACTTTACATGTATGATAGAGTAAATCTCAAAGTAAACATAACTAAACAAGCAGAACAAGTATAATAATCTTACATGGTAAACTGAATTCTGATCCAGCTTGAAGAAATGACCAATTTGTAACATGCTGAAACTAAATACATAATATATTGGTAAATGGTCAATTTAGAGAGTCTGACTGAACTTGAGATCTACTAATAACAGATAATAAAACCAGATGAGATAAATGTGGAGTCCAATGTATACGCCCCATCGAGAGGACTCAACATACCATAACACTGGTATAAAGGCATGTTGGCGTCATAACAAAACTAATTACCCATAAGGGGGACTTAAAACCTACTTGGCTTGGATTTCTGCAACTATTGGGTACGTTGAACCCTAGACCAACTCGGTATTATGCTACTTCCTATGAAATCTGTAAATTTACTGATTATGTCAGAGTTTCTGTCAATACTTTATATATCAAAACTGAACATGCAAATAGAGAATTCAACAATAAATTCTGTAATTATGCATTTACAAAATAGGCATGTACATCTGAAGTTTTTGAAATATCTGACCTAGGGGTATGTGTCGCATTCAGGAATAACCCCTAGATTTAATCGACACCGTCGTCCTCTTTGAGTACTAAGACTAGCCCTTTAGTTTATATCATTACATTCATAAGTCAAATTTCGCGGAAAATTTATAACTTTTCATTCCTTTAAATTTGAGTTTTACATAGAACTCTACATACACAAATATATTTCTCTCTCTCTATATATATATATATATAGATATATATAATATACATACACCCTTCCTAAAGGAAGATTACTTAGTCTTCTGCTTTTATTGCACATAAGTATATAAAATATAACATAGTCATAATAGTCGTCTAATATCATAACTATCTAATAAGAGTATAACAAATTGGGGCTAGCCAATTCATCAATTCATTAAGACCACGTATAGGTCATACAATTGTTCAGTACTCAATTGAAAAGAAAGAAACATAAGAGTCTTAAACTCTTAAGAACTCCATTGGATAGATAATGGCATCGCCCTCGGAAATTTAGGACCTACCCTAATTGGATAAATAAGATATCAATGATTTGTTCATGTTGACTTGAAAGCACTTTAACTATTGGAACCAAAAATATTGGAGAAAAGGAAGAAATGGGGTTAGTACACCGCTTGTTTTATGTATGAGACCTTATGCTCACATACTATTAAAACATGCTAAGAAAATGGACATTTAATATAATGTATGCACTCTTCATTTAAAACATTTATGCACATTCAACAAGACCATACAAACAACAATGCATGTTTATTAAGTCATAGGCATGTACATCACAAGAACAACAATATCAAGTTTAGTCAAGTCAACATGCATAACATATAGTGGAATACATAACCAAGTAATTCTATCATCAAGTCATAGTAATAACAAGCATGAATAAGAGTACATTTCAACATAACCATAGCAAGATAATCAATCATGAAACCCTATCAAGTCAAGAATTGCAATGACCAAGAAAAACCAATAACCTTCCTCAATCAAGTAACTCAACAAGAATAATGAATAACATCCTACTTCACATATCATATAATTTAAGAGTACATAACATCATACTAAAACAATATCAACTAACACATTCGTAAGTTACACCAATAAACATATAGTATCAACAATGTGCAAGTTCATGATATACATATTATATATCATCATGAACATATATTTACATAATAGTTACTTTCTAAAGTTCCCTTCATGGAAAACTAGGGCAAATTATAGGTGGAGTCCTATACCCATACCTAAGCTTAGTCATCCTCTCAAGTCACCCTAGTTAGTTTGTATTTCATTAATTCATTTTAGTTTAGGAAACACTTGCATTAACCGACATAGACCACATGATATAAGTGTGAAATCTGGTGTTGTACAACCTTGCACCGAAGGAAGGTGGTCTACCGACCAAGCTAAAACCAACATAAACGTAGCTTCCTAGGTGGATCCACTAGCTAATCTTCCTATGGGGAAAATATAGTTCAACAACTATGAGATAGGTATAATCCCTTGATTTACGACTTTGAAATTGGAGCCTCCTCTCATGGGAATCCATTGGATTACTATCCCTCATTTGTGAGTCAACACCACATGTGGAACTATAGACTGAATCTGTCTCTATGGAAAGTCATCACGTCTCATTGTCAAGCAGACTCGCTTCTACGATAAAGTTCCTTTTCAAATGTCTTTAATGTCTTCATTAATAATCATAACATATTATAGGTCATAGGATCTAACCGTTGTATATTCATCTTCATAATAGCTCAATAATTATTTCCTAAGAATTGTCCTTTTATTACAATTAATATAGGTGAGGTTAGCACGTTAACATTCCCTTATCATGATAAGGAAAATTGGTAAATCATTCACCATCTTTATAACATTTTCATCTTAAGTCAACACCTCACATTCATAATAAAGACATTTAAATTAAACATTATACCACCCTATCAATCCTGATAGAAGGCATACTCCAAACCAACATCATGACATAATCACAATTAACCACAATTTGAAGTAAAGGATATGGATCATAAGACTTACCAAGTCCATTTCATAGTTCATCCTCAAGGTCTTACCATAAGCCCTCAATTCAACCCAATATCTGTATACATCATCATAAGTTAATTATTAACATGATAACAAGGCTAGAAAAATCAATACATCACCATTCAATACTAGCTCATGGCTTAAGACATGATATTTAGGTCAATTCACAACATACTTCTTAACCTAGATAGTCTTCTCAATAACAAGAATGAAAGACTTAAAATAACCCTTATTCATTCATTGTTAGTACAACAACATAATACTATAGTAATATCATCAAAATAACAAACTCAATTGAACCATGACAACCTAATTCATATCATGATCATAACCTAGGGTTAAGGTTTAAGGGTCATCCTCTACAAACATAGACCAAACCATCAATATATGTCATAATTAAGTTATAATACATGTTAACCTATTCATAATATCCAAAAGAGAACATAATAAATCAATTCTTAACATTAATTTCGAGATTGGGTAAGACACATGAAAACTCAATTTTTGAAATACTTTGAAGGAACCCTTTGAGGAAAAAGATCTCAATGGTAAAACATAATCACATACATTAATGTTTGATTAAAAATTGATTGTGAAATCATCCCTTTAAATCCCCCAAAACCCTCCCCTAGCTTGGTCTTCATTGATGTCTTCCAATAGAGAGAGAAAGAAGAGAGAATGTGATTAGTCTAATGGTGTTTGGGTCTTTATATGGGGGTTTAATTAGCTTAATTAGACATGTATTAATTCCAAAATAACCACAAAACCCCTTGATCAATTTTTTAAGACCTAGTCCAACCGTGAAGGAAATTGGGCCCCTCACAGACGAGACCCCGATCGACGGTCTGTTTATGAGTCAACGACCACCCCCATTGCGTGATGCACATCAGTAGACTTGGTCATAGACTTTTCACATAAGGACCTAAATGAATTGGAAAAGTTTTTTTCAATGGATGTCATCGATACCGAATCGATCGATACATGCCCCGGCGATGCCTTTTCGTGGGCGCACACTTCCTAAGCAGTGTTTGACTCAAAATGCAACGGTCCTCCTCAAGGGCCCTTGGTTAGAACTTGGATAGTCATACCTGAACGTTTGGACTATGCATCAAATTATAATTATGTTAGACATCCTTCCACTAATTTTTCATAAATTTACGAATCCTATAGGCTTATCAAAAAGGCTAAGGCATGCTAGTACCTCGTTGAACAACTTTCCAGACGTCATGAAGTTTTCTGACATTTTGGTTTCTAGATTACCAAAATGGCTTATATTCATTAAAATGGACATTAAAATAGTGTTCAACTTTTTGACACTTATGTTAGGATTCAGAACACGTTTTGGATTTTAGAAGTGTTACATTATCCCCCTTGGAACATTTGTCCCCGAATGACACTAAAATCTTTTGAAGGAAGGAATAGAATCAAGACTAGGATCCCAACCAACAACAATACATAATAGAATTTACTATATGAATTACAAGTGAATATAACAGATAAATTACCACACATAAGGCTCAACAATACATTATGAGGAATATCCTTCTTACAACAACAAGAAGTCAACATAGCATTTATGACAAATTAAGTCAAAATTTAATTTAAAAATAAGCCACAGATTATTTCGTAAAGATCGACCACATACAAATGCAAAACATAACTTAAAACAAACCGAAGAGAAAAATTTCAATATCAAGTACAAATGAACAATATTTCAATGTAATTCACTTGAAAGAACTCAAAAAATGTACCTTTTGCAAAACTTCACCAAAAATCAAAAAAACATCAATTTTAGTCAATATTTTCATTAGTAGTAAGAACCACTAACCGTAGTTATCAAATATATGATCGTAACGGGACATTATGTCATCCTCGACACTAGGTGATTCTTCCATAACACCTTTACGGAAGCCACCTCTTTATTCCTTAACTTCTTGACTTGCCTATAAAGAATTTGAATTGTAACTTGCTCATAAGAGAGGTTATCCTTCACACCAACACCCTCAATAGGAAGAATAGACTAGGGATCACCGATACACTTCTAAGGATGGAAACATGGAAAACATGATGAACCAAAACTAATTCACTAGGAAGTTTCAATTCATCGGACACCTTAGCTACCCTTTGTAAGATTTCATAGGGACCCACATAACGAGGACTCAACTTCCCTTTATTACAAAATCTAAGCACCCCTTTCAAAGGAGAAATCTTTAAATACACTTTATCACCTTCTTCAAACTCTCCTTTGTACTATGATCGGCATAAGACTTTTGCCAACTAAACGCCATTTGCAACCGGTTCCTTATGATATGAACTTTCTCCAGAGTCTTATAAATCAAATTAGGACCAAGAAGGGAAGGCTCACCCTCTTCAAACGATCCAACAGTAGACCTACACCTTCTACCACCCAAGTCTTCATAAGGAGTCATGAAGATGGATGAATGGAAACTATTATTATAAGGAAACTCTACCAAAGGCAAAGTACTTATCACATTTTCCGATAAAACCAATAATATAAGCCCTAAGAATATCTTCAAGAGTATGAATAATATATGCCAGTTGACCATCCGTTTGGTGATGAAAAGACGTACTAAACTTTACCTTTATACCCTAAATTTCTTGGAAAGAACTCTAAAACCTAGATGTAAATTGTGCACCCCTATCCGATATGATAGATAATGTAACACCATGGCGACACACAATCGCATTTATGAATATCCTTGCATAATCTTTCGAAGTAGACTTGACGGAAATAAAATAAGACTACTTGGTCAACCTATCCATAACCGCCGATATAGTCATATTGTCTTTGATTCCGAGGTAAACCCACTACAAAATCCATATTGATGCGTTCTAACTTCCAAATTGGAACTTGGATTTCTTGTAGTAATCAACCCGGTATTTGCTATTCGTCTTTCACTTGTTGGCAATTTGAACACTTAGCAAAACATTCACTATGTCCCTTTTCAAACCATCCCACAAAAATACTTCCATAAGGTCATGGTACATTTTAGTCAAACCTGAAAAAATGGAGTAACGGGACCCATGGGATTCCTAATGGATAAGATTCCTCAACCCATCTACCTTGGGAACAAAAAATCTTACATGTCACCTTAAAACACCCTCCGCCTGAGGAGAATGACATATAGATTTGTAAGAATAGATTCCTTCAACTCCATCAATGATTGATCAAGGTGTTGTTTTGATTAACCACAACTACATATGATGACCCGGAGATTTGATTGACCATAAAAACACCATTCGGAGAATATTCAAACATATAAACATCTCTCACTAGGTCTTTCATGGCTTCATTTATGTGAGACACACTACCCATGGTCATATGACTCAAAGCATCCACAACCACATTGACCTTGACGAGGTAATAGAAGACAATAATGTCTTTCAACAATTCTAACACCTTCTTTGTCAGAGATTTCAGTCCTTTTGGGTAAGCATATATTGGAGATTGTTATGTTCTATATATACATAAACATGGAGACCATACAAGTAATGCCTCCATATTTTTAAGGCAAATACCACGACTACTAACTCAAGGTCATGAGTTGGATAGTTTTTCTCATGTACCTATAGTTGCCTAGAAGCATAGGATATCACTTTCCCATGTAGCATAAGCACACACCACATACTAGTATTTCATCACAATACACAATAAAACCCTTTGTAACCTCCGGTAGAGTTAACATAGAATCGTAAGTCAGCCTGTCTTTCAAAATTTGGAAGGTTTTCTCAGATGCCTCCGACCACTAAAAAATCTTACTCTTTTGGGTCAAAGTAGTAAAGGTAGAGGCAATGGACGCAAAACCATCCACAAACCTCCAATAATAACCTGCTAGACCAAACAAGCTACTAATGTTTTTTCGAGTCAATGCTCTAGGGCAATTTTTCACCACCTCGGTTTTTTTGGATTAACGTCAACTCTTTCACTAGAGATGATATGACCAAGAAATGCCACCGACTGCAACAAAAACTCACATTTTCTATTCTTGGTAAACAAATATACTCATTATGCACTTGTAAAACCACCCTCAAATGGTTCTTTTAATCACCCTCTTTTTCGAATATAAAATATGTGTTCATTGAACACAATGACAAATTAATCTAGGTATGTTCAAAATGCACTATTTATGAGGTCCATAAACGCCAACACGATATTTGTGAGACAAAGTGTAACACTTTGGAAATCAAAGACGAGTCTTTGAGCGTAACATAGGTTTCAGGAGGTCTAAGAACTGTTTGAAGAACTATTTCAATTAATACAGGTCAATTAGAAAGTTTAAGAACCAAAACTTCTGAGAACGTCCATTACATTTGGAAACTAGTTTTAAGGGGTTATAGTGTTCCTTGTGCTATTTGACTATCTTTTAGGAGTCATAAATCCATGAAATTAGGTTGAAGGGTGTATAAGCAGTGTTAAAGATAATTCATGGTTGAAATGTCCTAGTAAAACTACCCAAGGACAAACCAAGGTTCCTTGAGAAAGTTCTTACCACTTAGGAGGCAACACTGCCTTGGCAGTGTGAAACTATGAGAAACCAGCAATGCATCGTGTGTGGATCAATAGGGCATCGTTGATGCCCACTTTAGTCTCACACTTATTCATAGTGATGGATCCCTCACCTGCGCAAGTTTCTGACCACATCAACAAGTGTGAAGGACAAAGGAGGGGGCAATTATGGTCTCACAGACGGCCTGTCAGTGGGGTTTCATCGGTAAGTGTTATGTTTTACTGCATGTTGTTAATGTTGGTTAATTTAATTAATTATGGGGTTTATGGGTTATTAAAGGATTAAAGGAATATTAATTAACTAATTTAACCCTCATATAAATACCCCAAACCTCATTATTCTAAACACAATTCACAAAATAAACTCTCTTCCTTCTCTCTTCTTTCTCTCTATATTTGGTAGCAACCATTGAAGACAGGATATAGAGAGGTTTTTGGGGCTTGAAAGGGACAATTTTACCGTAAAATGTTCATCAAACATTTAGCTATTGGTTGTAATTCACCTTTGAGACTGTTTCCTTAAAGGGTTACTTCAAAATGGATTACAAAAGTTAGGTTTTCTAGTGGATTTCACTGTATTACGAATTTGACGTTATGAACTAAGTGTTTTATGGTTTCTTTAATATATAATTGATATATTAACATGTAATTTAACTTGATTATAGTTATTTATATTGATTTGACCTAAATTGAAGAGAATGATCCTTAACTCTTAACCGTACATTTATCATGATGTAAATTGGGTTATGATTGATATTAAATTGTCTTGAATATGGGCTAAATCCCTATTATATGACGTTGTTATACTAATGTTTATCAAATTTCAATGCATTGTGTCTTTCATGCAAATCTTGAAAAGTGATCTAGGTTATGGAAATTGGCCTAAATGATCGTGTTTTAAGCATTGTTTTATAATTGAATTATAATGTAGTGACTCTTCTAGTAGTGTTATCATGTTGATTATTTGATTATGCTGTTAAACATCTAAGTTAAAATGAATTAAGGCTTTATGGTAAGGCCTAAATGATTAACAATGAAGGAGACATGGTAAGCCTTCGAATCCCTATTTTTAGATTCAATTGTAATTAATTGTGGTTAAGTCATGATGTTATTTTGGAGTATGCCTTATATTAGGATGATAGGGTGGTATGATGTTGAATTGAAATGTCTTTATTATGTGAGGTTGATTAAATTGTATGTGATATAAGGGTGGTGATGACTATCATTGTGACGTGATATGCTATGAAATGCCAATGTTAGAGCCTCACTTCTATGAATTACGGTGAAGGAATATACTCATGCAATTCTTATTGAGGTAATGATGATACTAATTATTTAAGGGGTGGACCCTATGACCTAAACTAAGCTACGATTCATAATTAATGTCTTAAAGACATTTCAATAAATGGACTTAGCTTAGCACCGAGTGAACTTGACAATGGGAGGTGATGACTTTCCAAAGAGGAAAATTTTCCCTAAAGTTCTAAATGAGATATTGATTTCCCAAAGATAAATACTCATCCAATGGATTCCAATGATAGGAGGCCCCCACTACAAAGTGGTATGAAGAGGAAATGTACTATCTCTTAGTTCTTGAGCTATGTTTCGCCCATAAAAAGACTAGCTAGTGGACCCACCTAGAAAGTTATTTTATGTTTGGTTTTAGTTTGGCTAGAAGACCACCTTCCATCGGTGTAAGGTTTCACAACACTGTATTCCACACTTCGCTCTTGTGTTTTATGTCGGTTAAGTCATGTTTTCTTGAAATTAAAATTATGTTATGAAGTATAATCTAACTAAGGTGACTAAAGAGGTTTAACTTAGCGTAGATAGGGGTATGGGACTCTACTTATGCCTTGAAATGTTGACCTTGATGGAAGCTTTAGGACGTATATATTATTCATGTAAATAACAAATGATGTATATGATAATAATAAGTGATGCTACAAGATAAATGATAATATATGATGATGACTTATCCATATGAAAACGTAGTTGGATTATATTATTAAAGTTGGACACTGGTCATAGTTTCTTTTTAAGTCTATTTGATTAAGCAAGGTTATGGGACTTTGCTTGGTTTATTGCAATTGTTGAATTGATGAGGATTTATGAGTAGTTTTCTTACATATTATAATATGATTAAATATTATTCATGCTTGTGATGCTATTTCTTGATGATAGGGTTGTAGTAGATTATTGGTTCAAGTATGTTGATGTGTATATTACTTGATTAATTTAGTAAGCATGTTTGGTTATTAGGTATGACTTGGTTAGTTATGCATGAGACTTTTAAAGGGAAAAATAAAATGGTTTAATTAAATGTCTCTTATTAGAATGTTTTGCTAATATATGTGCATATGGTCTTATACTTAGTACAAGTGGCGTACTAACACCATTTTTTCCCTTTTCCCCAAACATTTTAGGTTGCGGTCACTAAAGGCTCATTCAAGAAGACTTCAAAAAGAATTGGATATTCTCTACTATCCAAGTGGGTAGGTCCTCACTTTCCAAGGGCGATATGAATATCTTGCCTATGAAGTTTTTTTAGTTTTAAGACTTTTATGATCATTCTACTTTCATTTGACTATGATTTTAGTAAGCCTATATGTGGATTCTTTACAAGTATGTAGGTCTATGCCCAGACTTTTATGATCTTTAGATGGTATGAGATTAAGACAAATCTTGAGACTATAATCTACCTTATGTATATATATATATGTATGTGAAATAAAATTAGAAGGCTATGTAACCTTCTTATATGAATGGTTTATGTAGACTTGATACATATATATTATGTGTATGTAGAGGTGTATGTATACCTTCAATTATAGTAGCAAAAGTTTTTAAATTTTTTGCTAAATTCAACTTATGGTTAAACCCGGATGTGACAAACTTCATGTCACAGAATGAGGTGGAATTATCTTTGAGTCAATGTATCTCTCTACCACGTCTATGTAAGTTCATGTTTGTAATTGTGAAGCGCATCACACTTATGAATTGAAACCTACATGATGCCCAGGAAAGTCTTATTTTCTTGCATATCTTATATCATTCCATAAGAGTATACTTATGATGTGATATTACATATAATCTTATTATTGTGCTTATAGGAAGAATGAACAGTCGAAGGAATGCGACATACATAATTGAAGAGGAAATTGCTAATATAGGAGCTCTTCCCCGTGGTTAGCAATTTCCTCCAATTGCAGATGATGATAATGTTGACCAAGCTCCGGTCAATCCTCCACCCTTTATGGATGGAGATATAAGGGTTTCCTCATTCAATTAGCTTAAGACGCCACTATACGAGACTATGGTATGACGACCTAAACCAATAGAGAGCTTCTACCCCGTCCACATCAACAAGTTACTACTATGGTTCCCGTCTAAGGGACTTCACTCGCATGAATTCTTCGACTTTCTACAGGTCTAACGTTGATTAATACTCCCACGAATTCATCGATGAAGTCTCTAAAATAATTTTAGATATCGGTTGACCAGAAGTGAGATGGTCGAGTTGGCCACCTATCCAATCAAGGACGTGGCACAAGCAAGAAATATGCAATGAAGGAATAATAGGCCATTTATGGGTGGTCCAGTAACTTGGGAGATCTATAAGAATACTTTTCTTGATCTGCTATTTCATAGGGAGATGTGGGAGGAAAAAGTAATGGAGTTCATGAAACTTCGCCAAGGAGGAAGAAGTTTTCACGAATACTCCTTGTAACTTTTTTAAATTATCCAAATATGCGTCTTCTTTGCTTTTCGATCCTAGAGACCAGATGAGTCGTTTTATGACGGGGGTGTCAGACGACTTACACGACGAGTGTCATTCAATCATGCTACATGAAAATATGAACACTTATGGTGAAAGATAAAAGGGATGAGGAGGCAAGGTCGATGATAAAGAGTAGCGATGCTAAGAGGGAAAGATCATTTGATGGAGGTTCTTCAAAAAATGATCTTGATATAGAGGAGAATCCTAGATTTAAGAAGCGGTTTTATAATCGTGTTCCATCCAAGCTCCCTAAGGCTCGTGATGACAAGGTATATAAATCGAGAGCTCAAAAGGGAAGGAGTGGAAACCGATCAAATGAGAGGTCTACATGTGCAAAGTGTTTAAAGGGTCATCTTGGTGAGTGCTTTGTAGGAATGGGAAATTGCTTTACTGTTGGTAAGAGTTGTCACAAGATGAGAGATTGTTCAAACTTGAAGGGTCAGTAGAGGGGTGGTTCTAGTGATGGTCATTTGAAGAACCGCTCCTAATCACTCCGCTCTAGGGGTTAATAAGAGACATCCGCCAATTTTGTGACCGGTATGTTGAATGTCTTTACCATAGAAGTATATGCTTTAATTTATCCCTGTACTACCTTTGTTACCTCTCTTGTAGCTAAAAAGTTTGATATTTTACCTGATATTTTGCATGAACCTTTTATATTGTCTACTCCGGTGGGTGAGTCGGTTGTAACAAAAAGGGTGTATAGAAATTGTCCTATAATTTTGCCCAATAGATTTTCTTATGTTGATATTGTAAAATTAGATATGTTAGTTTTTGATATTATATTTGGTATGGATTGGTTGCACGCTTGCTTTGCTTTGATTGATTGTAGGACAAGGGTAGTGAAGTTTAACGTTCCTAATAAACTCGTTGTAGAGTGGAAGTGGGAAAATTCTATTCCTAGAGGTTGTATTATCTTTTTTCTAAAAGCATGCAAAATGATCTATAGAGGGTTTCAATACCATATTGTAAGAATCCAAGAGCTAGACTCTTAACTTTCTCCCATTGAGTAGGTCCCCGTAGTAAGCGAATTCTAGAGGTATGTCATAATGATCTTCCCGGTATTCCTCCCGAATAGGAAAATGTTTTTGATATCGATTTGCTACCAGAAATGACTTCCATTTCAATTCCTCCCTATCAGATGGCTCCGGTCGATTGGAAAGATTTGAAGGCTCAACTCAAATTACTAGACAAATGCTTCATTAGACCTAGTATTTCTCCATGGGGTGATTCGAGTTTTTTTTGTGAAGAAGAAGGATTGGTCCTTTAGGATGTGCATTGATTACTCCAAACTCCACAAGGTGACTATTGAAAACAAGTATCCTCTTCCTTGGATTGACGACTTGTTTGATCATCTCAAAGGGGCAAGCTACTTTTATTAGATTGACTTGACATAGGGGTATCACCAACTTAGGCTAAAAGGTAAGGATATAACAAAGACAAAATTCCAGACTAGATATGGTCATCATAAGTTCTTAGTAATGTCTTTCAGTCTCACTAATTCTCCAACGGTGTTTACGGACCTAATGAATGGGGTCTTTCCAAATTACCTATATTCATTTGTCATTGTCTTCATTGGCGACATCTTTGTATATTCAAAGAATGAGAGTGATGATATGCGTCATTTTAGGGTTGTACAGCAAACCCTTAAGGAACATCATTTTTTTCTAAAATATAGCAAGTGAGAGTTTTTGTTGAGGTCGGTGACATTTGTTGGTCATATAATCTCTACAGAACGAGTTTAGACTAATCCAAGGAAAAAATAAAGGAGGTGAAAAATTGGCCTAGACCTTTGATTCCAACCAAAATTAGGAGTTTCTTGGTCTTAGCGGATTATTATTGGAGGCTCGTGGATGGTTTCACATTCATTTCATCTCTTTTAAATTCTTTGATCAAAAAGTGTAAGAAATTTTAGTGGTCGGAGGCATGTGAGAAAAGTTTTCAAATGTTAAAAAATAGTCTTACTTGCGCTTTAGTGCTAACCTTACCGAAGGGAAAAAGGGTTTTTTTTGTATATTATGACGCATCCTTGATTGGTCTAGAGTGTGCTATTATGCAACATGGAGAAGTGATAGCCTACACTTCAAGGAAATTTAAGGTAAATGAGTAAAACTATCCAATTCATGACTTTGAGTTAGCGGCCGTGGTATTTGCTTTGAAAATCCATTGGCTTTACTTGAATGGAGTTTACGTAAATGTTTTCACTGACCATAAAAGTCTCCAATATGCGGTTTACCCAAAAGGAGTTGAATCTTCAAAAAATAAAGTGGATAGAATTATTAAATGATTATGGCATGAGTGTCCTCTATCACCTCGACAAGGCTAATGTGGTTGATGATGCCCTATGTCGTATGAATATGGGTAGTGTATCTCACATTGATGAAGCCAAGAAAGACCTAGTAAAGGATGTACATAGGTTGCCTATGTTTGGGGTGAGATAAGAAGATTCTTAAAACCGTGGAGTCATTTCCATCATAACTCCGAGAAATCTTTAGTGGTGGAAGTAAAATCCAAACAGCACCTTGATGAACCATTAATAGAGTTGAAAGAATAAGTTCTTCGAAAGTTTAATGAGTCATTATCCTTAGGGGGATAATGTTCTAAGGCACCAAGGGAGATCGTGTGTTCCCGATGTAGACGGGTAGAGGGACCAGATCCTAGAAGAAGGCCATGTGTCTCGCTACTCAATTTATTCGGCTTCGACAAAAATGTACCATGACCTTACAAAGAGATATTGGTAGGAAGGAATGAAGAAGGACACTGAGGAGTTTGTCGCTAAGTGTCCAAATTGCAAACAAGTGAAGGCTGAACAACAAAAGTCGAATGGCTTACTACAGGAAATTTAAGTTCCTTCTTGGAACTGGCAAAACAATAACATGGATTTTGTAGTTGGTTTACCTCGGGCTTAAAAGTCATATTAGTCAATATTAGAGGTTGTGGATAGGTTTACCAAGTCTTCTGGCTTTATTCCAATCAAATCTACTTATTTGGCTGAAGATTATGCTAGGATCTTCATAGATGAGATTGTGTATCACCATGGTATTTGTTATCCGTCATATCGGATCGGGGTACACAATTTACATCTAGGTTTCGGAGGTCATTCCTCAAAGTGTTGGGTACTAAGGTGAAGTTCAGTACCGCTTTTCATCCCTAAACGTATGGTCAAGTGCAATTTACTATTCAAACTCTTAACGATATGCATAGGTCTTTCATTATTTATTTAAATGAAATTTGCATAATCATTTTCCTATGGTGGAATTTTCTTACAATAATAGTTTTCATTCATCAATTTCCATGGCTCTCTATGAAGCCTTCTATGGTAAGATGTGTAGGTCTCCTATAGGACGATATGAAGTGGGAAAACATTGATTCTTGGTACTTATTTAGTTTATAAGACTTTGGAGAAAGCTCATATAAAAAATAACCGATTTCAAATGGCCTATAGTCGGCAAAAGTCTAATGCTAATCATAGGAGCAGGGATTTGGATTTTGAAGAAGGCGACAAGGTGTATTTAAAAATTACACTAATGAAAGGGGTGGTTAAATTTGGCAACAAAAAGAATTTTTGTCCTCGTTCTATGGGTCCCTATGAAAAGTTTCATAGCGTTGGTAAGGTTGCCTATGAAATGAAACTTCCTAGTTAATTGGCTTCGGTTCATCCCGTTTTCTCTATGTCTATGCTTAAAAAGTGTATTGGTGATCCCGAGTCTACTCTTCCTATTAACCGTCTTGGTGTCAAGGATAACCTCTCTTATGAGGAACTTCCGGTTCATATTCTTGATAGACAAGTCAAGAAGTTATGAAATAAAGAGATGGTCTCCATAAATGTACTTTGGAAGAATCACCTAGTTGAGGGTACAACATGGGATGACGAGGCTAACATGAAGACCTGTTACCCTCATCTATTTGTTAACTAAGGTTTGTATTTCTTACTTATAATGAAAATAATAACTAAAATTTAATTTGTTTTGATTTTTGGTAAAGTACTTGAAAAAATGTATTTTTGAATCTTGACATACATTAAAATCAACATTTGAACTTGAAATTTTGCTCTTTGGCTTGTTTTTAGTTATTTCGTGCAGTTTGATATGGTGAGTCTTTATGAAATTATATGTAGCATGTTGTTAAGTGGAACTTTGTGGTAATTGACTCATGTAATGTATGTTGAGATCATGTGAGTTGTATGAAGGAAATGCCTCATAATGAAGTTTTTGAGACTTATGTGGGGTAAATGAAGTTTTTAAATTTTCCTTGTTGAAATCATATTATTTATGTTTTTTTTTATATTGTTGATATGTTGGGATGCTAGTATTGAGTTTATTCCTTCATTCAATAGAATTTTTGTGTCATCCGTGGACGAATATTCCTAAGTGGAGGATAATGTTACACCATTAAAAATCCAAGATGAGTCTTACAACCCAACATATGTGCCATGGGGTCTAAGAACTATTTTAAGACCTATTCTAATGAATATAGGTCATTTAGGATGTTTAAGAACCGAAACGTCCATGAACGTAAATGAAGTTTGGAAACTTCTTCTAAGGGATACTAGAGTGACTTGGCCTATTTATCTAGCTTTTAGGATTCGGAAATCCATGAAATTAGATGGAAGGGTTCATAACAAGGGTTAAATCAAATTAGTGGCTGAATCTTCTGGGAACGACTCACCAAGGACCAACCAAGGGCCCTTGAGGAGGACATAGCACGTAGGAGGTAACACTACCGAGGCATTATGCAACCATGAGAGACCATCAGTGGCTCGTGTGTGGATCGACGGGGCATCAATGCCCACCATCTTCCCACACTTAGCCATATGGATTGTGACCTTTCCTGCACAAGTCAGTGACTATATCGACGAGTGTGCAGGAAGGAGTAGGGGGCAGTCACCCACTCAAAGACGTTCCGTCGGTGGGGTTCCGTCTATGAGGGTTATGTTTTTCTACATGTTTTAAATTTTTGTTCATTTATTTAATTAAAAAATTTATGGTTTACTAAGGATTAAATTAATATTAATTAACTAATTTAATACCCTATATGAAGACCCCAACCCTCATTAATTTATATAGAACTCACAAAATAAACATTCTTCCTTCTCTCTTGTTTATGTCTCTATTTTGAAGCCACCAATTAAGACAAGCTAGGGGAGTTTTTGGAGGATGGAAAGGGATGATTTAACAATTAAATCTTCATCAACCTTGGAGGTATGGGATCTAATTCACCTTTGATACTCTTTCGTCAAAGGCTTCCTTTAAAATGGATTACACAAGTTAGGTTTTCACATGGGTTTCACTGAATTAGGAATTTGATGTTATGAGCTGAATTGTTTATGCTTTTTTAAGATAAAACGGATATATTAACATGTAGGGTAACTTTATTATAGTATTTTATGATGATTTGACCTAAATTGAAGAGTATGATCCCTAATCCTAACCATAGGTTTATTTGATGTAAATTGGGCTGTAATTGATTCAATTGTATTGATTATGTGTTAAATCATTATTGGATGACGTTTTCACACAAATCATTATCAAATTGGAATGAATTGTTGTTTTCATGTAAATCATGAGAAGTGATCTAGGTTATGAAAATTGGGCTAAGTAATCTTGATTTAAGCATTGTTTTGGTATTGAATTATTGTGTAGTGACTCTTATCATAATGTTATCATGTTGATTATTTAAATATGATTTTGAACATCTAAATTGGATAGAACTGAGGTTTTATGGTAAGGCCTTAATAATGAACCACGAAGGAAGCTTGGTAAGCCTTAGAATCTCTATCTTTACTTCCTTTTGTGATTAATTGAAATTAAGTAATGATGTTATATTGGAGTATGCTTTATATTAAGATGATAGGGAGGTATGATGTTGAATTTAAATGTCTTGACTATGTTTTATGGATTGTTAAGGTGAATGTGATATAAGGGTGGTGATGATTATTATAGTGCCTTTATATGTTATGAAATGCAAATGTGTTAACCTTACTTATATGAATTTATATGAATGGACTTTACTACTGAAATTCATATTGAGCTATTGATGATGATAATTATACAAGGGGTAGACCCTATGACCCAAATTAAGCTATGATTGATAATTAAAGGCTTAAAGACATTTCAGTAACGGGACTTAGCTTAACAACGAGTGAACTTTTCCATGGGAGGTTATGACTTCCCAAGAGAGGAAGATCTGCTCTATATTTCTAATTGAGATGTTGACTTCCCAAAGAGGAATACTCATCCAACAGATTTCTATAAGAGGAGGCCCCAACTACTAAGTTGTATGAAGATGGAATGTACTATCTCTTAGTTCTTGAACTATGTTTCCCCCATAGGAAGACTAGCTAGTGGATCAACCCAGAAAACTTTGTTTATGTTTGGTTTTACATTGGCTTGTAGACTACCTTCTATAAGTGTAAGGTTTTACAACACTGAATTCAACACTTAGCTCTTATCGTCTATGTCGGTTAAGGCAAGTGTTCCCTAAATAAAAATAAAGTAATTAGGTATAAACAAACTAAGGCTACTTCAGAGGTTTAAATTAACATTGGTAGGGGTATGGGATTTTATTTATGCCTTGCACTAGTATATGACAATGATGTATATGTTGATAATATGTTGATGCTACAATATAAATGATATTATATGATGATGACTTATCCATATTAACATGTAATTGGATTATATTATTATAGTTGGACATTTGTCTTGGTTTCTTGTTGTGTCTACTTGATTAAGCAAGGTTATGAGACTTTGCTTGGTTATTGCTCATGTTTATTTGACGAGGATTCATGAGTAGTTGTGTTGATTATTATAATATCATTAACTCTTATTCATACTTGTGATGCTATTTCTTGATGATAGAACTGACTTAGTAAGCATGTTTAGTTAATTGGTATAATTTGCTTGGTTATGCATGAGTCTTTTAAAGGTAAAAATGGCATGGTTTAACTAAATGTACCTTTTTAGCTTTTTTTGTTATTATATGTGCATATGGTCTCATACTTAGTAAAACTAGTGTTTTGCTATTATATGTGCATATGGTCTCATACTTACTAAAAGTAGCGTACAAACCCCATTTTCTTCCTTTTCCCCAAACATTTTACGTTCCGGTCGTTAAAGTCTCATTCAAGATGACTTGTGAAGACTTGTATATTCTCTACTATCCAAGTGGGTAGGTCCTCACTTTCTGAGGGAGATGTCAATATCTTGCCTATGAGGTTGTTTTAGTTTAACGAATGTTATGTTCATTCAACTTTCCTTTGAGTACGATTTGTATAAGGCTATATGTGGATTCTTAACAGTGACGCAGGGCTATGCCAAAATGGTTATGATCATTAGATGGTATAATATTGAGACAAATATTTGAGACTATAATCTCTCTTATGCGTATATGTATGAGAAATAAAATTAGAAGGCTATGTAATCTTCCTATACGAAGTGTCTATGTATAATTTATACATATATATTGTGTGTATGTAGAGGTCTATGTAAAAATCCAAATAGAAGTACTAAAAGTTTTTGAATTTTCTATTAAATTTGACTTATGAATTTGATGATGTAAGCTAAGAGGCTAGTCTTAGTCCTCAGAGAGGGCAACAACGCTAGTTACATCTCGGTGGTTAACTTAGATGTGATGCAAAGTACATTAATACGAACTCAAAGTGACCATATCTAGTCCGAAATGTCCTCTTTGGATTATCCTCGCCTCTTACCCTAAGTTGGTTTTTCCCCGACCTCAAGTTAATCTTAGAAAAGTAGTTTTCCCCTTGGAGTTGATCAAACAAGTCGTCAATCTGAGGGACAGGATACTTATTCTTAATACTGACTTTTTTGAGTTGGATATATCAATGTGCATACTAATGGACCCATCCTTATTTTAAACAAATAAAATTGGAGCACCTTATGGAGGAATAATAGGTCTAATGAAGCCTTTCTTTAGTAAATCTTTGAGTTGCGTTTTGAACTCTTTCAATTTGGCTGGAGTAATACAATAAAATGGAACTGTAATGTGAATTTTAATCTGTAAAAATTCAATACAAAAATCAATATCCCATTTGGGAGAAATACCAAGAAGATCATTGGGGAAGACCTCTAAAAAATTCACTCACTACGGGGACCGAATCAATTGGAGGAATTTTTGAGTCTAAATCTTCGACTCTTAGTGTATGCTGTAAAAACTCTTTAAAGATATTTTTGCATGATTTCAAACAAGAGATGATACAACCTCTAGGAATAGAATTTCCCCTTTCAACTCTAAAACGGGCTCATTTAGAAAGTTAAACTTCACCACCCTCGATCTACAATTTATAGAGGCAAAACAAGCATGCAACAACTCCATACCCAAAATGACATCAAAATCAAGCATATCAAGTTCTACTAGTTCAACAGAAGAAACTATTTTGGGCAACATTATTGGACAATTTTTATACACCCTTTTTGCAGCAACCAACTAACCCACAAGGGTAGTCAATATAAAAGGTTCATGCAATATATTGGGTATAATGTAAAAAGAATTTGCTACAAGAGGGGTAACAAATAATAAAGTATTATTATAATCAAGTAAGGCATATATATCTATAGAGAAAGCTTTCAACATACTGTTCACCATGTTGGGAGAAGTCTCTTGTTCACCCCTAGAGCAGAGAGCATAGAAGAAGTTCTTCTTTGGAGCCTCATTTGAACAACTTGCTTGAGCTTGACCACTACCATCATATTGACTCATTGTCACGACCTGACTGTAGCCTCTAGAAGTTAGGAGGAGCCCTCGTATCGTGGTTGGGCGTACTTAAATCTTTGGGGTCTTGTAGAAGCCCTCTAACTAGCATTCATTACATAAGAGATGAAAAGTAGTGTGGAATTAAAAAATTTTACGAATAATTTAATAAAAAACAATCTTTCATAAGTGCTTAAGAAATGTTATCGTCACTAGCCAAACATAAGACACGACATATAATATCCTTGCGACACGACCCTTTACATTGAAATCAAATACATAATAAGTTTTATAATAAAACAAAGAAAAGGACTTTGCCCTCGAATATATGAGGACATACTTTGCCTTGAGAGAAACTTTCCCAAGCTCTTCCTTCTAGACTTCAAACCTTCCAAAGATTCAAACCTATACATTATAATATAGAAAAGTATGGGGTTAGTATAAACAATGTACTAGGTATGGCTCATGCAAAAAGATGTAAAAAGGGACATTTTAGTAAAAATCTTTTCATGAAATTTAAGTAAAACATTCACAAATAAAAAGGAAAGACATAATACTAACCATCATTTACAATTTAAATAAGAATTCCAAAAAATTTTAGCCAACAAGAAATATTTACAATAAACTTGTCAAAACTTACAGTAAACCAACTTGAAATTTAAGAGTGAACTCCTCAAGCATTTACCGTAAATATATTTGAACATTAACAAGGAATCATATAAATAATTCACAATAAATTAAACTTGAGCAATAAAATTAGTTATCATATACTAAATGAGTTAACTTCCAAAGCCAAATGAAAGAGAGAGTGAACTCATTTTCCTTAATAGTTTCCCTAACTCTGGATTATCCTAAGGCTCACCAAGGTATCATATGAAGGAAGTTTGCATATGCCTTCTCCAATACACACCAAAGAAGCCCTCAAGACTACCCCTTTCGGTTTACTCAACTTGTGAGAGACAAGCACCTCAATCAATGGCAAGACATAAAAAGACACCCAACAAACCACCAAAGTCTTCCCTTTTGGAATTCCTACTTAGTCCAATCACTAGATAGCGTCCCATACAACCACCTATATTAAGTAGTATATTCTTTTAGAAGGTTTGGAGCTAAGTCTTTACTTTCGAAAGATCCTACCTAGTCCAATGTGTAGATAGCGTCCCATACCACCATCTACCCTAAGCAGGGCATTCTTTAAGAAGACTTAGTTTAATAAATTCAATCAATTCTCGATGTTAAACCCTATCGGATGAGGGATCGTGACTTTCCTAGAGTAGAGTCATCGTTCTTTTCTTTTACATAGCTTTCCAAATACCTACACCTATGTGGATACATAGTTAATAGATAAGGAGATTGCTTCTAAGTAACTCATTCTCTACTAACGAGGAGTACTCATCTGAAAAAAGTACTTTTGAAATACAAAATCTCAACTCACGATGTGTAATACACCTCTCATTCATATTCTCTAGGTGCTAGGCATAAATACCCAGATATTTCTCAACATTAAAACCAATAGGTTCAGGATAACTAGTGAACACAAAATCTAACCTCACGAAGGGCATTCATTCTCAAACCTATCATGGAAAGCTCATTAGGAATAACAGGGTTGCTGCTAGACACATTATCTCAACTCACGAAGAGTGTCAACCTAAATACTTAGAATCATACATTCTTATAAGTGTGATTGTGTATACATCTGAGCACACCTTGCACTTAAACATGAATTCATTATTATTAACTTCTATACGTGGTTTAGACCTTCATTCATCAAGTCACACACCTTATATACTTCATATATTCATGTACTTCACTTCAACATAATACAAGGCAAACATGCTATTAAACATCAAAAAACACAAGACAAGAATCATTTTAAATATTAATCCATTTCATCTATTATACCTTCAAAAACACATTCACGATACATACTAAATTACATCAAATTCATCAAGTAAATGCCTCCACCAAGAAGGTCAACCATACCACTCAAAAGTAATTATAATTAAACCTATACATTGTAAGCTACTTTCCATTTAAGAAAGTCATCACATTCTATTTACATTTTATAAGCATTTCATTAAAATAAAATCCTTAGGCAGTAGGTAAATCATCATATTAACACATGAAAACACAAGTTCATACCTTACCTAAACATGCTCATATAACCCATTTTCCTTAAGCAAATAGTTGAAATATGCAAAAACATAAGTTCATTAGGGTTTTTAACATAAAAACAAAAAAATAATACAAGAATAAAAATATATAAAACATTAGAACAATTTTACAAGAAGACCCATACTTATAATCAAAGATAGAAGAATTTTGAGTTTGAAAACACTTTTAGAAATCTTTTGTAAATGACTCCTTGAATGGAAGGGGGTTGAAGAATTGATACCATACCTCAAATAGAAAGAAAACAACTAATTTTTGTGAATATTCAAGTCCCAACCAGCCCTTCTTTCCCTGCTTGAGTCTTAGCTTCAATGGTGACGTCGGGATTGTTTTCTTTAGAGAGGGAGTTTGAATATTTAGAGTGAGCGTTCCTCTCTAGGTCTACAGTTTAAAAATAACTCATATAACCTTAAAAGACAAAAAAAAATATCATCCTATGGTCATAAAAAACATGGGATGTATTTACATAAAATACACCAAGTTGACACCAACTTCACAGACTTGGCAGTCCCACACAACCAAAACCTTCACCAACGAACCGTCTGTTCATGAATGGACCGTTGGTAGGGTTTTATGGATTGGGAGTTATCTCCAATTGGAGACTAAACCCATGAACTTCTTGTCTAATCGACTCACTCAGTCTACAACCGTCCTTAGGGTCATCGATGGCCACTACCTTTTGGTAGTTTTGCCCATGTTTTTGGCCTTTCATCTAGGGCCTCTTGTAAGGTGATACCCGGACATTAAGCCCCTTAAAAAATCCATCTAGGTCTTAGGAACATCCCACCGTATTTTCAAGGAAAGCAAACACGTTAAATTCATTCAAGTACATCAAAACGCACAAGTACATTCTAAGGCACACCTTCGGAACGTCATGGACCTTCTTGGTAGATTAAACTCCAAACATGACACACTTCCTAAGAAAACTAAATTAAATCATTTAACCCTAAGATCAAGTGAAGAAAAAATTATGAGTACCTAGTTCACCTTATTTCATTTTGGGGCGTTACATTCTCCCCTACTTGGAATTACATTCGTCCTCTAATGACACTTAAACATTAAGAACAACAAGGAATAAAAAAGAATCAAATAACACACTACAATAAAGATCAAAACACTCAAAAATCAAGGCATCAACTAACGAGGAACATCCTTTAAGAATTTCAAACACATAGCAACACAAACTCTTTTATAAAAACTTCAAGAAGTCAAAATTCACTCTTAGTCTTCTAGTATGGACGAACTACCTTCTTAAACATAAAACATGCTCATACACAATACTTTTACATACATTGAAAAATAATTTAAAGAAAACACAATTTTTATCAAAAAACAAAACTGAAGTTTTTTACATTCAGTGCCAATCCTTCCAAATTTTTCGAAAATTCATTCCTTAAGAAATTCATCAAGATTACATAATCATTTTAAATATAAAATAACATAATCTCCCTTCTTAACATAAAAGCAACAATAACAAGGATTTAAGACTTACCAAATCCATAAAATTCGGATTAATTATCCTTCCTGGACCCCATCCCATAGGAAAGGTTCTTCTTGGGAGAATTAGGATCTAGGGAAGCTTGATTGACAAATTTTTCCCTTGATTTTAGGTTTCTGAAGTCCCTCATCTTGTGGCTCTTATTACCACATGAAAAACAACCATTTGTACTGGTAAGACACTTACCCCCATGTTTCTTCAAAAAAGTAGGGCACCTAACCCTTTCATAAGTGTGCCCACCACCTTGCGAATGTTGGTTTGGATCCCTATCCTAGTTTCCCATGGAAGAATCTTTTTTTATACAAACTCTTCTTAGGATTTTGTTGACTATAATCACCGACCTAGGCCTCTTACCGTCTTTCCTTATCTCCCTAATTTTGGACTCCTCAATTTGTTGTGCATAAACCATGAGCCTAGAGATATCCATGTAATTAAGAAGCATTGTCATACGTCACACTTTCTCTACCAAGCTAGACACACCCATCACAAACTTGTTCATCCTAGTCCTAGGGTTGGCTACCATGGTTGGAGCATACTTAGAGAGTTGGATGAATTTGAGAGAGTACACTTACACAATCATTCCCCCTTGACGAATGTTCATGTATTCAACCATTTTCTTCTCCCTTAACATTAAAGGAAAAAACCTATCTACGAAAGCGTCTTTGAATTCTTCCTTATCAACCGGACCTCTTTCTAGGGGTCTCTGACTCCTCCATTGCTCAAACCACACTTGAGCCACATCCTTGAGTTGGTAAGTGGATAACTCCGCTTTCTCCCTAGGGTCACACCTGTAGCACCTACCACTTTTAAAACCACATCAATGAAACCTTGTGGATCTACATCCACCTTAGTTAAATGGAAACTGAGAGGGTTCATCCTTATTAAATCCCAATTCTACAAGTGCGAGTACTCGCATAAGGTTGGGGTCAAACTCCTTGGTTAGCTTGGGAAACAAAGTTATTGTTGACAACATGAGCCTGAGCCATCATGAGTTTGGTTAAGTTCATTAGGGAAGCCCTCAAATCCTCCTTAGTCATATCTCCTTCAACAAATGGATCTTGACTAAGAGGAGGCACTTGAGGCTTTAGAGACACTTGAGGTTCTTGAAGGGGAACCTTCTCATTCTGTTCATCTAGACGAACAATAGTAATTTGGTCAACACTTTGAGGGATCCTAATATCTACACCTCCCTCCTCCCTTCTAGCGGTTGATATCCTCGTATTCATTTCTTATAAACACAAAGAGAAGAGGTTAAGAGAAGACACATTATATGACTTAACTCTAAGGCACAACATAACGATAGAGAAGAAAGTGAAACATCTATCATCCTATCACCCCTTGTCCATGGTTGTGTTGTAAGTCACAACAATTACAAAGATACTACTAGATCTGGCTTGTGAGACTTTTAGAACCTAAAATATTTCCCACAACCTTATGCTATAAAGACAAGTCTTTTACTACCCAAAAGTACCCCAAGAAGTTTAGAGGAACACTCATTTTGTGGCTGGGCATACTTGACCCTTAAAGGTCTTGTACAAGCCCTTCAACTAGCATTCATTATGTAAGACATGAATTGTAGTGCGAAACTAATACTTTCACGAATAATTTAATAAAAAGGAAATCTTTTATAAATTCTTAACAAAATATATCGTCAAAATCCAAACTTATGAGACAACATATAATATCTTAGGGACACAGAACTTTGCATTAAAATGAAATACATAATAAGACTTTTACTAAAACTAAGAAAAGGACTATGCCTCGAATATATGAGGTAATACTCTTCCTTGAGAGAAACATTCCAAAATTTTTCCTTATGTCCTGCAAGCCGTCAAAATCTTCCAAATTATACTTATAAAGTATAGAAAATTATGGGGTTAGTACAAAACAATGTATTAAGTATGGCATATGCAAAAACAAGTAGAAAGGGACATTTTAGTAAAATAGCTTTCCAAGCAATATAAGTAAAACATTTATGAATACAAAGTCAAAACATCATACTAACAATCATTTATAACTTAGATAAGAATTAAAAAAATCTTATGACAACAAGAAATATTTACAGTAAACTTATCAAAACATATAGTAAACCAACTTGAAATTTAATAGTGAACTCCTTAAGCATTTACCATAAATCTATTTGAACATTAACAAGGAATAATTTAAAGCATTCACAATAAATTCAACTTTAGCAATTACAATGAACTATCCTATACTAATTGAGTGAACATCCAAGGCCAAGCGAAAGAGAAAGTGAACTCATTTTTCTTAAGAGTTTCTTTAGCTCCAAATTATTCTAAGACTCACTAAGGTAAGATATGAAGGAAATATGCATATGCCTCATACCATACACACCAAAGAAACCCATCAGTCTACCTCTTTCTGCTTTCTAAACTCGGGAGAAATAAGCCCCACAATCAATTGCATGACATTAAAATCCACCCAACAAACCACCAAAGTCTTCCCTTTTGGAATGCCTACTTAGTACAATGATAGATAGCGTCCTATAAAACCACCTACGCTAAGTAGTAAATTCTTGTAGAAGGTTTGGGACCAAGTCTTCCCATTCAAAAGATCCTACGTAGTGCAATGAATAGATAGCGTCCTATACCACCACCTACCCTAAGTAGTACGTTCTTTTATAATACATAGCACAATTACTTATTTGTGATGGATTAGATTAAACAAGATAGACCATGAGAGCTAGACATGATATCCCATATTAACCCCTATTGGATTAGGGATCTTCTCTTGCCCATAGTAAGGTCATGCTTCTTATCTTTTACATGGATTTCCCAATTGCTACACCTACGTGGACACATGGTTAAGGGATAAGGATATTGCTACTAAGTAACTCATTCTATACAAGAAAGGAGTACTCATCTCAAGAAGTACTTTGGAAATACAACATGTCAACTCAAGAAGTGTAATCCACCTCTCTGACATATCGTCTAGGTTCTAGGCATAAGTCCCCATGGATTTCTCAACAGTCAAGCCTATAGGTTAAGGATATCTATTAAACACCACATCTCAACTCACAAAAGGAATTCATTCTCCTACCTATATTGGAAATCTCATTAAGAATAAAAGGGTTCCTAATAGACATATAATCTATACGCACTGATAATGCGTAGGTTAGATGAGTTCACACGGCTTGATGCGCGTGGAATTGAACTCCAGAACCTATGCACCAGCCAATTCAACCAAGTTGGTGAGTTAGTTGATCTAGGAAGGGTTGGTTGAAGCCATGATTCGGCCCCGAACACTAGGATTCACCCGGGTGAGTCTTAACTGGACTTAGAGGGTTAATCCTACGTCTTAAGGGTTTTAGGGGGAAAAATGTAATAATTTTTTTTTTGGATAGAAGTAGTATGGTTATTACCCTAGGATGATATTTAATTAATTAAATTATGTTTTTAATTATTCAAAATGGTTCAAAGCTCGATGGTTAAACCCGAGTTTTGCTGGATCTCCACAAGTCGGGTTCAAGACGAGTTGGAGGCACTAAATGGGGAAGTTTAAATGAATTAAATTAGACAAAATTTATGAGGGTATTATGATAACTTAATATGAATATTATAATCTTATTTTAGCATCTAAATTATGTTTAATAAGTCATAAACTAACTCCCCAAGCATGAGGAGTACGACTCCCACTACTTCATGTAAACTGTTAATTATTTATATACTCCTATAAACATTTTTCAGCTGTACCTTACAATTTAAAAACAGAAAACAAAAGTAAACTGAATGTTCTAAGGAATTCTAGGCTGAAATCGTCAAAAAATAAAAATAAAAATTTGTTGGCCTTAGTGTTTAAGAAATAACGTACAGAGCTCACTTGGGAACAAGAATTAAAGCTCGAAAGAAAGGTTTGTGTGTGGGTTTGGACGTGTGGTTGTGGCTTGTTGTTAAGGCTGAAAAAGGTATGGGTTTTATTCTATCTTGCCCTTTCCCAAGAGTCCCCTAAGGATCAGGTCAATTCCAATCTAAAAACTAAGGTTATCTCCTTTTCTTGCCCCGGTCATTAGACACTAAGAAAGATTGATACATGCGTTTGTTTGACTTCTGGCAGATGATTTTATGAATGATTGTTATTGTGTGCAATGTGTCTTCTCGGGCTGTTTATAATTTTTTATTTATGTCCGATTATTTAATGTCATATGTGTACAAAGCATGCATGTTTTCCGTAATTGTGTTGTTAAGGTTTACTTGAAGAAATTGAGAATTATATGTTTATGTAAAGTTGTTTGTTTAACATGAAAAAAGAAATCGTGTTGTTGATGAATAAGAAAATAGAAGTAATGTCCCTAATGAATTGGTTAATAGTATATGTAAAACTCTTAGCTACATGCCAAGGCTAAATACAAGAAATTGAATTTAAGGGATATGTTAATTGAGTATAGTTTCTGCTAATCACTAGTAAAAATGAAGAGAAATAGATGGTTACACTAAGGGTTGAACTATATACTTTAAGGTCCTAACAATAAGAGAAGAAGTCTTAAATTAAAAGAATAAAAATAGTATGAGAAAGGGGATTGGAACTCGGCTACTCGGCCAAGTGTGTGAGACATATAAATCTCACACCAAAAAAATATAATAAAATTGATGCCACTGGGATTCGATCCTTGATTATCTTCTCCGAATATATGAAGATACCTAATACTCCAAATAATAAAAAATAAAATCCTGACCAAGGGATTCGAAGACAGGTTCTCTTGGCTGAAATTGTGAGGCTCATAAGTCCTACATATTATGAAATAAAATGCAACCACAAGGTATTGAAATTGGGTCTCCTTGGCCGAATGTACAGGATGCATAAGTCTTTCACAATATACACATAGATAAATCATGATACACTTAACTAGATATGAGTAACCTGAAAGGGGTACTACCATAAATGTCAAGTACACTAAAGTCCATGAGCATGGCATATGATGTATGTTAAGGACCAGCTGAAGAAATGAACATAAACGTAATAAGGTTAGTAATTATGTTAATATATGACACTAACTAAAATTGTGACAACATGATAAGAGGCTAAGATGAATGGGGTTACAATTCTAAACAAAGCCAGAGTGAAGGTCACTAAAACTACTCACCTAAGAGAGTGTTGAATATTAAGAGACAAGTCTCAACCACATTCTATATATAAGTGTAAGGACAATTCACACTCAATACAAAAAGAATAAATGAGAAATCATCTAATGAGATATGGCAACCTCATGGTAAGAAGCATGCTTCGATGATGTATGAGTTGAATGTAAATAAGAACTTTAAACAAAATGTCGATATGCTAGCTATGAGTGGTGATGACTTCTTTGGGGAAGGACGGAGGTTCACATATCTTTCCTGAGATGAGGTTGTCTACCAATGTGGGTATGGGTCTCCCTAAATCTCGTAGTCTTTGAACTATGTTTTCAACATAGGGAACTAGCTTTGTTCAAACCCTTAAAGCTAGCATGTTTTTTGTTTCCACTTTGGCTAGTGACTCCACCTCATTTCGGTGTGGGGGAGACAACGCATTTCATGATGATAACATGATCAATTTGGATTAAGGTTAAAGTACATCAAAGTATTAAACATAATGAAAAGAACGAGACCGAAGGTGTTTATGCAATACAATCAAGAGGTGAAACACGATTCAAGTAATAACAAGAGGTCATTATTAGTCATTACACTTCATGATCCCTATGAGGGTCTTAAATTTCATCCTAGGTGTACCAAATGTGTACATCAGCCTATGAATAAATGAAGCAGGCTTTGTGTTTTCTAAAGAAGGCCCTCGGGTTGAGGTCCTATATGTTGGGCCCTCACTTGAAATGTCTTAATTCTACGTCCATGATTCCAAGGCGTGTATATTATATGTATAATATATGAAACATTAAATGTATGTTATGTGACCCTATATGTAGGATGTGTGACATATTTATGGCATGACCTTCCTATTAGTAGCTAGGCTAGTAAAGCGACTTGACCCCCTAAGGAATCATGTTAATTAGGAAGAGCCATTCTTGTTCATGCATTACTGTTATGTATTGCTGCATGTACCCATTCTTTGTACACATGGTTACTAATTCCATAAAATATTACTATTTTAAGTGTAGGCTGAGGTGGACGTTGAGGGTATCATTGCATCTAGGACTCAAAGATTTCATCTGAACTTGGTAGGTCCTTATGCATTTGAGGATACATGCCTTTATATTTCTTGCTTTGTAGTTGGTTTGAACTAGTGTTGTATGTTCAACTAGTGTTTCCTTCCTATTTTATTCAGACGTTTGTAATGATGTCGTATTGGTTAGTTTTACTTATGACAGGAGATTCTATTTCTTTCAAGTTGCATGATTTTATAACTAGATGGTTGATGTATGATCAATCAACGTCGTTAAAATGGGCGTTTATATGAAGTCTTTGTAGACTTCAAATGCAAACAAAATGTTTTAAATTTTCGGCTAAATTTAACCGTACGAGTGTGATGAATGTAAGAAGAATCTTGTCTACGACCTAAGAGAGGTGAATGACGCTAATTATGATTAGGATAAAAAAATACGGGTCGTGACAAAGAGGGTATTAGATCATTAGGTTAAATATTAAAGACATTAGGCTCATATCAACCACGTTAAGTAGTTTTTATGTTATGGTAGTGAAGTGCACCACTATCATGAATTAGAGACTGCATAATGTTTAGGAATTTTTCCCTTCTACTCTTTATCTGTCTTTGTGGAATTGTGACATAATTGTGTCATTAAGAATTTAACTCTCATCTTGTATCTACGTGTAGATAATGAATACGAAGAGAAATGTAGACAGGAGGGTAGGTGAGGCAGTTTCTAGAGGAAATCCAGCTCCTCCTTAGGCCCTAGTTGCTGCTAGTCAAGTACATGTCAGTCCACCTTGGTTGACAGATAGTGAAGTTAGAAATTCTTTGCTGCAGATGGAACATGACATCACTAATCAGGCTCAAGCGATAATAACTCAAGTAGCGAGAGAGGGTGCTCCCAGAAAGAACCATCATGCTAGCACCATGGCTAGCAGGCTGAGGGACATCACATGAATGAACCCCTTACATTAGTACGGATCCAATAACCATGAGGATTCCAGGAGTTCATAGACGAGGTTCACAAGATCTTTGTGCCATAAGAGTGGATGAGGAGGAGAATGCTGAGTTGACTGAATATCAACTCAAGGATGTGTAACAGATTTGGTATCGGATGTGGGCTGATAGACGAGCACGTGGAGATATTCCTATCACTTGGGATGTTCTCAAGACTAACTTTCTAGAGAGATTTTTCACAGAAAGCAACAAGAAGCAAAGGTTAAAGAGTTCATCAACTTGAGACAGGGATGTACGTCAGTCAGGTAGTATTCCCTGAAATTTGTTAAACTTTCAATGTATGTCTTTTCTTTGGTGGCAAATAGCGAAGATGAAATGACAAAGTTTTTATTGGGGTGTCGAAATATCTAGTGAAAGATTGTCTGACAGCCATCTTGCATGATAATGTGGATCTGGGTAGGTTGATCCTGCATGCTTAGAAATTGAAGGAGAGCCACTGTAAGAGGAGAGTATATGAAAGAAGAAAGCCTAATAGGATGGATCAAACTTGTTTTAGATCGGGTAGGGGCTCATTTGCAGTCCAGAACATGACAATGTTCAATAGACATTCAGGTACTTCTGCTTCTTATGGAAATTCGAAAGCCAAAGTGAATGAGTTTTGCCCTATAAAGGGTAATAATCGGAACGTGTAGCAAAAAACCAATATTTGTGGTAAATGTGAACATCCTCATGGAGGTCAATGTTTAAAAGGTACTAACACCTGCTTTCGGTGTAGGAAGACTGGACACATGATCCGAGATTGTTCTCAGATGATGGATAAGGCAAAGATATATATTCATCCTTTGTAGAATGCTAATGCTGCAACGAAACCTCCTAGGAGGAACTAATTTTATGTGCTAAAAGGTAGATAAGAGCAAGAGAAGTCAGCTGATAGTATCACAGGTACATCGCATGTCTTTACTTTCTTAAATTATGCATTGTTAGATCCAGGACCCACAATATAATTTGTTATTCCTTTGATATCTAGGAAATTTAATGTTCCTCCTAACGTAATGCATGAGCCCATTATAGTAAGTACCCGTATAGGAGAAGACATTAGAGTAGACATAGTGTATAAAAATTGCCCAATTAACATCCTTGTTAGAGTCACTTTTTATATAATCTTGGGTATAAAACGACTTTATTAATGTTATGCCACAATATATTGTCAGACCATGGTAGTGAGGTTTCAGTTTCCAAATGAGTTAGAGCAAAAATTGTAAGGGCATGGTTCAAGTCTAGTCAGCCAAATTGTTTCACACTTAAAGGACAATAAGATGATATCTAAAAGGTATATGTACCACTTATTTAGAGTCAATGACTTAGATCAAGAAGTTCCTTCCATAGACTCTCTGTCGATAGTTAATGAGTTTCCAGATATCTTTTTTGATGATTTACCGCGAATCCCTCATGAACGTGAGATTGATTTTTGTTAGGATTTAGATCCGAACAGGAAGACAATTTCTATTCCCCCGTATAGGATAGTCCTAGATTAACTCGAATAGTTGAATTTGCAGATAAAAGATCTATTTGTTAAGGTCTTCATCTAGGCAATCATATCCCCATGGGGTTCCCCAGTGTTGTTCGTAAAGAAAAAGGATGGAACCCTTAGAATGTTCATCGGTTATCAGCAACTCAACAAAGTCACTATAAAGAATAACTACCCTTTTCCCAGAAACAATGATTTATTTGACCAACTCCAAGGTTCAAGTTTATTTTCCAAGACAGACCTTGGGTAAGGCTTTCATCAGCTTAGAGTGAAATAGGAAGACATTTCTAGCATGATTTTTCATAATAGATATGGGAACTATGAATTTCTGGTCATGTCATTCGGTCTCACTAACGCACCAGACACTTTTATGGGCCTTATGAGTAGAGTTTTTTGTGAGTACCTTGATTCCTTTGTTATAGTATTCATAGATAACATTCTCACATACACTAATTCTAGAGAAGAGATTCAAGTGCACTTGAGAAAAAATTGCAGGTACTTAGGAAAACACCATATGTACCCAAAGTTTAGCAAATGTGAATTCTGGTTGAGATCAATGACCTTCCTAGGTCATGTTGTGATCGATCAGGGTGTAAAAGTTGATCTTAAAAAGGTTGAGGCAGTGAAGAAATGATCGAGACCCCTTACTCCTACCGAAATTGGATGTTTTTCGGGTTTGACCAATTACTATTGCAGGTTAATGGAAGGATTTCCACTATTGTTTCTCCATTGACAACCTTGATGAAGAAGAAGGTAAAGTTAGAGTTGTTTGAAAAAATGTGGGAAGAGCTTCAAAGTGCTCAAAGACCGTTTAACTTCTGCCCCAGTTCTCACGTTGCCGAGGAGTGGTGCAGGATATGTGGTGTACTATGATACTTCCCCACTAGGTTTTGGATGGGTTCTTATATTGGATGGCAAGATGATTGCATATGCATAGATACAATTAAAAATCCACGAGAAGAACTATTCTACTCATGATCTTGAATTAGATATTGTGAAGTTTGCATTAAAACTTTGTAGACATTATTTATGTGGTGTACATGTTGGTCTATATACTGACATAAAAAGTCTTCAGTATGTTTTTATGTAGGGGGAGTTGAACCATCGTCAGAGGAGATAGCTAGAACTACTTAAAGATTATGATATGAGTGTTTATTATCATCCGGGAAAGGCCAATATTGTCGCTTATGCATTCAGTCGATTGAGCATAGGCAGCATGTCTCATATTGATAAAGAGAAGAAGAAGTTGGTTAAAGAGGTATACCAATTGGCTAGATTAGGTGTCCTGCTGGCAGATGCAGCATGTGGCGGTGTTTCAGTTTGTTAAAGCTCTGAATTATCATTCTTTGTAGATTTTCAAGCAAATCAGCATATCGACCAAGTACTCATGGAGTTGAAAGAATCAATATTGAGTAAGTTGAATGAATAGGTTTCCCTAGGAGGTGATGGTAAACTCAAGTACGAAAAAACGTAATGTGTGCCCAATGTTGATAATTTGAGGTCTAATATTTTTGTAGAAGATCATGGTTCCAGGTATTCCATTCATCCGGGTGCCACGAAGATGTTCCATGTGATAATTTCAGTAGAGAATAGTTTTGGGACGATATGATATGTATATCTTATATTGATACACTTTTTGTTATAAATCATAATACATGCCCTACCGGCTTCATATTTTTCTTCTTATTCACTGGCTTTATCTAGAGTGAGATAATTAGAGATCGTTTTAGATCTAGATGCACATGTCTTTATGTAAGATCCAATAGATTGCTCCTCCACCGAAAATTAAATAAAAATCCATTTGTGGATTTTATTTCATTTTTATTTGGTGATAAGAATCGCATCATGATATCCTTTAAATTGTGTTACCAGACAATAACTTTTATCATTATCCCAATCTTATTTAATTTGTGGATTTTATTTCATTTTTATTTCATTTCAATTGTATTACAAGATATTTTTATTATCTTTTAAATACCCTTAATTTTTTCATTGTCATCCACCATGTTTTAAGGATTAATTGTGAACCGGTACATTTTACTAATAGAACATGCTACATTTGATAGTGAAGACTTCACTATTTACATCATACTTCCTAATAATGTATTGTAATTAAATTTTGAGTAACTATTGTCTTCAACCTTTCGGAGTGAAAACATCACATTTTCTAGGGTTTTGAAAGATTAAAATCCAAATATTTTAACTAGTCAAGGAAATTTTCAATGTAATGAGATTGTGATAATGCTAAAAGTTATTGTGTCCTAAGGATTCTCTATACAATATTATATGTCTATAGACACCCTGAAAATTATATGGCCTAAATTATTGAAAAGTGTGACCATGTTATAAAGGACACACTTTTTTCCTCTGTCCCAAGATTTTCCTGGGGTGCCCGAAGAAGGTAAAATTACAGATTCATAGATTTTAAAGTGTTGTCTTATCAGCTACACGAAAAAGCGTATCATAAAGAAAGAAAAAAGGCAATGATCTACAATAATTCATATAGAAACATATCTATCTCATAAAACTACACTATAAATCCTGCTCATTGCTTCATTACTGTTGATGTGTCCACATATTAGAGTCATTTATGGATGAATTTTTATAGAAATGGTAAACTAAAACTATTTATTTTGTCTAAATATCTATTAAAACTCTCGAGTATTAAGTATTTCAAGTTTGAGAGCAAGCATGGAAACTTAATCAAAAAAATATTGAAAATAACAAAGAAACTGAAGCCTCATAATCACCAAGTACAGTTTGCGAATTGCCAAAGGAATGTACTCCACCATTTGGCACAACATGTGAATCGAGAAATATCAAAAAAGTGATGAAAGAAGCAGTAGGCAAATCGGCAAATGGACTCTGAAGAAGTGTTATACCACCCAATGGTCAAGAAAGTGAAGATGATTAACGGAAGAACAAAATGAAAATAAACCATAAAAAAGGGCGAGTGGCTGGTTATTTGGTGATCCCGACTAATCTCACTGAATTGTCCACCACAACTCTTAATCTGAAAGCTAAAAGTTCTAGACTTAGTTATTATTTTTAGGATCCTAGCATTATTCTAATTTTTAGACATTAACATTAGTTTTAATGTTTTCTTCGATTCTTGGAAAGGGTTTTTGGCAGACTTGAAGAAAGAACGATATAATCTTTCCCAAGTTGGCAATGGGTCTTAGCCATTCTTCTTTCTTTTATTAAATCAAGGTTTAATTTCTTATACCCATTTTATTTTAGTATCATTTTAGGTATGTCTTGTTATTGCTTGATGTGTGTATAAAAACCCCATTCATGGGGTATGATTTAGCAATGATTATTTCAAATTATATTTGTATCTTGCTTGTTCATAGGTTGGATGTAATTTAATGGTGATTTCACCTAGTCGTTGTGGTTTAATTTAATGGATTTGGAGTTCCAAACATAAATCCACCCATGTGGTAATTTTCTTGAGCGAGACAGAAGTCGTGACACAAAGAAAACTAAATAGATGGCCTGAGGAGTAGGCCAAATGATTTTTGTCTCATGAGGGTGAGACTTAGACCTATATTCTAATACTCACCTCCACTAATTGGTATCAAAGGGAAACACATTTGAAATAAAGTGAGTTACTCAAGAGAGAAATTATTTCCATCTAAAGTTTTGCCTAGTCACTATTAACTTGCAAATTTCCAATAGAAAGCGTGTACCCAATGATTATTATAAACTTATATTACAGTCACACACAAACAACTTCTCGCCATACTTGATTTTCTTTGAATTTCTACCCTTTTTACTATGTTTTTCACACACCGCCATTGATATTTGACATTACGTTGTCAACCCATTTTCCTTATGATGCATTTAATCATAAATCTCTTTTGCTATGATTAATTAGAATGAAATTATAATTGACAACAACTATTTGGAATGACACATTTGACAAATGAACCCAACCCTTTGTTGGGTTATTAAACTATTGGTGGTTGTACACTGTCAACTGTATGTTAGTGTCATTCATCACGATAAGAATCAAAATTATGCCGCTGCCCGGGAGTGCTGTTTCATGATTATGTACTTAAAAAGAGTTTTCATTATTTTTATATGTAGTTTACTTAATTTTTAGAGTTGTTTCCTTCATACTGGTTAGTATAAGAGAACCTGGCTGACTAAAGTAAGGACAATTCAGTTAGGCCAAACCAAAAAGTCGAGCACGACCTTAGCTTGGCTAAACATGCTTTTTGTGAGTCCTCTTCCCCAAGCCAGTGAGTTTTCCAAATAAGAATATCATATTAATATGTTATGCCCAAAATAGTGAACTATTGTCATGACTTACGGAGGGCCATGACAAACAGTAACTCCACCTACATTGTGTAGGTGGCCATTCGTATGTTTTCCAGTTTTCAGCATATTTGTTTTTTCTAAAAGTTATGTGTTGGGTTAGACATTAACAAAGGTATTTTCTAGTACATTTTATAGGTTATTTAACCACATATATAATATTAATGAACCCAGGATTAATGATTCTAAATAATCCACCAAAAGATCCAAAAGAAAACCCTATTCCTTTTCCTTCCAAAAAGTATTCTTTTATAAACCTCCATTGAAGAACATGAAAGGAAATAAACTAGGGATTGAAAATTAGATCTATTCATCATGAAATCTATTTTAATCTAATGATAATGTATGTGAGATTATTACTCTTTGTTATGAATCACCAAGAATGTAAAAATCCCAAAATAAGATAGGGTTTCTAGAGCCCCACTGATGTACCGTGGTTTCACGGTATTTTCAATTTTTTTTCCTTAAGTTTATTATGTGTCTAAGGAATTTTTGTATTGATTTTAATGTCGTTTTCTATTTTTTTAGGGAAATCTATCCAGAAAAAGAATGTGGGAGATTTGTGAAGAAATTTGCAGAAGTGATGACCTATGGAGCCATTGACTTTCCGTCGTGACCTCAATGATCTGTAGCTGGACACGTCGTACGAAGTAAAAGTTTGTTAAAGAATGTTGGGGAATTCTGACTAAGTGTTGGACTATTGAGGCTCTTGAAAGACCAGCATAGCCACGACGGACCGTGCTGCACACTAGTCAATGTAAAAAGAATGTAGTCCCAATACCAATCATTAAATTATTCTAAGTATGGAAGAACGTAAGTCATCGATGGACCGTCGTGCATGCAACAGACAGTCATCTAGGTGCGTCAATGGTAATAGAAAGTTTGTAAAGATTGCAGTTGAAATAGAACTAAGGTATGGAATGACGGAGGGCCTCGACCGTCTTTCGTGACCTTGACGGTCCATCGCTTTAGTCGTCCACCCAGACGTTTTTTTGTGCAGATTTTCCTTAAATAGCTTTCTCGCTTTTGTTAAAACTCTATTATTATAAATACTTGTAAAAACATCATTTTTGGGGTTAGACTCTTGGATATTTTCTAGTTTTGTTGTTCTAAGTGATGAATTTTTGGATTTTGTAAAGATTACTTTATTTTCCAAAATCGTTTGTTACAAGTTTTTTATTAATTCAAGTAATTTTCTTAATTTTATTAAATGTCTTTAAAGTAAGTGCATGAATTGTTATCTAATTAATATGCATTTTGATATTATTTAAATGGGTAACTAAACTCCATAACTAGGGTTGTGGGAACAATGGGTAATAACAAAGGAAAACCATCGGTTGATGTTAATTAACAACTAAGCCAAACATCGATTATGATTCTTATTATGAGGTAAAGGTATGGCTTAGTAAAGCATACACATGTACTCGGACTAAGATGCGGAGTGAAATTTCCTAGTGGTCAGACCAAGAAATAAGGGATATATAATGCTTGATACTAGGAAAGGATTGTTATAGCTAGAATTAGCGCGTTATGAACCTGTGGGGAACACTTAAGCCATAGTTATTCTCATTACTTGATAAAAATCAAATCTTTGAACCTGTTACTTATGTACATACAAGTAGCTAATGACAGTTATTGCTTAAAACACACCTTTTTATTATTTATTTCTTGGAAAGGACTTGACAAAATAGAAGTAATAATAGGTTAAAGTGAAGTCTAAATCATTTTCCTTATGAGATGGACCTAAACATAATAGTTGGATTCTTTACATGATATAACCGTTTATAATTCTTTTGGAAAAGTAAATTTGAACATATTAAATTTTTGCGTTGCTGCCAAGGAAACTAGCTTTTAGATTAACTCCAAGCTTATTACCAAAGTTTAGTAAATATTTTCCTAATTTTACTTTTTTGTTTTTGTTTTGGTCTTTTGAAAATCAAACCTACGTGTATGACAAGTAGGCAGAGTTGACGAGAACCCATACTCTCACCTGACCGCGAACTAGAGCGTACACTGCATAGAATGAATCGAAATTTGGGCATTCTTGATGAAGATCACAACTCAGTACTTAAACCAGCGGGTGATGCTCATGATTAACTCTTACCTAAAAAATGGGGAAGAGAAATACGCAGGAAACCTCTCACTCCACGCCCTAAAGAATATTATAGGGATATGATAATATTAGTGAGTCTTACAAGCCACTTGTCTTGCCTCCCCTACCACATGGACACACATTCATGGTAACTAATAGTCTAATGCAATTGATCACCGCGAGAGCAACTTTTTATAGGCTACTTTTAAGGATCCACATTCCCACATCACCAAGGTGAGGTCGGTATGTAAGAGTTGTGTAGGGAGGCTTGATTTGAATATGGACGTAATAGGGTTGAGAATGTTTCTTCTCTCACTGACGGGAGAGGACGCTATATGGTTAAGTGAAATCCTCTATAACTCAATCTACACTTGGAATCAATTAAGAGATGCGTTCTTAGCACGTTACTACCACATGTCTAAGAAGATAAACAACAAAGATTGGGTGAACAACTTTGTGGCACTACAAGGAGAATAAGTCTTTTGTTCTTGGGGTAGGTTCACCTCGTTCTTTAGAAGTGTCTTCAATCACTATATCGACGTAGAGTCACTGAAAGAATACTTCTATTGAGGATAGGATTATAATAGTAATGTGGTACTTGATATGATAACGCGTGGTTCTTATGGAGAGTATCCTTATGCTGAAATTGTTAAGAAGTTGGAGAAAATCTCCCGAAATAACAACAATTGGGAACTAGGAAGTCTGATACTGGGAGGAACACTTTTGCAGTGCAATCCGCACACAACCCAGCCACATATGAGGTTCGTAAGGAAATGTCTCAAATAAAACCTGAGCTTGAGTTAGTGTTGAAACATGTAACTAGGGGTGAAGAAAAGGTAAATGCGGTGAACTACTTATTGAAACCACCACGCCAACTGATGAGTATTAGTATGTGGAGGACTCTTATGCGGTAAATGATAAGACGGGGGGTTTCAAACAAAACGACCAAGGCTCTAATTAGGAAAATTTGCACCAGGGTAAAGGAAACCAATGTTCGAACTATGGTAATTACAATTTAGAGGGTGATTATGTCCGAGATGGGAATTACAACCGTGACAATAACTTCAACCGGGGTAAGTATGGTAACAGAAATGATAGGACTAGGCCCTATGTTTCACCTCCAAATCGTGAAGTTGCTCCTAGGGATGGTAGAGGTAGTATGGCGTGAGTTGAGGATATGTTGCAGAAAATGAGGAGGAGGTTTGATGCTAGTGATGAGCACACTGAAGAGTTGAGGAGTGACTTAGCGAGTATTGGGCAAAAAGTTGATTCATATGCAATCTCGATTAAGCATCATGAGTTTCAAATGTCCCAATTGTCTTCGATTATGAACCTAAGACAAGCGGGTAATTTTCCAAGTAATACAGTCCAGAATTTGAAAATTGATGGACATTGTATGGCAATCTCAACTCGAGGTGGTAAGCAAACCATTGACGCACCAATGTCGTCTATTGTGGAAAATGTGATAAGACATGACGATGAGGTAGTGGAGGTTAGTGGTGATTTAGGAGAAAAATAGTAAAAGAAATTGAGGTACCCCAAAAGGTGACCCCATGCCTAGATCACGACCTCAATTTCGATAGAGGTTAGTGAAAATGACCAAGGATGGTAAATCCTGGCATGTTCATGCAGGATATGGTTACTAAGAAAAGATCATTCAGTTTTTAGAATGATGATAGAATGCACCATTGTAGTGCTATTGTTACAAGGTCTCTAATTCAAAAGAAAGAAGTTCTAGGGTCCTCAACTATTCAATGTACAATCGGGTTATTACACTTTGCATTGGCATTATGTGAACTTGGATCAAGCATAAATCTCATGCCTCTGTCTATTTATAAAAAGTTGGGTTTGGGTTACCCAAAGCCCACTGTGATGCGGCTAGTAATGGCTGATCGAATGGTGAAGAGGCATATTGGGATACTCCACGATGTATTAGTAAAGGTGGATCCATTCATATTTTTTGCCAATTTTGTGATTCTGGATTGTGAGATTTATTTAGAGGTGCCTATTATTCCTGGGAGCCTATTCCTTGCTACGGGTATAACCTTGGCTTATATTGTGACTTTCAACATTCTAGGTTCATGAGGTAGAGTGGTGAGATCCAATCGGTATCTACCATATCTTACAGGGTTGAAAGGTCATCTATGTTACAAATAGAAGATCGTCTAGGTGTAGAAGCATTAGCGGCAGTGATCATGAATTTTGTTACTGATTTTATTTAAGAGTATGGGTCATTAGTCACGACACTTGATCGAGCTGATGTTCGGTTTAAACCAAAGAAGTAGGAGTTAGATATGAAGAATCGTGAGTCTCTACCCCAAAACCATCTATTGAGGAGGCTACAAAAGTATAACTTAAGGCTCTAACACCTCATATTGTGTGTTTTCTAGGCATGCCATTCTTTGCCTGTAGGTGAGCATCATAGTGGTATTCGAACTGCTCACACGATCTTGCAATGTGGCTACTCTTGGCCCACCATCCACCAAGATTCTCACGATTTCGCCAAAACATGTGATAGATGCCAAAGAGATGGTGGCTTTTTACAAAAGCAAGAGCTCCTTCTAAATACCATTTTGGTAATAGATTTGTATGATGTGTGGGGCATTGACTTTATAGGCCCTTTTGTGATTTTTCATGGGATAAAGTACATTCTTGTTGCATTCGATTATGTGTCTAAATGGGTGGAAGCTAGTGCACTCGGGAATAATGAATAGAAGAGTGTCACCGCGTTCTCGAAAAACAACATATTTTCTACATTTGGCACCCTAAGGGCTATTATTAGTGATGGGGGATCTCGCTTTTGCAACAAGCTGTTTAAGGGATTATTGGAAAAATATAGGGTTCTCCATTATGTGGCCACTCCTTAGAATCCTTAAACTAGTGGGCATGTTGAAGTTTCAAACAGGGAGATTAGCAAAAATGGTGAATTCTAGTAGAATGGATTGTCCAAAGAGGATTCATGATGCTCATTGGGCCTATAGGACAACATACAAGACTCCTATAGGTATGTCCCCTTACCAACTTGTATATGGGATGGCTTGACAATTAGTAGATGAATTAGAGCATAAGGCCATGTGGGCAATGAAGAAGTTGAAAATTTATTGGAATCAACATGCGGAATAGCGGATAAACGGGTTAAATGAGCTTGATGAACTTTGGTGGAATGCATATGAATGTTCAGCCCTTTACAAAGAAAAGATGAAGAATTACCCTAACCAATAGATTGAGAAGCGCAATTTTTTGGTTGCGAATTTGATGCTTTTCAATAATTTTAGGTTCCATTAGTTTCTGGGAAAACTCAAGTCCAAATGAACTTGTCCCTATTTGATCACCCAACTATTCCATCATGGTGCGGTGAGTTGGAGAGCAAGGAGGTTGTGAGGCTCTAGGTGAAAGGACAACGAATCAAAATATATCTAGTGCATACTGAAACAACGAAGGAAGTAATCGAGGCATACAATGTTGATGAAGTCAGTGTAATAACTGTGACATTAAATCAAGTGCTTATTGGGAGGCAACCCAATATTTAACCTCTAGCCAACTATAGGGTTTTTATGATTTTCTAGGCATAGTTGCATAATTTTTTATTTTATTTAATTAATGGTTTGTCTGACTTCTCTTTTATTTTTCATCACTTGTTTTGGTAATAGCATAGATTAGGATATGTGTCCAAAGAGTGTGCAGAAAATAAAAAAATATTATCATAATGGGTGTTCAATGTGCAGTCATTAAATCAATAAAAATCTACAGAAAATTGCTCTGCTTCACCCATCAACGGAACAAACGATTGACCGTCCTGTCATCAACGGATTGTCAATGTAATCCATCATGCCCAATAATGTCTTTCAAATTTTCCAGTATGGGTACCCTCGACAGACCATCAACCCTATTACGGTCCGTCGACGGAGAATTCATTTGAGCATAAGCTTGCGATCTTTCTTTCCCAAAGCATTTCCCTTGAAGCCAGGTCTTTCTTTTCTTCTTTAAAGCGTGGAGTTGGAATTCTTTCTCCTGACTCGATTCACAATTTAATCACACTATGCAAGAGCCCAACCAGGGTGAGAGATATAGGAGAGTAGGGACGGGGAACTAATGTAACCAACAACGCTAGCAGTCTCAGATCTTTGAATATAAAGAGAGAGATGCTCTTCCTGCCGCCCAAGAGAGTATTCGTTCAAAGATATGGCAATGAAATTCTTCCCACAAGGAAATCGTAGTATGCCGGGAAAAGACATTTATATCACCTTCTTTGGCCAGATCTTCCAATCATTTAACAATTAAAGTTCACTGCACCCACCTTTTTAAATTTCAAGGGTGGCAGCTTTCAGGCTTACCTTATTATTAGAGAAAAGTTTGGAACGAAGTAGCTCGCCTAAAAGGAGAGGTACGAAGTCACTCGATTGAAAGGAGAGGAAGAAAAACCAACGCTTTGGATTTTGTAGTTTTCGCCACAACCTATGTTAGGGGGCCGTTAGACCGTAGCTAAGAAAGTTCCAGGGATGCGGGCAGAGGGGGGTTTCTCGATTTTCCAAAACTAGTGATCTAGCCTTCTCCAGCAAAGAATCGACGCATGCCGAGTAGACTACAATTTGTGGCACCATATTCTACCTATCCCGAAGGGCAGTCTCCAAAGTAGGATTTGTTTGGATAATCCCGTAGAAAGGAAAAAAGCAGAAAGGAAGCGGGGTGGGAGGCCAAGTGTGAAAAGAAAGATAGCGTACAACAGAGTAGCCAACTAATAGAAAGAGCAGGGGCGCTAGCTTTGAAACAAGGTAATAGGAGAAATTAAATAATAATGGAGCGGAGATTTTTTGTTCTTCCTTAGTCGAACCGAGATATATTTTATTAAACAATCGATGCGGAACGAAGGCACTTTTGAGGAGGTACGGGACGTAGACATGATATTTAGATCACCTTGAGTTGATAAGGAAAATAAGATATTCAAGTTTGTGAGAGAACGCGACAAGATTGGGAATGAATCGATGGACTTTTTGAAGCTTCGTTCCAACATTTATCTTTATCGACAAAATGAAATTTTCGCTCTTTGATCAAGAGTGTTTCAAACTTCAAGTATTATAGAGAAAGGGACTTGTCCAAGACAAACTCGTTAACTTAATGCTTGGAGAAGAGAATCTTTACTCTATTATTATATTAATGATTCACCTTACTCAAACATAAGAAAGGAGGCTTATCTCTTTCTTGAAGACAAGCTTCAGCCTGTTGGTGATCCACGCCATGCGTTTGAGCGAATTCTTCTTGAGGGGAGTCTTCGCTTTTTTTACAGGATTTGGATCAACGGGGTAAATATTACAGAAGCAAGGGATTGAGCAACGAAGCGTGGTTTGGAGCCCTTCAATTACAAAGTGGAAGATGCCTCTCACAACGGGTAGGATTACTGCATTTATTATATTTGACTCTTCTATTTTATAATATAGGGAGTTGGGCCAGGTTGAAGGGGAGGGGAAGTCAATTTAAACATAGTACAACCATAACCCTAAGAAAATGAGATTGGGTTTGTGTGTGTAGACTATCCTTGGAATTGCTATTCCACCAAACCACGTAACGCAGCCGTAGATCGAGCCCTAGAAGTCCTCTCCTTACAGTCAAGTGGCTTTTAGCTCCTCCTTTCTTTATTTCATAGGCACAAGTGGAGAATTGTCGGCCTATATTGCTACCAATCTGATCCCCATTACTGATGGGCAAATCTATTTGGAAACAATGCTCTTTTATCATGGAATTAGACCTGCAATTAACGTCGTTTTATCTGTCAGTCGCATCGGGTCTGCCGCTCAGTTAAAAACTATGAAACAAGTATGCGGTAGTTCAAAACATGAATTGGAACAATATCGCTAAGTGGCCTCCCTTGCTCAATTTGGCTTAGACCTTGATGCTGCGACTCAGGAATTACTGAATAGTGGTGTAAAGCTGAAAGAAGTACCGAAACAACCACAATATGCACCACTGCCAATTGTAAAAGACTTATCTCTTGTGTAGTTTGCCTTGCCTGCTTAGTGCGGAAGTGCGTAAAGAAGGCTCATTCTTTGGTTAATAAAGACCTTGTAGTAGCCAAAGGTAGTCCGCTTGTTAGATTGAATTTCATCTTATATAACAACACAACCGGGGCCTTATTAATTTAGAGACTTTATCAATAGTATAAGTTTACCCTCAAAGGTATAAGTAGACATTATTATTAGTAATTCGTGTGGTAAGGGCCTGGGTAATCTCGGGTTAGCCTGTCAGTGTGAATGCAGGTAGTGGATGTAGATGTTCTTCTGAAGCGTCTTAGTTCGTAGCTGCCGAACTGTAGCATTGAGGTGAGGAGCGCTCTAGCTAGGTGGAGCCTCCTTTCGGAACTACTTCTTTTCCTTTGTCTCTTCTATTCCCTGATATGTCAGTATTGCGACATGTTCGGAATGTTGGCTTAGTGTAGACTAGTCTGTTCAGGCTGTCACAGGCTTCCTAAATCTAAAAATGGAATTTAGCTTCTCACTGACTAAAATAGAAGCGAAATACTCCACTTCAAATACAATGCGAGTGGAACAGGGTTGCCTTAGCTACTGTGGTGTACATATGCCACGAATCGCAGCGGATTTGGTCAGGTAGATGCAAGCCCTCAGCGTCGAGGAATATCTTCTCTTCAGACGTGTCCTCGATCACTTGGCGGTTCTTCAATCTCCGCTTTTGGCGGCGGGAGTGCTTGGTCGCTGAGATTCCTTTTCCTCAACCAATTCCGTTGTGTAAGCCTTGGTCAAACATTTTGTTATGAGCTGGCTGGACAAAGATGGATTGAAGGTCGGATAGATTTGAGTTCAAGTGGCACGCAACCTTGGATCAACCATGGGGCCTATTCTACCGTTATCGAATTCAATCTATTGAAGTGTAACGGAAAAAGCTCCTTCTCAACTTGCATTTCTTTGATTTGGAAGTTCCAAAATCTTGTCAGTGCATTTCTATACCAGCCTTACTTAATAGTAGAAGGATTTGACAGAAATATGTAAAATTTTCGCTCCTAAAAAGATTATTCCAGAATAAATGGTCAATAGTTAGGAGAGGTGCACCAGCGGCGAGCAGCAACAAGGTTATTACATACATCAGGAAAGCCCGTCAAGAACCACACGTGCAAGTTTCCATGCTTGTGGCTCGTCCGTGATAACTTCTTCATATTTGCGTGAACTAGCGGACCGATCAATAAGTGGGGATGCTCCCTCGAGCATGAGCGAACCCTTTCAGACTTGGTTAAGAATAGGTGCCACTATCCCAGTCCCCTTTTATTCCAGGGTTTGAATTTGGTTAAGGAGTTGTTGAATGTGTTGTTCCACCAGCTCCGGAAAATTAGCAGGCACGTGCTCTAAAAAATCATGAAGCATTTGTTGACGTTCGCGTCTTTCATTTTCAATATTTAGAATTCTTTGATTAATTTGAGAAAGTCTTTCAGTTGTAGCTGGATCAATATCTCCCTTTGCTTTGCCAAATAGAGAAAGAAGCTTCTATTTATAGGCGTTGGAGGCCGATACGATAGATAGAATAAAACCATTTGTACGACTTTAATATGATGTCCTTCGAACGTGAATTCATGTAGAACATCGCGCCACCATACGAACGTGGTATATAGGAGAAATATGAGACCCAAACTGAGAAGCTGCCGAAGTGTAGCATTGAGGTCAGAAGCGCGCTATCTAGGTGGAGTCTCCTTTTAGAACTACTTATTTTCCTTTCTCTCTCTGCTATCCCCTGAACTGTCAGTATTGCGACATGTTCGGAATGTTGGCTGAGCGTAGACTAGTCTGCTCAGGCAGTCACAGGCTTCCTTAAGCTAAAAATGGAACTTAGCTTCTCAATGACTACAATAGAAGCGAAATACTCAACTTCAAATACAATGCAAGTTGCAATGGGGTTGCCTTAGCTACTTTGGTGTACATATGCCAGGAATCGCAGTGGATTTGGTACGGGGGAAATGCATAAATAGTACTTCAAGATCCATTACGTGTCCAAGGAGTTTTGTTCTTCTTGGCATCTATTATTTTGGCACAAATCTTTTTGGTTCTTAAAAAGAAATAGTTCGAGAAGGTTCAATTGGACGAAAATTGGTTCGACTCTCTTCAACCTGGGAAAGCAATTAGTCCCGCTATGGTACCACCTCTTTCAACGTGGAATAGCTGAACAATCAGAATAGAACTCCTATTTTCACCTTTCTCGAATTCTCTTTCCGTGGTGACTCATAAAATTATAGAGTGAAACCTTTAGCCAAGGGATTTAAATAGGCTTTTTACAATTGTATCCCTAAAGCTGCGTATATAGGTCAGTGCTTTCCTTTCTTTTCCCTTCCCCGTTGTCCTTATTGTATTTTCATATTTCTAGTGGGATGAAAACAACGTTTTCCTTGACCATCGTTTCCAAGTAAAATTTATTGAATGCATAATCACGAGCCATTCCCACCGACCCATCATTAGGTCACATATCATGAATCTATCGTGTCAGAACTACTAATGCTAAGAATGTTTCGCCCTGACTAGCTAGTCTGGGAATGTAGGTAAGTAAGAGGCGGATCTAGGGCTTTTTTGATTTCTTATTCATAGATTAGATACTCCCAACCTCCACCAGCAAGCAGCACTAGAGTTAATCATACAATTTTGATCTGGGCGTAACAACGACATATGGGGTGGGGTCTCATCAAATGGAAAGTTCAAAGATGGTGACCCGGTTCGACATGAAATAAGATTGGTTTGGGGCCCATTAGTCAAAGGAAAGGGAAGGTCCTACTTCCGATATGGAGTCGTATGACGCGAGAGTGTCACCTATCGTTCCTTTGATAAGTGTGTGATACCACCACCTATCAGGCCCGATGAGCGGCCCACGGAGCTGCATTAATATTCACCTGGTCTGTGCCCCCTAAATAAGTAAGGCCCCATTATTTCCCAAACCAAACCCTTGCCATACCTGGCGGAACCGGCCGAGGGTATTCAATATGTGATTTGAGATTTTATCTTCAAATTGGATATACTATTAAATAGATGTAATTCACCAACATTCAGTTAGGATAAATCTAAACCAACCCATCATATTATGCTTACTATTCAACATGTCTACCATTAAACAACATATTAGAAATACAGGACAGCCAATAAAAAATGTCACGAAATCCCCCGCTCTTCGCAGTTGCCCTCAGCGTCGAGGAACATCTACTCTTTGGACGTGTCCTTGACAATTTGGCGGTTATTCGGTCTCTGCTTTTGGGGGCGGGAGTGCTTGGTCGCTGGGGGTTCCTTTTCCTCAACCAATTCGGTTAAGTCAACCTTGGTCTAACATTTTGTTATGAGCTGGCTGGACAAAGATGGATTGAAGGTCTGATAGATTTGAGTTCAAGTGTCACACCACCTTCGATCTACCATAGGGCCTATTCTACCCTTACCGAATTCATTCCATTGAAGCGTAACCAAAAAAGCTCCTTCTCAACTTGCATTTCTTTGGTTTGGAAGTTCTAGAATCTTGTCGGTGGATTTCTATACAAGCCGTACTCAATATTAGAAGGATTTGGCAGAAATATGTAAAATTGTCCCTCCTAAAAAGATTATTCCAGAATAAATGGGCAATATTTAGGAGGGGTGCACCAGTGGCGAGCAGCAGCAAGGTTATTAGATACCTCAGGAAAGTCCGGCCAGAACCACACATGCAACTTTCCCTGCATGTGGCTCGTCCGTGATAACTTCTTTGGATTTGCGTGAACTAGCGGACCGATCACTAAGTGGGGATTGTCCCTCCAGCATGAGCGGACCCTTTCCGAACTGATTAAGAATGGGTGCCACTATCCCAGACCCCTCTTCTTCAAGGGTTTGAATTTTGTTAAGGAGTTGTTGAATGCATTGTTCCACCAGCTCCGAAAAATTAGCAGACACATGCTCTTAAAAGCATGAAGCGTTTGCTGAGGTTCGCGCCTTTCATTTCCAACGTTTAGAATTCTTTGATTAATTTGAGAAATTCTTCCAGTGGTAGCTGGATCCATTTCTCTCGTTGTTTTGCAAAATAGAGAAAGAAACTTCTATTTATAGGCGTTGGAGGCCGATAGGATAGAAAGAATAAAACCATTTGTACGTCTTTTGTATGATATCCTTCAAATGTGGATTCACATAGAACATCGCGCCACCATACGAACATGGTATATAGGAGAAATATGAGGCCCAAAATGAGAAGTGTTGCTTCCCCCTGAAATGAGTGTAGGTACATCACACCTCCTACGGTTGTTGCCAAAGCTGTGAGTGAACCCAAAATAGGCCATGGACTTTGATCTACCAAATGATAAGAATGCCTCCGAGATTCAATCATAAACTACTTTGCCTCGGTTCTATGCAAACCCCCTCTTCACCCCCACCCCGTAAAATAGTAAAGTAAAGAAGGGCTAATGAGGTTCCTGCTATGGTGAAGTGAAAGATCTTTCACTATTGTGGGAAGAAGAAAGGTGGGAACGAGCCAAGCGAGAGCAAAGAAAGTTTCAGTGGTGGGCTGTCTTTGGGGTCCCATTTTAGACATAGTAAGAAAAGTCAACAGTACGACATACAGCGCTTCCTACACGTGAATTAGCTTGCAAGGTTGAGCAGTATCAATTTCACTACAGGATTTGCGAATGAATGCTGGACCGACTTGACATGACCCCCCCTTTTCTCTATCTAACGTGGCGTGCGCTCCTTCAAGTCCTGCGAGAAATTTGTCGGACACGCACCCTACTCATATCGGTACTAAAAACCCACAGAGTAGGCCTGGAAGCTATGAGCCCCTACACGCGAGCCCAATGACGTAGGTGTATAAGATTTTTTCGCGCCACAACCATCTCCTTTTTATAGATTTTACGTACCGATGTCTGCTGCTTCATCAGGGAGAAAAAAGTCATAGATATGCCGGTCATTAGAAGGAAGAACGAAATACAAACAGTTAACATAATATGGTCATAGATCTTAGGTTGTAACTTGATCACGAGCAAATTTTTTGATGTTGCACCCATGAAGTATGGAAAAATACCAAACATTGGGAACTAATTGGGGAGGAGTTCAAAACAGCAACAAGGAGAAGCGAGAATCACATAAATAGAGGAATCAATTGTATTTTGTCCTTTGTTCCCCATAGCAAATAGGGATAAAAAAGCACCAAATTTGATGACTTACTACGGGAAATACAAAGTAAGAGCATGCTATTGGTGATGTTGCAAGAAGACTGGAGGACCCTTTCCCGAGATAGGTAAGACCTTATTGTAAGGATGGCCTTCCGCATCCGTGGCTGAAACAACAAAGAGTCAGTCAACTCCTTGGAGTCAAAGAAGGTTGAAAAATTTTTCTGTAGATGCAAAGTATTGTGTTTCTTCATTTTCTTTGTTTAGTGGAGATCTACTCCTTTTCTAAGTGTCTTAGTTGTGTTTGCATGTATCACTAGTAGTCTTCAATGCTTCCGTTGTTCACTTTGTAATGGTGTCTTTAGTTGTGTTGCTGATCTATGTGTTTGTAAGCTTCCTAACATGTAACGACTATTACTGAAAAAAATCCGCTTTGTTCTAGTTCATTCTATTTCCCTGTTTTGTGCAGAAAAATTGTTGATTTGATGTCTTTTTGAAATCTCGTATTTTTCATGTAAATTTCTAGCATATACAAGCTCATTCAAAAGGGTCTAAATAAGATTAACGAATTTTCATAGTTTCATTTTTATATCATAAATAATCGCTAACAAGAATTTGGTTCTTTTTACGAACTTGATGTTGATAAATCTGCGAATCTAGAAATTCATTTCCGCCAATTGAACCTTCTCGAACTCTTTCTTTGTATAAAAAAAAAGATTTGTTCCAAAATAACAGATTCCAAGAAGAACAAAAGTCCTTACCACCCAGATATAAAGCTAGCCTTTCAAGAAAGCCCTAATAGAACTCAAGAGAGGCCAGTAGAAAACAGAGAGAGCAGAAGGTAGAAAGCTAGAAGAACATTAGCCTTAGCTAGTCTTGACTAAGAAAGCACTGGTTTCGATTGGTGTGTTGGGAATGCCTAACTCAATTTATCTGGTAAACTACTTGGGGATCATGTAGCCCATACTGGATTAATCATAATTCGGGCCGGAGCAATGAACATATTAGAAGTGGCTCATTTCATACCACATATTCATATGTATGAACAAGGATTAATTTGACTTCCCCACCTAGCTACTCTAGGTTGGGGGGTCAAAAGTATATATATACTTTGTTTAAATAGGGCCCTAAGTGAATCAGACTAACCACCTGTTCATTCTTTAGTAGGTGATTCACTACCAAAGAGAAGAAAAGGTTGGACCAATCAAAAGGGGGTACTACGAGCCCTCTTCCCCACGAATCTAACAAGCTCACGCGGTTCACCGGTTCCACCGACTAGCCCAAAAGAGTGATTATGTCAATACAGAGGTGCGCTTGGAGTGGGGGGTGCATTGTCCCTATGTGCTGGGCCCTTTACCATAAGGCCCCACCATCGAGGCATAAGCCCCCTCTGGCTGCCCATATGTGAGGCTCCGTCTTAGCCTTCCCTTACCACGATCTCTCCCACAGCTGTAGCATTCATGATCGGCCTCCTGAACTATGTACCGATCGAAAGGCAGGCGGCACAACCAATCCTCTCATTTGTTCCAAACCAGAGTTTCTAGATTCAAGATCTCTCTTTTAGTACGCGTGTGGTGAAATGTTCCAAGCCCGGTATCTACTGATTTTGCCATTCCTATGATTCAAAGGAGTCACCAGCTATAGGGAAATTAGCGCAGACATCATGTAAGGGCTTGTAGGCTACTCATACCAAATGAACATCCTATTTTTTTCAGGGGGAAGAGAAGAACTCTAGGTCAAGCGTCTTATTCTATTTATTCTATTGGGTCTATCCATCGGGCAGGTAAGCAAGAGAGAATTCTCATTGTTCGTGGTGTTGCAATTAATTCATTGAATAATTATAGCGGTCCCGAAACATACTCCAATTACACGTGTGAAGCATCATGCAATTTAAAATCAAATCACCGAAATTGCTAAATAAGAAGTTAAGCCCTATAAGCACTTCACTGAAACTAAAAAGAACAACAACAGAAATCCCTCACAGGCTAAAGTAGGAACAAGGGGCGCAAGTAGTCTTTAGAAGTCTAGACTAAGAAATACTTACAAACCACATAGGAAGCATAAAAGTCGTTGCTACAAAGCAAATGAAGTTGTCGGAGGCGATGCTACAATACTCACCTCAGCCTCTCTGGCGACATTAGTTACCAAATTCATTTAGTGACAACCATAGGATAAGGAAGTCCTGTATTTTCTTTTAAGAAATAGGCGGTCACTCGCTCTCTTACTTTCATTCATTTAGTTAGGCATGGTAATGGATCTCACTCGAAAGAGGCTCTTCACCTAATCAATTGGAATGACTCTTTCCCTTCAAACGTGACTTCTTCCGATGAAGTTAGCTCTATTCCCTGACCTGAGGGTGAGAACTGTCTTATCTAAGGGTAGGGCTAGCTCCATGTGGGAAGGGCCGGGGGTTTCACTTTTTGATAATCAATAATCAGCGTAGGCTTCGATAGACTTGCAATAGCGATTCTTATCTGCAATCTTAGTGACCTCTATGCAATGCAGCAACTTTGTTGCCTTACGGTACTACAAGAGATGCTCCATTCGTTCCTCTACGCTCGCTTCCGCTATGAGTAATTTAAAGTATCAAGCAGGCTAAACTTTGTGCTAAGCAAGCTATATGACTAGCTTACCTAGTTTGGGAAGACAATGGGAAGTTTGCTATGGGGACGGACCGAGCAAGGGCGATAGATATGTTATCAATCAATGCATCTTCTTGCTACCCCTGAACCGCTTCGGGGGACATCTCTTTTTTAATTAACAACCTATCTTGGGATGACTAAGCCCACTATCCTACACGGCCCCTCTTGTGTCAGGTTAAGGCTCCACCTCATCTTTGTTTAAGGGCTTAGTTCAACCCAATTTTTTCACTTGTAGTCAAGGGCTTTGCTTGTGCCTGACGCACTTTTTCAATGATATCGTAGCAGTTTTGCCTCACAGAGTAGTTTATGATATCATGAATAATGGTATATTCACATCTCATCAGGAGGAAAGGGAAATATGGAAAAAGAATCGTAGTGAGTCATTTATTCATAATGTTTGTTAGGGATCGATAAGAAATCGAACGGTCATTAATGCTTTGACTCAATTTGTCTGGGATAAAGCCATTCCTACAATAATTATCATTTTTGCGTGGAAGCTCTTGTTTTACTTTGTATGTCATTTCATTCGTGCTCGTCCTTTCTCGAAAATATCTTTTTTTTGGGAACATGATCAATTAGAAATTATTATGTTCGCGATTCTTCATCCACCGATAGATAAAATGCCCCAGTTTTCCAATCTCATATGAGGCTGGAAGGTGGATTGGGAACAGGTCGGCACGAAGTGATTCATCATGCTCAAACATGAGTCGATCGCTCGTTAGGGACGGTAAATAGATCATAAAATTCCCACAAATGGAATGAAAAGTAGGTCCATGTAAATGATCAACACCTCGCAAACAACAACGCGAGCAAAGATATTAATGACGAGGAAAGCTTTTTGTTATGCTACTAATAATTGCTTTTCTGTCAATGCCCTTTTTTGGTTTACAACCCAATCGTATAATCGAAATAGGATAGATTGGCCTGATCCCTACTTCTCTTTTACTGCTCGGGCAATCCTGAAGCTTCTAACCTATCCCCTTCGACTGAAAGACGAAGTTCTTTCACGGCGCTCTACTTCCTTTTGGGAATGATAATGCGGGGCTGGTCCTACACATGGTGTTATCTTACAGCAGGTATTTCAAAGGTGGTGGAAACACCCTGCAAATGTATATTTGAAGCCCTTATATCAAGCATTTCCCTTTGTAGTTGTATGGAAGCTATGGAAGAGGAGAAAGAAAAGAAGTTATTGTGGTAATAACTCCTTGAACAAGCGATTTTTTCAGGTTTTAGCAACTCTTCACAATTTACTGGCGTACATGTTTCCTTAGATGAAAAGATTGTCAAGCGCGAACACTAAACAGAGAACTAAGGAAAATTTGCTTCAGTTAGGATTGTCCTTTGGGAATAGAATGAATCGATTTGGCTGAAGCCTCAACATACGCTTTTGGGAAGTTTAATAACGCGATATCTCAGTGAACGTATTGGAACCTGGTAGGAGAGCCAGAGAGATTTTGTTTCTAAGAGGTGAACCGAATAAATGGGCTCAACAATAATCATGGACTCATTAAATCTCCAGCACTCTTACATTATTACTAAACAACCTACCCCTCCAAGCATAAAAAATATACACTTGACATATATAAATACTCTCTCTAAAGGATTTATTAAATATAATGTTCTTTTTAAAAAGACTCTCACTTTTTTCTAAAGGGTGGATGATACACTATGTTAATTTTAAAGATTCTAGAGAATTTCTTTATCCACGTGTGTGTATGACTCAGTGCTGTCACTTGCCTTCATTGAGTTAGTGTAGCATTCTTTGCATGATTTTCTCGAATCTCATATTAAAGCTCCTAAGTCAAGAAGTTGAATTCTTCTAATTGAACTTTGCTGGAGTGTCTCAGCCCTATGAGAAGGACATCTCTTTCTCTGCTTTAGTCCTAAAGTTCATTAGGTTATGTAATTTATTTTATTACACGATTGTCGCTTCTTTACCGACCGACCCGACTCGTCCGGCTGAATATTAAAAGTTTTAATCTTTTAAAATTCCAACCTCTTCATATAACCCCTCATAACTGTTTCTTTCCTTATTTCCTACAATTTCTCCCCACTTCATCACCATTAACTCCAACTCCCTCTCCATCTTCTGATTTCCCACATTTTCTCCAAATTTTCACAGTCCTTTTCTCTCCTAAAGACTCTCAATTTCTTTACTCCATTGTCGGTCGGATAGTAGTTGTTGCCTCTATTAAACTCTTAGAGTTCGTACTCTTATTCTTGTACATTAGTTGTTAGTATGTTGTTCTGATCCTCTCAGATTAGCTTTTGTTAATATTACTGATTACTATGATGTCTAACTATTTGGGTACTTATTTTTTTACCATGTTGCATGATAAAACTTCCACACAAATGTCCTAAGTCCCTTAGAACATTGAAATATAAAGGGATGGGGTTGTATTGTTAAAAAAATGTGTAAGCATGATTGTGTTCTGACCTAGGGTTTGATAGGCTATAAAAAATGCACGTTAACAATAGGACATTCATGCCCGACGAATGATGGGATTCTTGGTAAATGTTTAGTAAACATAGGCTTCTAAGAATACTTCAAATTAGTATGATAGGGTATGAAGGTTTTGTTGAATAACTCTGTTCCCTAAAGGTCTGTAAAACACCCCGTCGACTGAGCGTCGGTCCCTCGATTGACCATTGTTAGGGTCCGTTATACCTACCTTCCCTAGTTTACTCAAAGTGTCCCTTGACGGACCTCTTTGACGGACTTTGGTTCCTTCGACGGTCCGTCCTGCACAACAATCGACATAAGAACCTTTGTTTCCGATGTTTATTCTAAGTGTCTCTCGAAGGAGCTGTATGATGCACCCTCGTCTCTTCGACAGTCCATCCTACATAATGGTCGTCATTGTCAGAACTTTTGTTTCTGATGTTTTTGAAGTTAATTTTAAGTGTCCATCGATGGACCCCCATGACAGACCGTTGTGCCTTTAACGGATCTTCAATGGGTCCATCCTGCACTCTGTACTTCTGCACTTTTATTTCTTTTCTATGATTTTCTACTTCCTCTTGTACTAAGTACTACTCTCTATAGGTACAGATGGCACATAAATACGACCATGTCTACTCATGAAGTTTTCAATGTCAGCCGCCCCCTCGAACTGGCTTATCATAGGTTCACATGATGAGCATGATCCATAGTATGTGCCACCAGACACCTGCAATCCTACCCTTGTTTCCTACTCCAATATGGCGCCCGGCGTAGTCACCGACTCCCAGTATAAAGAGGAGAGCATACTGACTGGCACACCTTTTGGTTCTACTGTACAATCAAAGGGAGCATCTGGCTCCAAGGATGCTCTAGGTTTTGAGGAGGTTTTTGGTTTTTTTTGAGGTCTACGTAACTGAGGAGGCCATTGAACCCACCACCGTATCCTAGTATGCCTCGTCTGATGATGCTGATACTGCTAACATTATTCCAGCACCCCACACCAGCGTCCCCGCCTCGATTGCTTATCAGCCCAACCATTGGTGTGGTAAGGAGCAATATCTAATATACACAAACTGTAGGCTGCCAAATGACAAGGGGGTCATGACTCGGACACTAGCAATAGAGTGGCGGGTCTCTATAAGGAGTCTCCCAAATATGTCGTCTGTTTATGAGAAATTCACCAGACATCGGCTGGAGTGGACGGCTCAGGATACAGGCCGCTAAAATGAGTAGATGTTCTTATAGTTTTATGACTCCTATGTGGCGCCTCTGCGATCTATGCTAGATAGGTGAGAAGCCCCAGCCAAATATGATGCATTGGTTTACGTCCGAGTCTGAGGCAAGCGGGTTGACATTTCCTTGCCAGCCATACGCAGATATCTCTATGGTAGGGACGTTGATGACACCTGGACACCTATAACTGTCGTGTTCAACTATCGATGGAATTTTTGTAGAGATGGCCGATTCAAGCGTAAGCTTGAGTTGAGAGAGACAACCAAGCATTGGATCACACACTACCTTTCCATCGATGGTGGGACTATCGATTTGGTGTTGGAGTCCAAGGGAAGTATCAAGAAGGCTAACCTAACCTTCACAGTCAAGTTTTTTTGACTACTGGTCTGACGTTGACCTTTCTACCACTTCTGCTAATAACATTGTCACGAGAGGGCCTTCAAAGTCACTACTACTTACCCTTTCCCTTGCATAGTTTTTTCTCTATGAAGGTTTGCAGGAGTGCATGTGCGGCACATTTATGTGGTCAAGACCCCATCTGGCATAGATGATATTGGCCTCATTCGGTATGAGGCCAATGAGTTGTCTTCAAACAGAGGGCTCCGTATAGAGGTGCAACATCTAGGTGAGAACCAGGCATCCACGGTCGAGATGTCTTAAGGGGCTAATCTGTCAACATCCGATCCTAACGACACCGCTTGAGTATGTCCTGGGTGGTGAGCTCCTCCCTCTGTATCCCATCTTCTACACTGGTCCTGAAAGCTAGGGTCCATAAACATGAGGACCAAATTGCCACACTTCTGCACCACATCTAGCCTAGGATGGAAAGGTATGTTGGTGAGGCAAAGGAGTTCTCTGAGAGGAAGATGGCCCAGCAGCTGAGCAAAGGGTCATGGAGGTCCACCAGTGCTTGGACGCTTCTGATTTATGGGTTCTTGACCGACCAGACTCTACAACAATTGTGAAGGCTCTCTATGCTTTTGTGGAGAGTCTTAGAGTATATTTAAATACTATACTAGATGCTCGGGTGCCGGAGTCTAAGGCCCCTTCTACAGAGCCCGTTGAGGACACAGTGCTTGCTGCCTTTTTCTCCACTGCCACAATGCAACCACCTCCACAATAAGAGCATGAAAGAGGCACCAAGCTAGATATTAGGAGGAGTCCCGGGCTCAAAAAAAGGAGCACAATCAGATCGAAGATGTGAGGAGAGCCTCGCTTATTCATGAGGATGAACGCCAGTTGAGGGCTATAAAGTTGGCTACTGGAGTGTCAAGGTCAAGAGTTGATGAGGCTGCTGAGGACATTACTGAAGGTGTCCTAACTACAGAGGGAGTGGGTTACGGGTAACCGGAGCATCCTTCTTGTTGATTGTCGGCGCTGTGCGGCTCAGGTTTACTTCACCCACGATATTATTTTATATAATTTTATGCATTGGGGAAAATTGCATGTCTTTTTTTGAGGGGTCGGTTTAATGGAATATGAGTGCACGGGTAAAGTGTGAGTAACCCAATTCACAATCCTTTTTTGGGGTTTTGTTGCATGTATTTTTTTCCCCAAGAGACTGCTAATTTTAATTGTTGAACCAGCATGTTGGTATGTTTTGTACATAGTATATATAAATGGAATATGAAGCATGATGGATAAACAAACTCATATCATGATATAAAGAAATGTTGCATGAATAGGCACACTAACTGATAAATGTGTTGCTCTAAGCATGACAAAGATATATAGAAATTCATGACTCTAAAATAAGATTCGAACTAGGTGTTTCTTAATCTTATAGGGTAATTATATATCAAGTGATTGTAAGGAAAATTTTAATAGACCACTATTTATTCTAAGCTAGAACATGCCTGGTTAGTCCTACTAAAAGTAACTCGTAAAAAATGATTCGGAAAGGATCATAGGCCCTTGTTCAATATAGAAAATCTTTTGCCTAAATAACAGAAAAACCTAATTAAATTAATCCCTTCTTGGTCCAAATAATTTGATCTTAAAATGGACCTTTCTTTTTCTCCTCAACTGATTTTTTATAGGAAAAATGTGTTGTCCCTATTCCCTTCCTTGGACATGTGAACCTCATTTTATGCAAAAAACATAAGTTGAGGGTGGTTAATTTAGAAAACAACCGTGTCGTGGCCCTGACCCAACTTTGGTTATTGTGTACCTTGACTCATGGCAAAGCCAAGAGTTGAGGGTGGCTATTATGAGGAATACTCCGGAAACTGAAGTTTAATTAATAAAGAGAGAAAGAACAAAAAACAAATTTACTCAGGATCATAATTTTTTTGAGACTGAGTGTTGATAAATAATATTTATGCTCAAATTGAAATCATTGTGTGAAAAATCAAGATGTTTTTCTTTTAAAGAGGACACTAGTTCCAATACAAAAAATTGGTACCTTAAAAATAGGTCAAAGCGGATAGGTGTCGGTGTGTGGTGACTCTCTGTCATAGTCAGATCCACATGATCAACCTTATAGTGATAGAATGCATAAATCAATTTGAAAATAATTAGGATTCATATCAAGATAAATGCAAAAAAAAAGCTAATATTATGATATTTTTGTGCAATGAATTTTTCCTGAGTCATACTGCGTCGCTTGAGGACAAACAACAAATTTAAGTTGAGGGTGTTGATGTACCATGGTTTCACAATAATTTAAATGCTTTTTCCTTATGCTTATTGTGTGTCTAAGGCTTTATGTATTGAGTTTAATGTTGTTTTCTCTTTGTTTGCAGGAAATCTTTCCTGAAGGAGAACGTAGGATAATTGTGTTGTAAATTACAGAAGTTAAAACCTACATAGACATCGACTGTCCATCGTGACCTCGATGGTTAATAGTTGGCCATCGTCGTATAAATAAAAAGTCTTCAAAAGGAAGTTGAGGAATTCTAACTAAGTGTGGATCTACAGAGGCTATCGGCAGACCATAATAGCCATGACGAACCGTCCTTCACACCAGTCAATGTTAACAAAAAGTATCCTAAGTACCCATCTTCAAAAGATTCTAAGTATGGAAGAATGGAAGCCATCGACATACAGTCGTGCACGCATCGGACATTCATCCATGTACGTCGATGGTAACAGAAAGTTGGTGAAGAATGTAGCAGAAAAAAAGATAACCATGGAAAGGTGGAGGGCCTCGACTGTCTGTCACATTATTCATCGACTCAGACGTTTTTTTTGTGCATATTTTCCTTAAATAGATTTCCCTCTTTTGTTAGAACTCTATTATTATTATTACTTGTAAAAAAACTCTTCTTTGGGGTTAGACTCTTGGATAATTCTAGTTTTATTGTTCTAAGTGTTGAATTTTAGGATTTGGTGAAAATTACTTTATTTTCCAGAATGGTTTGTTTCAAGTTTTTAATTAATTCAAGTTTTTTTCTAGATATTGTTCAATCTCATCAAAGTAAATGCATGAATTCTTATCTAATTAATATGAATTTTATTATTTTTAATATGGATAACTAAACTCCATAACTAGGGTTGCGGAAACAATCGGTAAATAACAAGGTAAAACTTAGTTAAAATAATAATTCTCGAATAGTGCCTTTGCATGTATTGATAATTCTATCATTTAGAAGTGTTTTAAACGAGTGGACGCGTTAGAATTCTCCTTGTTGCCACTTTACAAACCAAAGAGGTAGATAATAAGAAAATAATTATCAAGGTAGATTTAATATATACAATCTAATAAGCTAGTGTCCGTTGATGCGAAGTAACAACTAAGACAAACATCGATTATGATGCTTAATATGATGTGAATATAAGTATTAGTAAAGCATACACACATAACTTTCAACTTTGCATTGAATATACGAGGAAAGGATTGTTATAGATAGAGTTACCGTGTTATGAACCTGTGGGAAATACATAAGCCCTAGTTACTCTCATTACTTGATTAAAATCAAATCGTTGAACATGTTACTTATCTACTTAAAAATAGCCAATTAAAGTTATTGCTTAAATAATAGGTTAAAAAAAGTTCTAAATCCTTTTGCCCAACCTCATTGTTGGGTTCTTTACTTGATATGACCGCTTATACTTTTTTTCGAGAAGTAATTTTAAGTGTATCACTCACTTATGAATATAGTCTTTTTAAAATGTTAATAAATTGTTTTAAATTATGCTTGGGCTATTTTAAGTCATTTGGAAGTAAAACGTCAAGGGACGACCAAGAAGTTCGATGACTAGTCACCTATGGGGGGCCTTATGTGTTTTTATGTGTTTCTGTGTGTGTCATCCGCTTATGTGGTCCTTATATGATTAAAAATGAAGTTTTTAGGCAGTACGGTTAGTTTCTTGAATTTTAGAGGTCAAACTTTCATGAATGTCCAAGATGTTCTAAAGTTAGCCCTTGGGAGATGCATGTGTGTGTCGTGATGGTGCCTAGCAATTTTTGACGTGTTGCATAGAATTGTTTTGGGTGAAACTTATGTGTAAGGTCTTTTACATGTTAATTTTCATATTTACATTGTAAAATTCCCAGGTGCAACTCCCTAAGGGACCCGCAAGATTCCTTCAAGAAGGACCCAAAGTTTTTCGAGACATTACCTTTACATGTCCATCGGATGAACCAAATGACACCCTATTTGTTTACAAACGGCCGATCAATGGTGAATTTGTTGATGAACACTTATGCAGGATAAGGCGTAAGTGTGTTGTCAAGCCTCAGGCCCAAATGTTGACCTGCATTAGGGTCCATCAAAGGATCTACTGGGCGTAATTTGTGACCGTCACTGGTGGCCTGCAATTGCTGCCTAGAGACTGTTTTATTTAAGGGGTGAATGGGAAATTCACCCAGCCTCCTTACGTGAACCTACATAATTTTTTAAGGTATTTTTTGGTCTATTTAATTTATACAATTTAGGTGAAATCTCAAAAATTCCAATCAACGTACTTGACCTCTTGAAAGTCTTACACTAGCCCTTTTCGTATTATTCTCATCACATATACATAATAAATAGTCATGCAAAACTAAAACTTTTAAAAAAACTTTAGAATATATTTGATAACATTTTTCATTAAAAATAATTGGAAATACTAAATGTCAACCTCATCAAACATAGACATGAGAATACATGGCAAACGACCCATACTTCAACATATAGAAATAATTAGTCTATTACAATACTTCAAAGGAAATAAATAACATCTATACATTCCCTAGAGTCAATAGAGGACATACTTCAACTAAGATTGAATGACTCTAGGATAGAACCTCTCTCTCAGGATCCTTCTCAGTTTTCACCTAGACTCTTAGACAATAAAAAAAGTATGCAATTAGTACAAACAATTTTACTTCGTATGGAAATTATGCATAAACTCTTGAAAATGAATATTTATTAGATATATGTATCGTTTCATTTAAAAATATCATATTATAGTTATAGAATAAAATTTAACACATTAAAATCATATAATATAACATTTAAGCAATTTAGGACATTTTCAACAAATTTACAGTAACCTATATTTACTGTATAGTGAATTTCTGCACTATGTAACCGTGAAGTGCCTTCTCTTCCATTTTGATACTTTCAAGCATGTAATTATCCCACTAAAAGCTATCGTGTAAGACCCCAAAATTTACCTTGGTGAACATATATCCTAACATGGTTATGCTGCAGGTCTGAGGTCCTAAAATTGTTTATAATGTGGGTTTGAGGCAGTGTGTAAGAGTTTACGTGCAGTGGAACTCAAACGTCAAGGCGACCAACACGTTCGACGACTAAGTCACCTATGCACCCATATGTGGTTTTATGTGATTAGGTGTGATTCATGAGTTTATAAGGTTATTAAATAAGTTATTATGGTTTTTTTAGTCAGCGTATTGAGTTTCTTGAAGTTTGGAGGTCAAACGTCCATGACGTTTGACAGGCTTGCCTTGAGAAGACCTTGTGTGTCTATGTATGTTATGTAAAATTCTACGTGTTATTTTTGGATAAAAATAATGTTGTAGGTCCTTAACTCATATATGATCAATTTTTGATTTGAAATGTCCGGGTACGACTACACATAGAACCCATAAAAGGGCCTTAAAGAAGAAACCCAACATAGAACTCAACACTGCCAGGTAATGTCAATCGATGACCCAAACAACGGCCAGTCGACCAAGAGACGGCCCATCATTGGGTGTCTTAGATGGGTACTTAAATCCTGCAGTTTGAGTAGTTGCAGGTGCAACCAACGAGACCCCATCTACGGGGCGTAGCTGAGAGCAGAGACTGTTGATGTGGACGTCAATGGGTTGCCTATTTTCCTACCAGTTTCTGTTAACTTGAGGAGTGAAGTTGTATATTCGCCCCATGTTTTTTAAGTGTGAGGACAATTTTTTCATTGTTTACAGGTATTTTAAGAGTATATAAGTCATCAAACTCTTATTGTAACCCCAACACCTAAATAAAAGCACATTCCCTCCAAAAGTTTCTCCAAAAACGTCCATGAGAGTTCAAGGTGAAGATGGAGTGTGAAGCTTATTCATCAATAGTGTTTCTTCTTCAATTTTCATTGGTTTCTTAAAATAAGGTATGGTATTTCTTTATATAATGCTTGTTATCACCTTAGAGTCAATTTCAAAGAAGATATCAATGTTTTCAAAAACACAAAAAGTCCAATTTCTACACCAAGTCTTGGTTTCTTCGATAAATTGATTTTAAACTGTAAGATATCATATCTATTGATGTTTAATTGATGTTTTCCAAAGAAATCCTCCATGAACCCTTGATCTTCAAAAATCTTTCAAATTTGGTAACAATATGGGTTCTGTGATGATGCTTTGAGATTAATGAATTCATGTGTATATTATTATGGGATTTTTATTCTTGTATGGATTAGGATTAATTGGTTTATAGGATGTTTCAATTTTATCAATTGAGTATTGAATATTCATAGATATTTTGACTATCAAGCCTATTGAATTTATATTGACTTAATGCTTATGATTACAGTGTAGTTTTCTATGGTCTATTAAATAAATTAAGGATTTTATTCAATTGATGTCTAATTGATCATATATTGATAAATATATTTAATTGAATTAGACACATTGGTGTCAATACCCGAAAGTACCCCCTACAAGTTAGGAGGAACCCTCGTTTCGTGGCCAAGCATACTTGACAACATCTAGTAGAGTCTTAGTTGTCTCATGAACCACATATAGTAGAGTCTTGTTTACAATATGAAGCGTACCACATTATAAATAGGAGCTTATTGGGGTCTAGGAAAGTTTAACCTCTTCATTTATATAATATGAATAGTCAATTTCTAAGATGATTTTCAATGTTATCAAAAAAATGAAAATAAAATTTTCACTCTTAGTCTTAGTTTCTTGCATAAAGGTTATTAAAACATAAATTTAATATGTTATTGATGTTTAATTGATATTTTCAAATATAATCCTCCATGAACGCCCATGATCTTAACAAATATCACAAAATTTGCTTAAAATATATGTTATGTGATCATGCTTTGAGATTGATAAATTCATGTGTAAATTTTTGTGGGCTTTTGATTGATTTATGGATTAGGATTAATTAGTTTATAGTCTGTTTCAATTTTATCATTTGAGTATTGAATATTCTTAGATATTTTGAGTATTAAGCTGATTGAATTGCTATTAAATGAAGTAAGAATGGTATTCAATGGATGTATCATTGTTATTATAATGATAAATATATATTAATTGAATGAGACTCATTAATTGTCACCACCCAAAGTACCCCCTAGAAGTTAGGAGGAACCCTCGTTTCGTGGCCGGGCGTACTTGACCCTTTGGGTCTTGTACAAGCCCTTCAACTAGTATTCATTATATAAGCCATGAAAAGTAGTGCGGAATTAAAACTTTTAATGAATAACTTAACAAAAAGGAAATATTTTGTAAATACTTAAGAAATCTTATCGTTACAAAATAAAACTTAAAGACACGACATAATTAACTTGGGGACACGACCCTTTACATTGAAATGAAATACATAATAAGTCTTAACATAAAGAAACTAAGAACATAGGAAATATATCCCAGAATAAATGAGGACACACTTTATCTTGAAAGGAACTTTCCCAACCTTTGCCTTCTAGACTTCGATCTTGCTTCCACCTATGCTTATATAGTATAGAAAATGTATGGGGTTAGTACAAATGATGTACTAAGTATGGAATATGCAAAAATATGTGAAAAGGAACATTTAAGTAAAATGAAAATTCATGAAATCTAAGTAAAACATTCAAGGATATAAATGGAAAACATCATAAGAAACATTATTTAACACTTAGATAAGAAAATCCATAATTTTAAACCAAGAGGGACCATTTACAATAACTTCAAAAATATTTCAGTGAAATTAAAGAACCCTTATAGAGACCTAGTTTTAACTATTGCAATGAGTAATTAAAAGAATTCACAATGAATTCAACTTGAGAAATTACATTGAACAACCCTATTCTAAATGAGTAGACTTCCAAGCCAAAACGAAAGATAAAGTGAACTCATTTTTAGAAACAGTTACCATACCTCAAGATTATCTTAAGACTCACTAGATAAAATATAAAGGAAATATGAATATGCCTCCTTCAATACATGCCAAAGCGATCCTCAAGACTACAACTTTTGGTGCACTCAACTCGGTATAAACAAGACCGTCAATAATGGCAAGACATTTAAAGAAACCCAACAAAACACAAAAGTCTTCCGTTTCGGAATGCGTACATAGTGAAATGAGTAGATGGCATCCCATACCACCACATACCCTAAGTAGCACATTCTTTTAGAAGGTTTAGCACGAAGTTTTGCCTTTCGGAAGATCCTACTTAGTGCATTGGATAGATAGCATCTCATACCACCACCTACCCTAAGTAGTACATTCTTATTGAAGACTTCGTTCATTCAATTCAAATAACTATCACCAAGACTCCTCTTTCAGATTGCCTACCTAGTGCAATGGATAAATAATGTCCTATTCCACTACCTACCGTAAGTAGAACTCTCCTTTAGAAGACTTAGCGTATTCATTTCTTTTGTGGGAGTTAGATTAACCGACAAAGACCATGAGAACTAGACATGGAATCCCGGTATTAACCCAATCGGATGAGGGATCCTTACTTTTCTTCAATGAGGTCTTTGTCTTAGAATTTACATGGATTTCCCAATAGCTACACCTATGCGGGGGCATAGTTAAGGGATAAGGATAATGCTACTAAGTAACTCCTTCTCTACTAACGAAGAGTACTCATCTCAAGTGTTACATTGGAATACAACATCTCAACTAACGAAGTGTAATCCACCTCTAATTCATCTCCTCTCGGTGATAGGAATAACTGCAAAATGATTTTCAACATTATTGACTATATGTTAAGACTAACTAGTGAACACCACATCTCAACTCGCGTAGAGCATTCATCCTCCAATCAATCTTAGAAATTCATGGGATGTAGTGGGGTTGCTAATAAACACTTCATCTCAACTCACAAAGAGTGTTCACCCAAGAACTCTCCTTTTCGACTTAACTTAACTTCATTCAAGTGTGAGTGTGTGTGTACGTGTGAGCACACCTTGCACATAAGCTGCATTTAATTTACATTTAAATCCTATACATGTTGTGACCTTCATTCATCACATCAAAAACTTTACATACTTCATATAATAATATAAGTCCTTTATATATAATCCATGACATGTTTCTCATAAAAAGTTTCATAAAACAATTGACAAGAATAACTTCATTCAAGCATACACTCTATTCTACTTCTCTTAATAACATCATAAGGCACATTTAAAAAGTATAGACTATTTATCATCTTACCTAACATAACAAGCCTTAATAGCCTCATTCACAATAACTAGTAACTTTACATTCATACAATTCAAAGAAGAACCGCCACAAAGAAAGTGGACCATACCACTCAAGAGCATTTGAAAATTTAAACTAACCAACACAACCAACTTACCCTTTAATCCATGATTTCATCACCTATAACATTTTATTCAATAATTCCTTATAAAAAAATAGCTCTTTGGACAGTATCTAAAAAACAATAACAACGACAAGAAATCAAAGCTCAAAGACAATCAATTCATGCTCATATAACCCATTTCTTAAGAAAACATTAGATGAAAAGCATTAACAATATTTCATCGAAGTTGTAACTTTAAAATCATCAACTAACATTCGAACTACCATTATAAATTCATTAGAAACATTTTCATGCATGACCCATATTTAGATTTGAAGATAGTAGAAACTAGGGTTGAAAAACCCTTTTGAAAATTAGTTTCAAAGGACTCCATGAATAAAAGAGAGTTGAAGGATGGATACCATACTTCACATTGACGAAATACCAAAGATTTTTGATGGATAAAAGACCACTAACAACTATCCTAGCACTTCTTGACTCCTAGCTTCCATTAAGACTTGAGAGATAATTCTAAGGGAGAGGGGTATAAAATGAGTCTTAGGGTTTAGAACAGTTTAATATACCTAATAAACACTAAAACTAACTTCCTACGGTCTTGAAAGAGTTTAAGTGAATTTACCGAACATCCCATGCAAAAAGGCAGCAACTTTCACTGCTTTTGGAAGGAGTCCATCGATGCCAAAAGCTACGGGGCATAGCCTGGTCGACGAACCATCATGTTGAGCATCAATGACTTCAGAGGATGCTAAATGGGAGGTTTGAGCCTCCCACTAAGTATGGGTCGAAGGCCCTCCTGTCGGTGGGGCATCGATGGACTTATTCCCAATACACTGCTTCGTCGATTAGGCAGTCTCCTTGGCATCATTGTCTGAATCTTGTGCTCTTCATCTAGGGCCCCTTTTGGGTTCTAGGTGGAGTCGTGGAGGTCCTTTGAAGTTTGAACTCAAAACATAACCAAACTTCACACAGATCGTAAGAACACTAAACTAACTCATTTAAACTTCATTAAAACATAAGAAACACTCAGGAGAATCTAGTTCACCTTAGTTCGTTTTGGGGCGTTACATTCTCCCCCACTTTGAATAACATTCATTCTCAAATGACACTAGAACTTCAATAACAACAAGGAGCCACTTAGAATCACCTAACACATTACAATCAAATCTGAAACACTCAAAATCAAAACATCAACTAGCAAGGAGCATCTTTTCACATTTTCAAACACTTAGCAACTTAAGCAACTCTTGCAAACATTACATACTTCAAAAATCACCCGTAACATTATTTTATGGTGGAACTACCCCCTACAACAATAAACATGATCATATTCTACACTTTTGCACACATTGAAGCTTCAATCAAAGCTAAAACAATTTTCTTCAATAATGAAAAATTTTGCAGTGAGCATTCACTGTATTCACTACCAACATGCTTAAAAATTTCAAACATTCATTATTTTAGCAATTCATCAAGAGGGAATGATACCATGAAGTATAATACCATATAAACTCATCTCATAACACATTAAAACCATAATTAATGAAAAATGCAATTTTCTAAAATTTTGAACTTCATTACAGTGAATTCAAAACATCACTATGTAATGGGTTAAAAAATTTCATAATGCAGTTTCAAAGAAACCTTATCAAGATGACATGACAATATGAGGGAAAATACCACGCTAACTTACTCCAAAGAGTCTTTGTAAGTTTTACTAAGTGCAATATGAGGGTAGCATCCCATATTACCACTCCCACTTAGTTACCCTTGAGGATTCTCTTGGACTAAGTACATTACATGTAATTTTACACAACACTAATCCTCCAACACATAGGGTAAAGCCACATTAGCCTCATACTTCAGAAAACCATTGTGCCTCTCAAAAGGTAAGAACTCACACTACCCTCAACTCATGCACATCAAGATTAAATATCAACCTTACAAGTTAAGCATAACACTTCCCTCTTAGGAGTCATGCCTAGACAAACTCTCTTAAACATCACTTCATTCAACTCTTCGGCATAAATTAAATAAATTTTATGGAACAAAACTTCCTCGGTAGATATTCATACAACATTTTCATCACAATGTAAGCCTACACCACAACATCCATCAATTACAAGAAAACTATGAAATATTATTCACACAAGGGAGTTGCCTTCAACTTCTATAAATTCTCCACATTCTCTTAAAATTTCCCAAATTTACACCTTAAATCATATCTACCATTATTGAACAAGATCAAAAGATAACTCATTTAATCTAAAAAAAACTTTATTCATCCTTATAACTCTTACACTGATTAGAACTAAATCACAATAATGTTTTTCATCACAATACTCCCAGTCTCATAATTAACACCTACTCATAAGTGCCATCACATCCTAAATTTTAAAACCTACCTTCACATCTACTCTTTTAACCACAAAACCATCATAACATCAAAACTCACTTTTTCTCTCCCTCAAACATAGAAACATCTCCCCTTCCAATCAATAACTCCTAGAAAACCACCGAACATGGGAAAAAAAGAGAGAGAGCGTCGTTATGGAGTTAAGTTCTATGGCACGATTCAATAGTAATAAAGAAAGTGAAACTCTATCGTCCTATAGCCTCTTGTCCATGGATCTGTCGCTACTCATACCAATGACAAAGATACTACTAGACATGGCTTGTGACACTTTTAGAACTTAAATTATTTCCTAAAACCTTATGCTCAGATACCAAGTCTACACGACCTGAAAGTTCCCGCTTGAAGATAAGAGGAACCCTCATTTCGTGGTTATGAACTAGATATGGAACCCAATTGTATGAATCTTTAATGTGAATTACTCTATAAGAACAAACTTTATTACCGAATGAGTATGGTAAGAGAAGTAGTTCTAGTTAAGCATGATACTAGAATACAAAGCACGCCTTTCATATTCCTTAACCATGTACCTACATGGGATTTGTACAAGTTCTACAATTGGCGAGTAGACCACTCTCATCAGAGTAGGTTAGAACTGTGGATTCCATGCTTTGCTACCATTGTCTATGTTTTTTATTTCCTATTCTCATTATGTGGGATACCTACTAGCATTTGAGATGTTCTATGAAGTTTAAGTGGTGGTATGGGATGCTGTCTAGACATTTCACAATAGGCTTTAAGTGTGTCAGTTGGAGTTCCTAGATCTTGTCCAAGACCAATACTTGAATGTCCTTTATGTGATAAATGAGTCTTAAATGAACTAATAAATGTAATTACTTGAGTTAAGAAAGTATGTTAAATTAATAAGTACATACCTAAAGTCATTAAGGGTTGTCTAGGTAACTCTAAAGGGGGCATAGGAATGGTCACTTCTTATCTTTCCTAGATAAGTCTTAAGAATGACTCTATTTAGGGAAGAAGGTTATTTATGTGGACATCATCCAAACTTAGTAAGTCTTAAGGATTATTGAGGTAATCTTGAAGAGGTCAATCATGGACATTATCTTCTTTATGTACTTAAGTAAGTCTTTTGATAGCCTTTGATGAGGAAATGTCATATCATATTTATACTTATGTATTCAGTGAGCATGATTCTATCTTTGGTAGTCTATAGGATCTCTTAAGTGTGTGTAAAATGGATTGTATGGGCAGTTGCTTCACGAATCAGTCAGTGAGCATGATTCTATCTTAGGTAGTCTATAGGATCTCTTAAGTGGGAAAATTACATGCTAAAAGATGTCTATAGTGAAGTGGAAGCACTTCACTGGAATAGTGAGTTGAGTTCATTGTACAGTGAAATGAGTTCACTTGAAAATGTTCCTAAAATGTTGCTTTTTTTATATGATTTCTTATTTATTTTCTATGTTGATAAATGTTATACTTATGATATATTGTGTTTTTTAATCGGAATTCATGAAAAGCATGTTATTTCTTAAATGTCCCTTTTTCATGGTTTTTGCATGGCTTCCATAATTAGTACATCAAATGTGATAAACCCTTGTTTTCCCTTTTTTTTGACTAATGTATAGGGAATTAAAAGTCTTGACGTGCCATGGAGGATGTATCGGTTTCTAAGGATTTGAAGATGAACTATTGGTGAGTTGTAATCTATTTGAGGACAATAGCCACATGTCCCTTATTTCATAGTCTTTATTTTAGTGTCCTGTATGTGATTGGTCCCAATTGTTGTATACTCTAAAGTGTAGATGGTTCAAGTATATGTTGTAAAGATTTAATGTTTTAAATGAAAGTGTTCCGCTTGTGTAATGTTTATGAAAGATCTCTTCATGTGGGAACAAAATTTTAAATTGTTTCCTATTTTGGTATGTTTAGTATGCAATGAATGATACGAGAGGCTTAGATGAGACTTCATGAAGTCTCATTTTCTATGTGACGACATAAGGATGCTCTCACTTCTAGAGTGCAGTTGCGCGTCATGACATATCCTAAGACTCACTTAAGAAACACAAAGAGAGACCACTCATACACCCTCTCTATGAATGCCTAAATGATCCTACAGACAACTTATAATGAGACACATACACACTTAAAAAACACCATACACATGAAGATGAGATTATCCTACCAAAAGTGATTTGAAGTCTCAATTGAGTTATTTGTGAAGCGACCGCCCATAAAATCCCTTACACACACTTAAGAGATCTTATAGACTACCTATGCAAGAATCATTCTCACTTAACACAACATATATATATATATAATATGACATTATTTTTCCAAAGGCTATCAAAAGACTTACTTATGAAGAAGATAAAGTTCATGATTGACCTCTTCCAGACTACAGAAATAATCGTTAAGACTACCTAAGGCCTGGATCAAGTCCACATAATAAACATGTTCACTAACTAGAGTCATGCTTAAGATTTATCTAGGTAAGATACGAAGTGACCATTCTTATGCCCCCTTCACACCATAACTAGATAACCATTAACTACTCTAGGTATGTTCTTATTCATTTGACATACTTTCTCGACTCAAGTAATTAGATTCATTAGTTCATTTAAGATTCATTCATCACATAATGACATTGAAGTAATGGTCTTGGACAATAACGAGGGACTATAACTAACACTTTCAAAGCCTATTTTCTCAATGTATATATAGTGTCCCTTACCACCACCTAAGCTTCATATAACTTCTCTAATGCTAGTAGGTATAGCATATCTAATGCTAGTAGGTATACCATATGATGAGAATAATCAATAACCAACATAGACTATCATAGCTAGACATGGAATACAGAGTTGTATCCTATCCCGATGAGGGTTTTCTACTTGCCAATGGTAGAACTTTAAAACATCCCATGTAGGCACATTGTTAAAGAATACGAAGGAGTGCTTTGTACTTAAGTCTCATTGTAACTAGAACTACTTCCATTACCATACTCAGTCGGTGCTCAAATTTTTTATCATAGTGTAATTTACATTAAAGGTTCATATGAAGGGGTTCCATATAAAGTTCATAACCAAATAAAAATTAACCTAACAATGAGGTCAACTAATGCTACTTGACAATGGAGAAAAGAAGCCCATAATGACTTTCCTATGGATTGATATGATGTCATTTTGGCAAAACAAAGCTTAAGTCTATCATTCCATAAATTGAAGGATACCATCACGGCTTTACACTTCAACATTGATAAGCTTACTACTAGGTTAAAGGTTTCATATAAAGTACCCTCTTAACATCATTTAAGATCACATGTCATTCATATATACAAGACTAAAAGGCTTTATCATAAAAAATCAAGATTTCTCATAATTACATTCATACATTCATAAAGTAAGGGAGACAAGTCAACAAACACAAGACACAACATACTTCACTTTAACACATATTACATGTAATTCTAGAAACACATAGAAATAACCATTATCATCTTTAAGTCAACGTATACACTACATATCATCATCAATATCACCATCATAAACACATATAATCATGTACGAATAACCATAACTCAACTCTAATAATATACACATAAAGTCATATTCATAGTCTAACATGATCATCTAATTATCATCAATAGAAGAACACATTTAATTACACATTACTTATCATGTACATAGATATTCTCAAACTTCACATAATAAAATACAGAATTTATAATGATAGTTCAAGTAATTACCGACATGGCCATGATGATCATAATATATAAAGTAACACCGACAAGGCCACATCAAATGCAAGTAAATCACATAACACCGCCACCATTAGTGGACCATACAAATAACAACATAATTGAAGTATAATTAACATAAAATAAAAGGAATTAGGGATGTGTACCACCACTCCATCCTTAACACTTCTATCCAACGCTAAACCAACCAATTCAATACAATCATGCCCTTATCCAAGACCATGAACATCAATTCTTTATAAAAACTATCATACTCAATGAAACGCGATCAGCGATATATAGATTCATCAATCTAATACACCTAGATATCAACTCAATACAATGATTACATCATTCCATCGACCATATAAAGGTAAACTAGAATTTATAAACATTAGATCAATATTACTTAACCCATAAAGTTGTCAAAAACTAGGGTTCATCAATTACATGGGTTCATATGTTACATGGGTTCATATGTTAATTTAGTAAAAATGATATAATTAATAACTATTCAATGAATATTCATTTCCTAGAAAACTATAATTAAAGAACTCATGCATAGATCATGAAATTGGACAATTCATCTTTTAAAACTTTAGAAAACATCTTTGAACATTGGGCTCCTTTATGAATAGAGTTTGAAGGATCAAAAATCATACCTCAATGAAGGTAATTATTCAATTTGATGAATAATCTCCACTCAAATCTCTAATCCAAGTCCTTCCTTGTGTTTTGGCTCCAAAGGAGTTCTAGAGAATCTCTAAAAGAATTTAGGTTTTTTATTTGAAGAATGAAATCTTCTAAGTGTTTTAGGCTTATTATCATATTTAAAATACACACAAAAAACCCTTTAGGAGCCGCCATTTAACAGACTTGGACGTGGGGTGAATTTACAAATTCACCCCTAACTTAATAATGACTGCACGCAGGACACAAACCTAATCGACGGTTGCACATCGACAGGGCTTCAGTCCACCTACTAACTATCCTTTCTTGCGTCAATGGGTTCAGAGGCTGGAAAATGGGACCTTAGCTCGCTATGATAAGTAACAAACAAATCACTCCACCTACGGGGCATCGACCAGACAACAGGCCGTAGTTCGCCATCCGTAGGTGAGAGTGCCTTACGAAGTTTTTGCAACCAACATGGGTCCTTCCTCAAGGACACTTGTATGGTCCTTTGGGATTTTTTCTTGGACGTTTCAAACCCAAACATGCTCTTATATGAGATTAGGACCTCTCACATGAATTGCATCAAAACGAACATGTAAAACTCGACAATATATTCGTAGACACAAAAGGTTATTTCAAGGCAAACCTTTCAAATGTCACGGAAGTTCGTGGACGTTTTACCTCCAAACTTCACGAAACTTGACACAATGCCTATATACACCATAATAAATCATATAATAACCTTATAACATCAAGAATCACACATAAACACTTTAAAAAGCATATAAGGCACATAGGTGTCTTAATCGTCGAACGTCTTAGTCGTCCCTTGATATTTGACTTACAATACACCTAAACTCTTAAAAATTACCTCAATACCACATTATAGACCATTTTGGACATTATACCATCATAATAACCATGTTACACTCTATCTTCATCTATGTAATTTTGGGATCCTACATTATCAACAACTTGGAAACCATTCATCCTCGAATGACACTTGCCACTCTCCAAACACTTCCTAGAATAGATATTAAATTAGCAACTCATGAACATACATTATAACATCTGATACAATAGTAAAATCTAGAAGAACATCAATTTCACAAAATCTAGAGACTAACGACTCATCAACAAACACCATGCTACAAAACTCACATCATCCATTCCAAATATGAAAAACTCATTTTATATTAAATATCATGCTCATATATGTCATTTCTAACTACATTACAATAACTGTTGATCAAAGAATTAAATAGTCATTTTTCCAAAATCTTCATAGTGAATAGGCAATCATTTACAATGAGTAAACTAGGAAATAGTTCATATTTGGTTACCCGAAGCTCATGTAGAGGCACCTACGGCAGGATCCGTCATCTTGGCAGGAATTGCTTTAAAATTGGGAACCTATTTCTTAAAAAAAACAACTTCAAAGAAATTCATGATAGAAACTTCTTAATATGTAATGTAAAACTACATAAACATATCTTACTACATAATCATAACTTCATTTAATGCACAATCCAAGGAATCAATTATATTCAATTTCAACAAGACCCCTAAACACAATGCAACATTCAACATACTTCTATGACTTTCTACTCTCAAGTTTGAGTGGAATAGAAAAAATGAAACAACAAATCTAAATTCCTTTGCTAACCATACTCCCCCACTTAGAAGGAACTCATACCACTAAAGAATCATAAGGACTTATCATCATTCCTCATCCTCATCCAGCTTTTCTCCTCAAATCTCGAGTGCATAGAAATGTCTCTTATTTAGAGAATCATCCTTTGGAATATTAGGAACAACTTGATTACCCTCTCTTCCTCTGTAAACAATGGTAGGACAATCTCTCACTCTGTGTCCTTCTTTACCACAACCAAAGAACCTCTCGTGCACTATAGGCATTTCCCATAGTGCCTCTTTCAACAAGTTCATGTAAGTTTGCCATTTGGAGAACCACCTCATTTATCCAATTTAAATTTGGCACTCCTAGATTATTTTTGAGTTTGAGTCTTTTTCTTGAATCTTTGTTGTCCTTGATCACTAGAACCACTCCTTTTCAAGTTTGTAGCAATACTAACAAGATTAGACTCTTCAATTGATTGGGCATAAACAATGAGTCTTGGTAGGGTCATATCAAAATGTAATATCGTCAAAATACTTCTTCCCTCAATAGATCGGCAACACCTGTCACAAAACATCTAATGTCATCCCTCGGATTAGACACAAGGTATGGGCCATATCTAGATAACATAGAGAACTTCAAAGAGTATTCCTCAACGATCATATTGCCTTTATTGAGATTGATATACTCCTCTACCATATTTTCCCTCTTCTCACAGGGAAAATAGTTTCTAAGAAAAGCTTCTATAAATTCTTTCAACTCAATAGTACTCGACTCCACCGGCCTATTATTCTTCCATTGCGTGTACCACACTAACAAACCTCCCTTAATTTATATGAAGCTAACTCCACCATCTCTCTATATGTAACAACTATAACACTCAACACTTTGACACACCATCTACAAACTCTTGGGGATCCTCTCCCACCTTTGAGAAAATAAAGATCAGAGGATTCATCCTAACATAGTCTCTTAACCTAGACGTCATAGAGCTCTCCACAACATTCATTTTTGGCACCATACTCCAATTCACTTTAGTAGTCACGGCTTGGGCAAAAGCATCACTATTATTCAAGTCTGGGGGAACCACCGGAATATCATTGCCTCTTTCAAAAATACGGAATTGATCATCTTGAATATTTTTAGAACCTTGTGTAACTTTCTCAACTTGAGTATGAATCTCCTCATGCATATAATTCTAGTTATCTCTCGTAGTCGATGTCCTCCTCGTATTCATCTCCCTAGAAATTCAAGTAAAACTATAAGAAAAAATTAATCGTAACTTTTATTTTATGGTAAAAAATAAGGTAAACTCTAACGTCCTATAGCCTCTCACCCATAGATTTTTCGCGAATCACACCGATGGTAAGGATTCTACTAGACGTGACTTGATAAGACTTTTTGATTGTTAAGACTACTTTCATAACCTTTGCGCAATACCAAGCATGCAACAATCTGAGGAACCACCCTCAAAAGTAGGTCGAATGTCGGATTTCAACCGGCGGTCTTATACATTGACTTTTCATGTCGTTCATCGCATATACATAATAAAAAGTTGTACAGAATTAAAACTTTTCAGAAAACAACAGAATATCTTTAGTAACATCTTTCGTTAGAAATCATAGGAAAATACTAAGTCTCAATATCATGAAACATAGACTAGAGAATACTTGGGACACGACCCATACTTCAACATATAGAAAAACTGGGTCTATTACAATACTTCAAAGGAAATAAAAGACATCTATGCATGCATTCGAGTCAATTGAAGACGTACTTCAACTTTGCTCGAATGACTCTAGAATAGAGGCTTTCCTTCATGATCCATATAAACTTTCACCTACACCCTAAGAGATAGCAAAAAGTGTGGAATTAGTACAAACAATTAATCTAAGTATGACATTATACAAAATCATAAAAACAGACATTTCGTAGAAGTATGCTGTAACGACCTGTTTAGTCGTTTTGAGCAACAGACTTCAATTCTGGAAAAACTGGCAGAAGCGACGGTCCCCACGACGGACCGTCAAGGGCACGACGGACCGTCGCAGAGTCTCGTTTCAAAACACTTAGAAAATCTGAAATTGGGTACTGAAAATTGACTCTCTGAACTTTGTGACAGAATGGCAGAACGGACCGTCACAGGCGTGACGGACCGTCACAGAGACTTCAGTGAAAATCCATTCTCTGAAATTTGCGACGACCTGCAGGACGGACCATCGCAGGCACGATGGCCCGTCACAGGTTGCGCAAATCCCAGGCAGAGTCGGATTTCTGGTGAAGTTTTAAGGGACGTTTTTGGACTATTCTTTCCTTAAATATGGATTTCGTGGGGTTATATTAATAACTAAAATTCTTGAGGGGTTAAAAGAGGTAACCCTAAGTTAATTAGTGGGGTATTATTGCCATATTTTATTCTTAATTATATACTAATTAGGGTAAAAGAAAGGGGATTTGAATAAAGAAAATAGAAAGAACAAGAGAGAGAGAGAGAGAATCGAACGAGAAGGGAGAAACAAAGCTTTGGGAAAATTCTTGCTTGATTCAACTCTTCGGTGGAGATAGGTTATGGTTTTCATGCTATTCGTAGTAAACTCTTAATAGTGAATGATATGTGTTAGTAGTATTGTAAACCCTTCTATATGCTTAATTGTATGCTTGCATGAATGATGTGATTATGTAATTATGAATAAATGAGTATGATGAAGCTATTGAATCCCAAATCTTGAAAAGAAACCCTAATCTACTTTGTTAATGATGATGCCTTGGTATAAAAGAAGGCTTGATGAATGAAAGTAGTGAGATTAGGGGATCGGGTGCCACGTTCCGGTACCAGGATAGTATATGAGGATCGGAGTGTCACGTTCCAACACCAGGATAGAATATGGATCGGGTGCAACGTTTCGGTACCAGGATAGTATATGAGGATCGGAGTGTCACATTCCGAAACAAGGATAGAATATGGATCGGGTGCCATGTTCCGGTACCAGGATAGTATATAAGGATCGGAGTGTGACGTTCTGACACCAGGATAGAATATGGATCGGGTGCCACGTTCCGGTACCAGGATAGAATATGAGGATCAGAGTGTCACGTTCCGACACCAGGATAGAATATGGATCGGGTGCCACGTTCCGGTACCAGGATAATATATGAGGATCGGAGTGTCACGTACCGACACGAGGGTAATAAAGATAAAGAATCTTGAAAGATATTAATATACTCAATCTAATAAACTTAATTCCCAAACAAGTATGGTATTGAGGCTTGAGCCATCATGGATGAACTTGATGGTACTTATTGATGATTATAGTACTTGTTGTTGCTACATGTTGAGTTTTATAGTTGATTTATGATATTACTTGATATATACTGTTCTCTATTTTGAGTTGACCGATGATATCTACTCAGTACCCGTGTTTTGTACTGACCCCTACTTTTATTGTTTTCTTCTTATTTATTTGTGGAGTGTAGCAAACGTGTCGTCATCTTCGACTCAACAGTAATTCAAGCCAGTCTTACTACATCGGAAATTCAGGGTGAGCTAATGCTTCTAACTTGGACTGGATCTTCTTCTTCAAGTGATGATGCCTTAAACTTCCGGCATGGACTAGCTTCTTATGTATTTTTAGCTTCTTAGAATACTCTTAGTTTAGTAATTTGATTATAGATGTTCTTGTGATGATGACTTCCAGATCTGGAGATAATGATAAGTTTTTGAGTTATAGAAGTTGATTATTGATTTTACTTATGAGTTTAAGTCTTCCGCATTACTTTCTGTTTATATTATATTGAAATGTTAAGGTTTAGATTGGTTGGTTCGCTCATATAGGAGGGTAAGTGTGGGTGCCAGTCGCAATCCGGTTTGGGTCGTGACAAACTTGGTATCAGAGCATTAGGTTCGTTGGTCTTATCACACAAGAACAGGTCTAGTAGAGTCTTAAGGAATGGTAGGGGGACGCCTTTACTTTTCCTTGAGAGGCTATAAGACTTTAGGAAAATTTCACTCTTTCATTCTTTATTTCGTGCTACTACTTGAGTCCAATTGGTATCTAGGCGATACGAATTGGTATCTGACCATCTTCACTCTCTTTCGTAGATGGTTAGAACTAGAGCAACGACTACGCCAACACCAACACCGGCCAGACAAGAAACAACTGAGCCAGACACTGGGGCTGTGGCTCGACGAAGAACAACGGCAAGGGGCCGTGGTAGAGGTCATGGGAGGACGTCCTCTAGGGGAAGAGGACGAGCGCCTAGCCCATCTGATGCTAGGGCAGTGACTCCTCCACCGACTGAGGAAGTAATAAGAGAAGGGAAGGATGGGGAAACTGAACAAGTGCAGAATGAGGGATTGCCACCCCAACCTACCCCAGAGATGATCAATCAGGTTCTGGCTTATCTTAGCGGGTTATCTGATCAGGGCCAGACACCCCCAGTGTTTTCTGCACCAGCACCTCAGGCTCCGAAGGTACAACATGCGGCTATTATGGCTCCCCGCATGGATGTTCCATTGGAATAGGCACGTTTCCACGTCTGACTATTTGGCCTATAATGACAAATGATCAGCATGAACTTTTCAGTAAGTTCTTGAAATTGAAACCTCCAGTCGTCAAGGGTGCGGAATCTGAGGATGCTTACGACTTTCTGGTTGACTTTCATGAGCTACTACACAAGATGGGTATAGTAGAACAGTTTGGTGTTAAGTTCGTGAGTTATCAGTTTCAAGGGAACGCCAAAATGTGGTGGCGGTCACATATTGAGTGTCAACCAACAGAGGCACCACCAATGACTTGGGCCTCATTCTCTAGCTTGTTTATGGAGAAGTATATCCTTTGAACTTTGAGGGATAGGAAAAGGGATGAGTTATTGAGCCTAGAGCAAGGTAGGATGTCGGTTAATGCTTATGAGGCTATGTTTCATGCAATATCCAGATATGCCACTCAACTCTGTTTCAGTCCTCAAGAGTGGATTTGCCGGTTTGTGATGGGGTTGAGGTCAGAATTGCAGATTTTGGCCTTACAGATAGCGGCAACGGCAAAATCCTTCCAAGAAGTGGTAGACTTTGTGATAGAAGTGGAAGGAGTGAAGCCAGACGACTTCACCACAACATCAACATCAAAAAGGTTTCGAAAGGGAGGTGAGTTTAGTGGTTCTTACACTA